>NC_081292.1:75996973-76308684 GCF_030435805.1 Mustela lutreola
TCAAGCTTGAAAGTTATGACACAAATATTTGAATTCAGATTTTTCTGATTTGCCTCTGTGCCACTGGAGAAGAGAAACAAAATGGGCAGAAATGTGCACTCGCCACTTCTGTGACCCCAGGTGAGTCTGGACCTCAGCATTGCAGCTGGTTTCCTTCAATGCAGGGCCTGGTGACATCTCCTTCTTTGGGTGGCTGCTTGGTCATGGAAACCCTGCACAGAAATACTTCCTACAGGCTCACACGCACTAAGCATCAAGACCACCATTGCCTCAGCAGCATCCAGTGATGCTCAGGATCAGCACCCCACTGGGACACCAGGGTGGCTCAATCAGTTGAGCGTCTGACTCTTGATTTTGGATTAGGTCATGATCTCAGGTTTGTGGGATTGAACCCCGCCTCAGTCTCTGTACTGAGCGTGGAGTCTGCTTACGATTCTCTCCTTTGGCCCCTCCTGGCCCCTGCTCCCTCTACTCTTTCTCCCTCTAAGAAAAAGAGAAAAAAGAACCTGCTCCTTGCTAGGTTCAGTGGGTTTTCTTTGATTCTACATCAGATGGTGATAATAATTGTGTATTTCTTATGGAAGTTAAGCTATCAAACATATAAAATCTTCTTTACAAAATATCAAAAAGGTTTGCACTAAATACATTACATTGCTATAGGAAGGTTCATAGACACATTCTTCTGGTGAGGTTATGACGGTCTCCAGTAGCCTTGCATTGTTGTGACTCCACACACCAGCCCAGACATCACAGACTGAGCTTGCTTCAACTTCAGTCCCCTTAAACTCCATGACTACTGGGGGTCTTATATGCTAAAGTTGTGTTAGATGCTCCAGAATGCTAGATGTTCTTTTCCGCCAAAGTTTTTTTTTGTTTGTTTGTTTGTTTGTTTGTTTTAGTAAAATCCCTTGTTCCATGCCCTATTTCCTTCAATAGAACAGTTTCACATTTTAAAATTTTGTTACTTCATTGGGAAATTAAGGCAAATTTTATGCAAAACACATTCTCCCAAAATCTTTTTTGAAAAAAGCAAACTACCTAATTTAAAGAATACTCAGAAGAAAAACCAGAGTCACTAGGGCCTATGTGAGTTTTCCTATTTCATGAAATTTGGGAAGATGGGCAAGAAACCATTTAGGGGTGGAGAATAGGTTTGTTTTGCTAGGATGCCAGGTGGGAAAAGAAGATGGTCATTATCTCTGAGGCCAGGAAGTGTTCTGGGAGAGGAAGGCAATAGATGTCAGAGTGCCCTCAGCACATTTGACATGGTAAAGAAGAGCCAGATGCAGTGACAATTTTAGAAACCCACAAGTAATAGGAAAGCAAATAAACAATAAACAATTGTCATAATTAATTATCCCAGTTCTCTATTTTTAATTTATTCATATTTTAAAAATTTTTAATTTATTTTAGAGAGCATGAGATTGAGCATGAGAGCCAGGTGGAGGACAGAGAGAGGAGCAGACTCCTCACTGAGCAGGGAGCCTGATACAGATAGGGCTTGAACCCAGGACTCTGGGATCATGACCTGAGCTGAAGGCAGATGCTTAACTGATTAGCCACCCAGGTGCCCCATGTTCTCTTTCTCTTTAAATGGGCACTATCTACTGCTGACAGAATACATCTTCAAGTTTATTTACCAGAAAAAAAAAACCCCAAACAAAAAACAAAACAAAACAAAAAACCCTGGGGGTGGGGAACTGCTTCTGGAGCACATGAGTGGTTCAGTCAGTTAAGCGTCTACATTCAGCTCAGGTCACGATCCCAGGGTCCTGGGACTGAGCCCCATGTTGGGCTCCCTGCTCAGCTGGAAGTCTGTTTCTCTCTCTCCCTCTCACCTCTCTGTCTGGTTGTGCTCTTTCTCTGTCTCTCAAACAAAAAATAAAACCTTAAGGAAAAAAAAGACTTCCACTCTAGCATGTTGGGCTTGTTGCAAGAGACCAGGACATCTAAGAAATGAGAATATAAAATTGCTTACATTTCTTTCTTAAACAACTTTTAACTTAAATTATAGAGAACATAACTTGGTCACTCCAATGATGTTCTTTGTTTAAAAGTTTCTCTCATTTACACACGAAATACCTTTTTTTTTTTTTTTTTTTTTTTTAATTTTTTATTTTTTATAAACATATATTTTTTATATACATATATTTTTATCCCCAGGTCTGTGAATCACCAGGTTTACACACTTCACAGCACTCACCAAATCACATACCCTCCCCAATGTCCATAATCCCACCCCCTTCTCCCCAACCCCCTCCCCCCGGCAACCCTCAGTTTGTTTTGTGAGATTAAGAGTCAATTATGGTTTGTCTCCCTCCCAATCCCATCTTGTTTCATTTATTCTTCTACCCACTTAAGCCTCCATGTTAACGAAATACCTTTTAATCTTCATATTTTGCCCTCCTCCCAGGTAAGCTGCTAATTTTGCAGTTTAAATTGTATATTGGATAATTATCAGAAAAATTCATTACAGTTAAACTTCTAACCTTGGTATCATTGTCTAAACCTTTATCTTACTCCATCTTTTATTTTCTCTTAGGACAAAACCAATAACAACTACAACTCAATCTTATCTGCAAGATGAAGTAGATAAATTATTGGGAAAAAAGAACTATATAGTAATTAAATGATGGCCTCTTTATCTTGAACAATGACAGGCAGTTTTTTCACTTCAGTGAGAAGTTTAACAATTATATGTCAGACAAAGATCATGCAAGATATTAGTGTCTTTTTTTTTTTTTTTTTTTTGGTGGTGGTGGTATGTTTCATTAATCATTCTTTTCCATAACAGAAAAGTCTAGGGCTCTAGGCTTCATGGTTTGAGCCTTGATTGATGCTCTTAGTATCTTTCCTTATTTCTGAGCCACAAGTTATAATAAAATTTGAGAGGATTAGTAAATTCTAGAGAGATCAAGGAAATTAAAACAGTTTAATAGTGTAATGTGAGATTTTGGATGATAATCAACCTGAGTTTATAAAGACATAATGTTGTCAGGATAAGACAATATACCTAAATGATGTATAGTGAAGATTTACAAAATGAAGAGCATTGAAATACAACTTACTTTAATTTTCCTTAGCATTTTGAGTTTTTCCAAAATAGTACATAAAGTTTATTCTGCACAATGTAAAAAGGAAATTGAAAGTTTGAAGAACATTCCTTGTAAAAAATAAAAGAAGGAAAGTATGGGCCAAATAAATTATGAAAATGTGCTAAACAAATTAGAATTTCTACTACCTTGGAGAAGTGACAAGAGGTGATGGTGGAGGGTGATGGTGGTGGTGGTGGTGGTGGTGGTGGTGGTGTGTGTGTGTGTGTGTGTGTGTATGTGTGTGCATGTGTGTGCATGTGGATTAGTCTGGCATCAATTCAGATATTTGGGATAGTTTGTCTTCTACCCGGTGGCTTAGTCCTAACATTGGCATTGAGGCCAGTTTTATTCTATGTGAGGGGGAATGTTAAAAATCCTTGAATTTACTGACTTCTAATTCTAGCAACTAGGCTTTTTTATTTTCCTCATGTTTTTGTTTATATACTCAAATAGCAGGTTTTATGTCTATACCCAGGAGTAATATGATGTGTACAATAGATATCAACTGATATGGTAATATGAATTAACATATTAAATTATATGCATGCCAACACTATACATATTCACTCCCTGCTCTGATTATGATAAAGTAGCTTGTACTGGATAGCTTTCCTAAAAACTATACAGAATACATAAAATTATGATTGTTGTTAAAAAAACATTGAGAGCAATCAAGGCAGGCAGAACTCAAAATGGTATGGTCCCTGAGAGAAGACAAACATGATGAAGTGAGTTCCAGGCATCCTGGTTTCTTCTTGAGGATCCTTTTTAATTCACAGTGTGGTGGAAGAATGCCTGCAGCAATGTGCAATCCTCCAAGGTTCTGGAGAGGAAGGCTGGATCCAGGGTTGTCAAAGAAGCCAAATTGAGGAAGGGAGGGATCCCCATGAAAGTGAGCCCCAAGACCTGTGTGCACAAAAGTGTGTGCCAACTCCTCATCTGTTGAGTTTAAAAATTCAAGAAATCCCACAGAAGGTAAAAAATAGAGACAATAAAGCATTGAGGAGATAATTTACCAGTTGCAAGGTTCTGGGAAAACAGAGGCACAATTTAAAGTCTATTAATATGTAACAACCCTGGTTAACACCTCAGGCTCTCAGTTGAAATCACAGAAAGACAGCAGAAATGGAAGAAACTTAACAAGCCTAAAACTCAATAATCTGCTTTCTTTTTATTTACATTATGAAATCAAACTTGTGCATTATAGGAGGAATAAAACACATTTCAGAACATTTACAAATTTTAATACATAATGTCCAGCATCTAATCAAAGATTACAAAGCATGCCACCAAGCAGAACCAAAGAATCAAACACTAATATATTTATAGTTTAAGAGTATTCATCCCTGAAAGGGATGCACCTGAACTGATGGTTGCAAAAAGATTGAGAAGTAGAGGGAAGGGCAGAGACCTAGGCAATAGCATGAACAAAGGCAAGAGGCACCAAACAGCACAGTATACACAGAAAAACATCACCTGTTTCTTGAGTGTTACCAGTGGGCATTGGTGAGTGAGTCAGAAAGTTCCAGGATGGGGTGAAGACCTGAGCTACTGAGGGTAGTTACTTTAGCCTGTAAGCCAGGTTTTCAAAGTGTCATAACCCTTATAACCAATTATCTTAGTGAAATCTTAGATCAACATCGCAAAACAAAAACAAAAGGAGGATTTTTTTAAGTTAAAGGGGGAAAGGGCCAAATGTCATGGAGACCTGGGACATCAGCAGCCCACACTTGTCACCCTCAAACCCTAATTTTTTCCCCTATCCCAAGAGGTTCCTGCACAGGATCCATTGAGGTTCCAAGCAGTTAAAAAAAAAAAAATTACTCTATGAGAGACAGGTAGACAGACAGCCAAATGATGGTGACCAGATTTCTGCTATAGACATTACTTCAGGGAACTGTGTGGGGATAAATTTGGGAAGATCATAATGGGAAAAAGGAAGATGGATGAGAAGTCTATTGCAGTTGTTTGGGTGAGGAATTATGGCAGTGGCAGGAGGGAGGAAGTAGGTGTGGGGTTAAAGAAACATCCAGATGGCAAGGTGGGGCAACTTGGTGATGGATGGCATGTAGAGAGTGACAATAACACTATCTTTTTTAAGAAGAGGCTCACCAAAATGAGTGACCTAGAGGGAGCACTCTGAAGAGGGAGACAGTGTAACATCGTGTATTCAGAAGTGATTTTATTTTATTTTAATTAATTAATAAGATTTTATGTATTTATTTGACAGAGATCCCAAGTACACAGAGAGGTAGCAGAGATAAATAGGAGGAAGCAGGCTTCCCACTGAACAGAGAACCCAACTGGGACTTGATCCCAGGACCCTGGGATCATGACCTGAGCTGAAAGCAGAGGCTTGAACCCACTGAGCCACCCAAATGCTCCTTGGAAGTGATTTTAAAGGGACATGTCACAAGAGAGTGTGTGAAAGGGAGTGGAAAGAGGTGGGCAATGAGGAGAAAAGGGAGAGCTTGTGTGGAGTGCCATTCAGAACACAAGCAATGCAACCAGAGAAGTTAAGAAGAAATTGCTTACTGGAGACGTCCAAATATATTAGAGAACAGAATAATTCATGAAAAATATGTAATTGAGAATAAGGAAGTCTCAGCTGAAATGAATAAGCCCTTGCAAATGTTATTAAATGGTTTGTGTTCCAAAGCTATTAAGACCATGGTTGATCAACTACAAAAACAAATTGCTTCCTAAGTAAATAATCACCTTAATTTTAAAGAAAGAAAAGATAAAACAAAATCACTAGAAAGATACTGTATTGTTTGCACTTACATTTAATAATTTGTTTTGCAACAGAGAAAATGGAATTGGCCCAACAGAATTTTAATTAGGTACATTTCCACTGCCTTATACAGGTCTTGTCCAAGCTTAAAATTTTCCTTTTAATTATGAAAGAAATAAGAAAAAAATATGTGTTCATCAGAAGAATATCTACATTGTTCTTGAAAGTTATTTTTGTTTGAGCAAATGTTTCAGATAATGTTCTTCCTCTTGTGGAAAGTTGTATTATCTGAAAATATTGGGAGCTCTAATCTTGTAGGAACACTGTAGAATACTGAATATGAGAATCAGTTATTTAAATGGCATATGCTCTATCTTCAAAGTACTCGTAATCAAATAATGAGCATTGCAATAAACATACCCTTGGCTCCCTATTTAATGAGCTCATAGTCAGCTTTTAATCAGATAAGGCAGTTCTTCTGATCAGTTCTTCTGATCCTTCTTTTCTAGCTTTGCTTTTGACCTTAAGATGAGAAAATTACCCTGGGTTATCTATGTAGTGAGGTGCAGAGGGTTTGGGAGTCAGACGGCTGGGCAGGAAGCCAGCGCTGCATGCTCTAGGTCATAACTTCTTTCCTCACTACTTGGCTACTGTGAAGAGTAAATATGAAGGTATGGACAAGGTGCTCCCTCAGGGTCTGACCTACGTGGATTTCAGTAGGGGTTTTTTTTTTTAATTTTGTTGTTGTTGTTGTTTATTTATTTGTCAGAGAGAGAAAGAGCTCACAGCAGGCAGAGAGGCAGGTAGAGGCAGAGAGAGAGAGAGAAGCAGGTTCCCCGCTGAGCAAGGAGCCCAATGTGGAACTCCATCCCAGGACCCTGAGATCATGACCTGAGCTGAAGGCAGCGGCTTAACCGACTGAGCCACCCAGGCGTCCGGGTTTTTGCTTTTGTTTTTTTATGATTTTTTATTTATTTGAGAGAGAAAGAGCACATGCACAGGCATGTGCATGAGTTGGGGAGAGGGAGACATAGATGTAGACTCCCTGCTGAGTGGGTGCCTGATATGGGGCTTGATCCCAAGACCCTGAGATCATGACCTGAGCCTAAGGCAAATGCTTAACTGACTGAGCCACAAAGGCACCCTGGATTTTAGTAGATTTTAATTCCCTTTATCTTCCCTCTTTTTCCCTAGTACAGAAATCAATGCCATAACTAGTTCTAAGCAAACTTGTAAAAAGAGAAGTTTGCACATTCCTGAGTATCTCTCCTATCCTTTGGTGCCCCTGTTTTCACTGGAGATCAGGGAACAATAATAACATCATTGGAAGAGAGCTTTGTAGTTTATCAAGCATGATATAATGCCTTCCACATAACACATACCTCATAAATGTCCATTCCTTACGATCTCATGTGCTTCATGCTAGAGTTCTGCAGAGTAGGTGGCTCTTAATTACAAACAAACAAACAAACAAAAAACAGAGGTATAGAGAGGATGTGCGGCAGGATGGAACCAGGGTTCTTACTCTGAACTTAACATTGCAGCCCTCCACTGCACCCGTTTGTTTTCTCCTGCCACAGGCTTCTGCCCAGACCTGCTCTTCCCAGGCCATGTCTCCTGGTGCTCCTTCTGTTAATCAATGTCACATTCACCCGTTCTCAAACGCCTGACTTCTACTTCCAGTAGACTCCTACAGAGAAAAATATATTTTTTAAAAGATTTTATTTATTTATTTGACAGACAGAGATCACAAGTAGGCAGAGAGAGAGGCAGGCAGAGAGAGAAGGGGAAGCAGGCTCCCTGCTGAGCAGAGAGCCCGATGCGGGGCTCGATCCCAGGACCCTGGGATCATGACCTGAGCCGAAAGCAGAGGTTTTAACCCACTGAGCCACCCAGGCTCCCTTTTCTCTATTTTATATGCCACTTTAAAAGCTTATATTCTTCATGGTAAGCAGAATAATGTCCCACCTCCACCTACCGAGACCCATGCCCTAATTCCCCACACCTCCACTTTTGTTACCTTAGGTGACAAAAGGGACTTTACAGATGGGATTAATTTAAGAGTCCTAAGGAGATTATCTTGTATTATCCAGATGGCCCAACACAATGGCATGCAACTTTTAAAATTAAATTTCCTGGCTGTGGGCAGAGGGAGATGTGACTTTGGAGGAAGGGTCAGAGAGATGCAATGTCTCTGGCTTTGAACACGTAGGGAAGGGTGCAAGCCAAGGAATGCAGACAGTCTCTAGAGCCAGGAAAGATAAATGTATTTGTTTTCTAGGGCTGCTGTAACATCCATGTAATCAGATGGCCTAAACGACAGAAATTTATTCTCTTACAGCTCTGGAGGCCAGAAGACTGAGATAAAGACAGAGGCAGGACCATGCTCCCTCTGAAGGCGCCAGGGAAGGGTCTGTTCCAGCTCTGTCTCAGCTTCTGAGAGCTGCCTGGTTGATGGCTGAGTATCTCCAATCCCCACATGGCCTTCTCCCTGTGTGCATCTGTGTCCACTTTTCTCCTTTTTATAAGGACACAGGCGTATGGGATTAGGGTTGATCCAGCAACTTCATCTTAACTTGATCATCATCTGCTAAGACTTTATTCCAAAATAAGGTTATTCAGCGGTACTGGAGGTAGGACCTCACATACCAATTTTATTTACTAATTGTTTTGTGTCACGGAAGCAGACACAATTCAACCCATAACAGGGAGAAAATGGATTCTCCCCTAGAGGCTCCTTAAAGTAACGCGGTCCTGCTGAAGGCTTGATGTTAGCCCAGGGAGACTCCATTCAGACTTCTGAACTACAGAACAAGACACAATAATGAGTGCGTATTGTTTAAAACCACTAATTTTGTGCTAATTTGTTATGCCAATAATAGAAAACTAATACATCTTCTAAAAGGAATTTCCAATAAAAAAAAAAAAGGAAGAAGAAAACCCCAGAATGTTAAATGAACGGATGAGGATGACAATGCACCACAAAAATCTTGGAAATCTCTGTTAATGTCATTTATCAGCTACCTCATGGGCACCATGTTTCCAAAAGGTCACTGAGGCAGACATGGGAGTGTCTTAAAGAATAAAAATGACAAAACTTTAAGGAGTGAAGTGAACATTTATTTAAAATAAGAAAGTTGACTAGAAGTTAAGAAGGGAAACTATTCAGCAGACAGAGAAGTCAGTACTTTCTTCTATTCTTGAAATAGTCGAAGGCAGGGACTATGAGGATAATTGCTTGACTACACAGGCTTCCTCCTTCTCCTTCCCAGTTTCATCACATTAACCTCTTCTGCCCTTCCAGAGCCGGCCACCCAGTGTTAAGTTAATGGAAAATGTGATGTATATGTTCATAACCTATCAATGAAATTAGGGGCTGACTTGACCCGTGTTGTCTTGAAATGGATGTGTGATTTTCAGGGCTCCTGGGTGGCTCAGTCGGTTAAACGTCTAACTCTTGATTTCAGCTTAGGTCATGATCTCACAGTTGTGAGATCAAGCTCTGTGTTGGGCTCCACAATGGGCATGGAGCCTGCTTAGGATTCTCTCGCTCCTTCTCCCTGTGACCCTCCTGTGTCCCCACTCTCGCCTGCATAGGTGTGGTCTCTCTCTCTAAAGAGAAAGAAAGAAAGAAAAGAAAGGAAGAAAGTAAAGGGGGGGAGGAAGGAAGGGAAGAAAGAAGGAATAAAAAAAAAGGGGGCCTACTTAACAACAACAACAACAACTGTAATTCTCAAGGAAGGAAGCAAAACAACAAAAAAGCAGGGTTAAAAAATCAACTACATTTCAAACTTGTTAAAATTACAACTCGGAGCACAGCAAGCTGACCAAGAGATCATGCCTAGTGTTTCTGCAGGACCCTGCCCTGCTCAGTGTCCTGAGATTGAGCGAGCACTTCTCCCCAGTCTGATCCCCAGCAAAGGTTAAATCCCCCTGGGATGGTGCTTGCGTACCTTGCTTCACATTCAAGCTGTTAATGCTCTTTCTCTGTCATATCCCAAAGCTGCTTTTCTATATATATATTTTTTAAGATTTGATTTACTTATTTAACAGAGAGAGATCATAAGCAGGCAGAGTGGCAGGCAGAGAGAGAGCGGGAAGCAGGCTCCCCTCCAGGCAGAGAACCCGATGCGGGGCTCGATCTGCTGAAGGCAGAGGCCCAGCCCACTGAGCCACCCAGGCGCCCCTTTTCTAGATATTTTAACCTCAGCAAAGTTTAGGTTAGTCCTTTAAAGGCCAAGGGTTTGGAGCTGGGTTGAGCATCGCTACTGGAAGTCAAAAGTCATCATGAAAATGTCCACGCACCTCCTGCCTACCCTGCTGAGACTCGCCCATCACAAGGGCATTGGTCTAACCCATCCAGCCACTTGAGACAGGGATGCTTCGGTGGTGAGACAGGGGAAGACTATTTGATACAGAATTGCTGTCTATTCGGTTGCTCCCCCGATTGCCCAGTCAGTGTCTCAGATTTGTGTTCACATTCTATTTCCTGATTTCTGTCCTCTGCCCTCTCACTTCCCCCCAACCACCTGCCTCTCCTGCAACAGTTTGCAGTTAAGAGCAACTCATCTTGCTCAGGTCTGCAAGTTCAGAATAACCTTTGACGTCTTCCTTCCTTTCCATTCTGTATTCAATTTCCCTACACATTCTTTCCCTTCTGCCTTCACACCAGATCCAGAATCTAACCACATCCCAACAGCTCCCTTGCTCCCACCCCGCTCCCACAGCAGCCTCTTATTAGATTATTCCAGAAACCTTGAAATGGATTTTCCACTCTCCTTTGTAATCTTCAGTCTATTGTTAATACTGAAGTTCCAGTAAACCTATTAAAACGCAGATCAACTCTAGATGGCTTAAAATTTTCCAGTAGCTCACTGTTTCATCTAAAAGAATAGCCAAGTCCCTGCCTTGTCCAAAAGGTTTGTGTAATCTGGCCTCCCACTACCAACTTCCCACCTCTTCTTTTACTCATCTCCCCATCCCGGATTCATCTCCAGCCACTGTGGGCCCTCCTGCCATCCCACACACGTTCTAGGGGTGCTCTTTCTCAGGGCTTCTGCATTGCTTCTCCATCTTCCCAGATGCCTTTGTGGCTCTCTCCTTCAGCAACTTTAGGTTCTTACTGAGGTGTTAATTCCTCCTTAAGGCCTTTTCTGAATGCCATCCTGACTTCGTTTTCTCCCATCCATAGTGGTATGAATGGGATACCATACCATAGTGATATAGTGGTTTAGCTAACCACTCTACTAGATGCTTTGCCCATTTATTTTGCTTATTGTCTGTTTTTTGCTCACTAGAAGACAAATGCCATGAAGACAGAAGTTTCTTCTGTTTTGTTCCCTGCTGTATCTGAATTCCTAGAATAATACCTTCTCATAGTCACCTATGTGGTATCGGGAGACAGTGAGTGAAAGTATCATTGAATTTCAGAGGACAGTAAAGCAGTCATCTCACTGTGTAACTTGAGCTTTTTCTTTGCCACCCATGCAAGCTGCCCTCTACAGGGGTAACAGTTGCAAAATACCCCAGCATGCCTATGATTTAATAGTGGATCGTTTTTTCTAGGTTGGCACATTCCCATTCCTGAAATTAGAGATGCTTTCAGAGGCTCAAGCCATAGAGCTCTAGCCGCCAGAAAATTCCTGACTCCTCCTAGAGTGAGATGTACTGTCTCAGATGGCACAAAGAGGCAGGAGTGAGAATTATGTAAGGGAATTAGCCCTTGCGTTATTAGGAACAGCCTTTGGGCATAGAGTTGGTGACATTTTGTTTGAGGAGATGTTTTCTGGAAGTTTTTCCGCAGTGACGAATTGTGAGGGGGTTTGTCCAAGAATGTTGGTGTCTGGCCGGAGGGGTGGGCAGGAGTGTGGTAGTGTGCTAGTGCTTTACTCATTCATCTGTTCATCCGTTTGGGGAATGGTGACAATAAGCCAAGCAGTGCTGGGCATTGCAATTCCCATGAGGAGGAACGAGATCTAGTCGCTATTCTCAAGAACATCCAGGCTAAGTAAGGACTCAATTATAATTCATTAGAGATTGCATAGGAGAGATCTGTAGTGGGGTCACCTGCTCTGAGTTAGGGGTAAGGGAAGACAGAGGAAGGTTGGCTGAGTTAATCCTGAAACGCAGGAATGACTGGCTGAGTGCAGAGGAAAGCGAGCTGGGGGACTGCCAGGCCAAAAGCAATGGTGGGTAGGGCCCAGAGGGAACGGCAGCCAGCCCTGCTTGGAGCCTGCAAGCGGCCCCATGTGCTGAAGGCTGGAGACAGAAGAGACTGGACAGGAGCAAAGGCCAGCTCAGCGACAGCCTTATTGCTGACCTTTACCTGTGGTCCATCGGTCTGTAAAGGGGACATTGTTATTTCTGCTCGGCTCTGGTAACAAAGGTAATCATCTTAAAACTGTCTGATGGAGGCATAGGACATTTGTTTTCATGATGTTTGGAACCAGCTCATTAGAACAGGAAGCAAGTGATCAAAGATCATCTAATTAGATATCCCTGGAAATTCAATGCTCAGAGAGGTTGAACGACACCCCAGGTCACACAGTGAGCTGGTAGCGATGCATGACTTGCTTATCAGTTTTTTTTTTTTCTCTTTTATAATGACAGAAATTTCATATTGAAATTTGCCAAGAGGAGTCAATTTACGAATGTCATGAATAATTAGTAAAACCAGCTGCAATGTCATTTCTGGATGAAAGCAAAGTGAACCTGAATTTTGAGGGGATGTTTACCACAGTGAATAAAGGAAAGAAAACTACCATGGGTCAAACCTTAGAGTACAGGCTGCCAGCCTCTCTCTGGACCCCATCCTGTTTGTCAAGTCCTATAAAGCAGCACCTTGGAGCATCAGGGGAGGAACGAAATGAGATACAGCACACTGAATGTCCAAAGACGCTTGACACCAAGGAGGCCCCAGATAACTTGGCAATAATACTGAGTGCTGAGTACTGGAAAGGGTAGAAGTTCACAGACGTGACCTTGGAGGTATGTCTGGATCCAGAGACCCTCAAATGAGAACTCGCCGAGGCCAGCTTGTCTCTGCCTTAAGGGACAGGGGAGTTATTGCGAGGCAGTGAGAACAGCAGGAGAGGCTCCTTACACGTAGCTCCTTTCTCAAAAAGTCACATGCATAGGGAAAGTAGGGCACTTGCTGTTCTACTATTTATGTGAAACCATGTCTGCTTGTGGAAACAATGGCTTTCATTTGCTCTCACTTTCATATATGTATTTATGAAAAATCCCATACGGTATCACTTTTGCACTTTCTTTAGATAATTAATTTCCCTGTCAGTATGTTCCAATGACTCACAGTTCTAAGTCTGATAATAACTCACAGTATGCAGGCCCTTTTCTCAAGTCATGAACGTAGATACTTTCTTTAATAACAAGGCTCAGCCACAGAGGGGAAAAAAAAACCCTGACCTTTTCTAGGCAGAGTTTTTTCTCAGATGTAATAAAAGATACAAGGGCTATATTAACTAGGGGCTTTTGAAAAGACATCTAAGAAGCTTCCAATACTCTTTTGGTTAAGTTGAAAAATGACATGAAATTGCATTTGATTTGTTATCTGACCAATAGCAATAAGGCAGGAGTGAAAAATAAATGCAGGAGTTTTGCTGTGGTTGGAAACTGACAAAGCTAAAGCCATTCAGGTCAAGGGCAACCTCAGTAATGAAAAGTGCTTTTGCCAGGAAAGGTAAGAATTTTAAAGTCGACTTCCTGTTTTCAGAAAAACACAGGCTCAAGACTTGCATACTTGTCTATAACTTGTAAGTTTTCCCTAATTTGTTCCCAGTAGGAAAGTCCTACACTGAGAAATTCAGTTTCAGTGATGTCATGTGATATAAAATGCCATTTTCTGCCAAAGGAGTGAAGGGTTTTGGCAAAATACTTAAATGTATGTATGTAAGAGACCTTTGCAAGCTGGTTTCCTGGGCTGAGCCGTGTGGCTTCCACTCTGTGTGAGGATAGTCTGACCTCAATAGAAAGTATTGCTATTGGCTTTTTGGAAGGTGTCCCAACGTTTTGGGCTATGGGTCGTGTTATGGCCTGGGTCGTGTTCCACCACTTGGAAAGCCTGTCCTCTGCTTTTTGCATCTCTAAATGTTTCCCATTGTTAAAAAGCCTGCTTAAGAACCACCTCCTCCAGGAAGTTCTTCTGTCTTTGCCCACCTATCAGTGAATGCTGCCTCCTAGGAAACCTAGAAACCCCTCATCTCTGCCCCCCCTAAGCAATTACTTTCTGCCCCAGGGAAAAAGTTGTGGTTTAATGGCAGGGCACAGGGCTCTATACCAAAAGCCCAAATCCAGTTATACCAGTTACCATCTCCTGAGCTTAAGAACATATATAACTCCCTAGTCTTTTTCCGTCTAAGGAATGTTAAAAAAATATCCATAATTCATCTGTTGCAAACATACAAGAATAACAATGGCAATATCCACAGGTTAGGGTGTCTTCATCATTGATCGGTGCCCTAAATGAAGTATTTTATTTAATCCTCACCCAGAGTCCATAGGTAGGTTCTGTTATTATCCCCCGTTTCCCAGCGAAGGCTACCATGTGACTTCCCTAAGGTAAGTAGGTTTATCCATATCTGTTAGGCTCTTCTGTCAATGCCCCTTGCCCCATGGGTTCTGGCTCTGGTGAGATCATTTGTATTACCGGCTACATAGGTACTTGGTAATTATCCTCATTGTACCTGGTTATGTATGCAAGTTCCTTAGTAAGGGAAAGATGTATGTCTGATTCATTTTCCTTTGTCTAGGGCATCTATGTTATGCTAAACAATGATCCCCCTGCCCCCAAAAGAAATCCATGTCCTAATCCCCAGATCCTGAGCATGTTACCTTTATGGCCATAGAAGGGCTTTACCAAGGAGATTATGTTAAGGATTTGAGATGGAGAGATGATCCTGGATTATCTGAACATATAAGCCTAAATGAGATATACCTTTATAATAAGAGGAAAGCAAAGACAGATTTGACAAAGACATAAGAGTTAAAGTCCATGTGACCATAAAACAGAGATCCAGGAGATGCGGCCACAAACCAAAGAAGGTTGGACAAGGCAAGGAATGGATTGTCCCTTGGAGACTTGGTTTTGGCCTGGTGACGCTGATTTTGGACTTCTGGACTCCAGAATCGTGAGAGAATAAGTACTGTTAGTAAGTTTGTGCTAGTTTGTGACAACAAACACAGGAAATCAATGCAATGTCTATGGGAATATTTATAAAATTAAATAGTAGAGCTCTGCCAGGTTGCTCTTTTCTGTCAAACATGGCAGAGAAGAGCACTTCTTCTGTCTACCTGTGATGATTCTATTTAATAAGAAACTAGGCACCTCAGACACAAATACAGCCCCAGCATAACCACTGAACTAAAATGCTATAAACATCAGGTATGTTGATGTTCCCCTCCGTTCTACCCAGAACTCATCCAGGATTTGTCTGCCTTCTATCTCCTCTGAAGACAGTTTTAGAACATTGCGATGGCCATCAACAGAGATATCAATGGATCTTATTCATTCTACCCAGAAACTTTCTTTATGAATGAAAGGACAGGCAAAAACTGCAAATTCTTGACTTCTTTGAAAATGCCATTATGGGGAATCTTTTCCTTTCCTTTTATTTTTTTTTTAATTAATACAGTTAAAATGGCTCTTGTGTACAACTTTATGAATTTTAACACAGGTATATGTAACCACTACTACAGTCAGGATCCAGGAGTTCATCACCCCAAAGGACTCCTTGGTGCCATCTCTTTGTAGGCACACACTTCCCATAGTTAACCATATGCTCTCTGGGCCTGGCACAGAACTCCTAAAGCCCTTGTAATATCCTAAGTGATAAGAGCACTAGAAAGATCTCTTATTTTAATATTTGGCCTTTAGCTCCAGATTTATTTTTAAAGATTTATTTATTTATTTGAGAAAGAGAAAGCAAGTGAGTGCGGAGAAGGGCAGAGAGAGAGAATTTTCAAGCAGAATTCCTGCTGAGCATGGAGCCATTGTGGGGCTGCAACCCACAAAATAATGACCTGTGTGAAATTAAGAGTTGGATGCTCATTTGGCTGAGATGTCCAGGGGCCCCTATGACCCCAGTTCTTGACATCAAGTTCCTAAATCTCTTGGAATTTTCTAGGTGATAAAAGTGTTTTCTGTTCTAATGAGGTGACTCTGGGTGGGCCCCTGGATGAGTGCTGGTTACCAGAAAGGCCAAGCCATGATTAGAAGCTTGGGACTTTTAGCCTCATCCCCTAGTTCTCCAGAGAAGAGATGGAAATAAACTTAATAACTGATTATGCCTATGTGATAAATATTCCATAAAAATCCTAATAGTATGGGGTTCAGGGAACTTCTAGGCTCCCTGTTGACCATGTGGAGGTGCAGGAAGAGTGGTGTGCTGAGATGACATGGGGGCCCTGTGTCCCTGCCCACATATCTTCCTAGCCAGCTCATCTGGATGTTATCTGTATCTTTTATCATATCCTTTAATTAAAAACAACAACAACAACCCTATAAACAGTAAATGATGTCTTTTGTTGAATTCTGTGAGCCACTCTAGCAAATTAATAAAACCCGAGAAAGAGGTTGTGGGAACCTCCAATGTATAGCCACTGGTTGGAAGCACGGATAACCAGAGTGTGTAATTGGCATCTGATGTGGGGGATGGTCTTGTGGGACTGAGCCCTGAACACGGGCAATTGGACGCTACCTTTCAGAAATGGGTTAAATTACAAGACACTCCATTGATGTCTCAGAATTATTTAGTGGGGGAATACCCCCACACACATTTGGTTACCAGAAGTATCTGAAGTGAAGTGTTCTGTGTGAGTAGTAGAAGAAAAACACGTGAGGAGGAGAAGTTTCCCTACACATCATATGACCCAGCAATCCCACAATCAAGTATTTACCTCAGAGAAATGGAACTTTGACACAAAAACCTGCACGTGAATAGTCCTGGCAGCCCTATTTATAATTGCTCAAACTGCAAACAACCTGAAACTCCTTCAATGAAGAATGGACAAACTGTAAAACATCAGTGCAATTGAATATGCTCAGGAATTAAAAAGAATGAACTATTGATACACGCAACTAAGATGAATCTCGAAAGCATTAGCTATACAAGAAGCCAGTCTCAAATTCCTAGCTTTAGAAAACTTCTAAGATTTGGTCCCTGGGGTGAAATCTCCCTTCAAAAGACTGTAACTCAAGGGAGCTTGCATAAGACAGAGAAGCAAAGGAGCCCAGCAGCTCTGGGGAGACTGTGAATGGAAAAGGCTGAGCTGGTTCCTGCAGGGAACTCTAAGACAGCTCCTGAACACAGAGACCACTTCACACTGCTTCCTCTAGCACACAAACCCAGAAGCATCCCAGGAACTTGGTATATAGAACTAGGGTACCAAACCTTCACTGCAGGAAAAGCATAGCACATAGCCGGACTCATTGGAGAACTGAAAATCAACCACGCTCACTCTTCTCTTGCTGAAACCTCTCTGAGTTGAGGGGGTTTGGGGCAGAGTGGGCTATGAGTTTACTTTTGACGTGAAACATCTTGTTTCAGGGAACTTGGAACATTAAATGTCTGGAGAAATTTGGTCAACAGACTCAAATTTGCTGAGATCCAAAAGGAAGGATTAAATGACAGATTTGGACATGTAACTCCCCGAGCCGGAGCAAGAGCCTGAGTCCATGTGGATGAGGATCCCCATGGATTTTACTGGAGCTACGAAGATGAGCATGGAGGTCCATGGCTGTTTTGCATAACACTACTGGCTTTTGAAGTGAACCAAACCAATCCCTTTGTACCAATTTTGTAGTGCTCCTTGAGACCATAGACGGGTGTCCTTAAAAGTCTTGGAGACAAGTGGGGCAACTGGGTGGCGTATTGGGTTAAGCTCCTGACTATTGGCTTTGGCTCAGGTCCTGATCTTGGGGCCCTAGGCTCAGTATGGAATCTGCTTGCAATTCTTTCTCCTTCTGCCCCTCCCCTTGTGTAATGCTCTCTCTCTCTCTCTCTGAAAAAGTCTAAAAGTCTCTTAAAAAAAAAAAAGTCTTAAATACGAGTACAGGCGAAACTGAGGGGAGAGTAAAAAAGATCAGTGTTGCCAGGACTTATTAAGAAGGGAGGAAGGAATAAGTGCAGCCCAGAGGATTTTTGTGGTAGTGAAAATATTCTGTGTGATACGACAATGGCAGCTACATGTATGACGATATATTGGTCCAGACTCGAAGAATGTACAACACGGAGAGTGAACCTAAATGTAAACTCTGGGCTTTGGATAATTATGATGCATCAAATAGGTTCATCAATTGTACAAAATGTAGCACTCCTGTGGGGGCTGTTGATAATGGGGAAGGCGAAGCCTGTGTGAGAGTCAGGGGAGATACGGGAATCTCTGTGTCTTTTCCTTAATTTGACTGTGAACCTAAAACTGCTATAAAAAAGAAAATCTAATTTTTAACAAAAGTCTTTGAGAATGCTCAGTTCTGCCAACATGGAAAAGGCCCTTTTCCTCTCAGTTCTCCTGTTACAACTTAAAAACACTGAGAATAACACAACAACAAGCATAAGAAATATCTCATCTGCAGAGTGAAGAGGGAGGGATGCCTGGGGACTGCAGGACTTGAGGAAAAATACAGTGGTGACTTCCCTGGGCTGCCTTACTGCCTCCCATATGTCCTCAACAGGATACTGCAAAAACCCCAAACAGGCACAAACAAAAAATCACCAAGGAAACCCCCCTCCCTGCTAGCTCGGGGACCAGGAAAGGCATGACTTAAGAACAGAAAACCTTTTGGACAATATCCACCCTACGCCAGCCAAATATCATTGTATAAAATCACACCCTGTGGGTTCAGTAGGTCCAAGCAAATGGGAAGTTTATCTCGCTCAGTTCTACCCACTCTTCCCCCACATAGAGCTAGCAGTGGGCCAGTGCTCAGATTGCCTGCTTGGTCATGTCCACAGGGAAGCACACGGCTAACTTTCCATCACCTGTACAGAAGAAGCAGACCTTGAAGACCCCACCAGAAAACAGCAGCAACTGAGCCTCCACTTCCACACAATACCAATCAGACTGAATTCCTGAATTTGGTGGTAAAGTCAGAGTTAGTCGGTGCCTCTCTGTGTCCCACCCCTGGTATGAGCAAGGCATTATGGTGAGCTAAAAGTCTACATCCACCCTTCATCAAGGAGACTGAAAAAGATAATGCCAAAAATGGTTAATTGAAAGTCCCACAAAGAATTAACATCAAATGTACAAAATCTCTTACAGAAAATAAAGGAGAAAAAAAACCACTTTCCAGATAATTTTAAAGGCTAGCATTTACTATCCTGATACCCAAATCAGAAAAAGACCACTCAAAAAAAGAAAACTAGAGACCAGTATTTCTCATGAAATTAGATGTAAAAATACTCAACAAATATTAGCAAAGAACAATCAGCAAAACATACAAAAATTATACACCATTATGAAGTGGGATTTTATGTAAGACTGGTTCAACATTCAGAAATCAATCAATATAATCCACCATTAGAACAAGCTAAAGGAGAAAAATCATGTGATAATATCACTTGACCTGAAAAAAATTTTGTCCAATTCCAACATTCATTAATGTTAAAAACTCTCAGTAATCTAGGGATGGAGAGGACACCATCAACTCAATAAAAAACTCTTATAAAAATACCTATAATCAACATCACCTTTAATGATAACAGAATGAGTACTTTCCCTATAGTATTGAGAACAAAACCAGGATGTCTGTTTTTACCACTTTTATTCAACATAATACTGGAAGTTCTGGTCAGTGCAATAAGGCAAGAAGAAAAAAAAAAAAAAACTGAAGTCATGCAGATAGAAACAGAAGAAATAAAATTATCCCTATTTGTCAATGGCATGACTGTCTATGTTGAAAATTCTAAGAAATCTGAAACAAAAAACCACTTCTAGGACTACTTGAATTTAACAAGTTTGCAAGATATAAGATCAACACAAAAAAGTTAATAGCGTTTCTGTGTACAAATACAAACATGTGGAAATCAAAATTAAAACACAATACCATTCATAATCATGCCAAATAAAATGAAATACTTAGTTGTAAACCAAATAAAACATGCTTAGGACTCACAGTCTGAAAATGACAAAACTGATGAAAGAAATCAAAGACCATCTGAACAAATAGAAAGACACATTGTGTTCATGAATAGAAAGATATCTTGAAGTCTGTGTTTTATTTCCTTGTACATAATCAACATTACTACTTTGCAGTCTGGATTTTGTAATTCCAGTTCCTCGAGATTATCAAGTCCTTTTCTGTTGCCAGTTGTTTCCACTGGTTCTCAACTCACAGAATTTCCCCTTGTGCCTTATTATTCCTCTTTAAGAGAAGATTTTAAATATAATTTATAGAAACAGTTTGAGGTTTAAAATGACAATGAATTTCTCCAGAAGATTTTTGTGTCTGCTTTTTTTGCCTGGGGATTGTGTATGTTAAAAACCAATTTGAAGTCTGGAGATTATTGATTAGATCTTGGTTGTGATTCTTATGGTCCATTCCACTTCTAGCTCACCTTCATCCTGGGAAATAATGGTTTAGGATTCTAATTTATTTTAGGGAATGTCTTCTATTACCCTCTCCACTTTGTTTTCTGTCCGGTTCTCCCACAGACTGTTAGACAAATGTTCTACAAATCCCTACCCCCATTTGAAATGCCTTTAGGGCTTCTGTGCATTTTTATCTCTCTGTGCTCTATTTTTCCACTTTCTTTTGATCTGGTAATACCTTCTTTGTCATATGTTCGATGAGTCTAAGAAAATTAAAAAATATATATTTTATCTTTATCAATTGGTTTCAGGAGAGGACTGATTTGAATGGTCTATTATCCCATTATCTGAAATAGAAAGTCACAGATCTATTTTATTTTTAATTAGGAAGGAATGAATACTTTTATCAAGGCTCAAAAAGTTATGATGGTATCATTTCTAATTTGATGGAGACCTTGAGTAATTATGCTAATTAGTTTACATTCTGCAAACATCTATAAACATTATAAATTCAAGTCTAATTGGAAATTATGCAGGCTATTTACATGTGCCAAAAGATAACAAATTGCTCATTAAAAATTCCTTTTAAATTATACCAACGATATGTGAGGGATGCTTACTGATTTTTGAATATAAATTAGTAAATTTAAAAAAAAAGAAATTGAGTTAAAGTTACTATAACTGAGAGGACATTTTTAATTTACTTTGATGATTTTAAATTTACTGACCATGTCATTTAGCACACTTTTGAATACTAATGATATAAATGCATGAGGGACAGTTCTCTTGGGTTCACTTAAAGAAGGTTGTGAGGAAGAGGCATCTCATTTGTTTCCAGCTTTGGGATTTTTTGTTCAGTAAAAATGGGCTAAAACAGCTAAATCTTGTTTTCTGTGCTGCTAGAGATCTTTTTGTGGCTCATTTCAGTGCTTACTAAGCTCCTGAGCTCCTAATTCTCCTGGTAGTCCTGATGTCTAGTCTATTTTAGATGCTACGGGTAGAATCAGAGTTTTTAAATTTCTTGCACAATGTAAGGCAGATGTCAGGGTCACATTTAATAGGTGATCTATTACTTAAGTAGAAGCTAAGGTTTTAATCTATGCCTATAGGCCTCAAGCACCACCTCTAAATGACCAAAGGAACCATTTTTATGTTTGGAGGTGACACCATTTAAATCACTTGGGGAAAAATAATAAAAGAAATCATACTACATACTTGAGCAATGCTTTAGAATTTATGAAATGTTCCCATGCACATTATATCAGTTGGTCATTATAACTGCTGAATAAATTGGGTTGAAAGAAGAAGGTAACACTGGTTACATGGAAGGGTACTTGGTTCTATGCTTAGACTTTCTCATGATCACTACCTGCTCTACCAGTTACAGGGAATGGAACTGAGGTTTGTCTTTCATTTAGTTAAAATGGTGATTCCAACCAAGGGATTCCAACTAATCCCTTTCTTATGGATTTGCTTTTAGAAAATAGAGATTATATATTTTTTTCTAAGATTTTTTCCTCTGTGGATAACATATTTCTCTTTTATTTTCTCTTTATTACCTTTCCCACCTCAATTCATAATGCCTCTCCTTTAATTTGGTGTCTTTTTCATTTGAGATTTACTATAGCCAGATCCTACCCAGCACTTGAAGGGAAAAAACAAAAACAAAAACAAAAAAAACAACCCAACAACTAATGAGTCAAATTAAAGTGAGGTTGATATTCAATTCTAGAAGAAAGCTCACTGGTAGTACTAATGGACTTTAAAGTAAAACAGAGAACTCTAAAATCTACTGTCTTGTGTAGCCTTTTGATTTATAGAAAATGCCAAACAACGTGTGTTTGTTTTTGTTTTTGTTTCAAATTTCAGGTCTGCCCACAGAATTTTCAAAGCAAATGGTTTAATTTTTTTTTTCTTGAACAATATCCAGATCCAAGCACTTCAGATGAGACAACTGAACGGTTGCAGTGTTTACTGTCATTTAATAGAAGCTGAATCACTTCCCATGACAGATCTCTTCTTAGCTGTATTCATAGGTAAGAAAGGTCAGGGTGAAATTAAATATATATTTTGTGGTTTAAATGAGGTAAAAAATGAGATTTTCTTGAGATGGTGCCTGATAAATAATGCAGCTTGTTGTTCTGTGCAGATAGACTGCACTTTCTAGAAGGCCGTATAAGATAGTAAGAGGGGGATTACCTGAGACAGCACGAGCTTGAGAGAGTTTGACTTTTCCCAGCCCTGTGTAACAGGGCTGAATGGGTGAGGCAGGTTTAATAGCCAGTGAATTACATTTAAAATCTATGGAGAATATTATAAGATGGCAACTTCTCTCCATTTAGTTGGGGAAATGATCTTGATGTCTTGTCTTTGAGAGATCATTAGGGTGTGAAATACAGACAACTATTGTAGATAAAAGAGACTTCCAACAGCCACAAAATATGTGTTAACTCGGCCAGCCTAATGGGCAGTGTATTGGGACTAGACAGTCATGTAGACAGTCATGGTCTAATTTTATATGCCATTTGCCACTTCTCAGTCTGGTATTCTCTTTTTCACAATACCTCTTTCTGCACTAAGAGACTTAACATACCTTCTACCTGGCTATCAAATCCTTCTCTCTTCAGGTGACGAAATTTGATGCCTCTGCTTGAAATGTAATAGCAGGTGACAGTGATGGCATGGGGTGGGGAGAGACCCTTCCTGTTCCCAGAAGAATGTTTCATTCTCTTCTCTTTCTTTTGCCAAGCCAGAACTACAGAGAAATGATAAAATATTAGAGTCGCCCAGACACTTCATAAGCCCGCAGAGCACTCTTTCCCAAAACATGACACATAAACTACTATTTTAAGCTTTTTTGGATCACAGGGTGAAAAAAAAATTATTCCCTTTGCAATTCTCTTTTAATCCTCCTCATAAGAGAAGAAGAACATCATTTGTACTAGCCTGTCCTTAACACCTCTTCAATATTTGTCTTTTTTGTTTTTCATAAAGAGAAATCAGGTCTATGCCAGAGCCCTTGTCATAAGAAGAGAATCTAGGTAGAGTTTATTGGCACTGCTTTTTGAAAATATTTGTTTTGCAGTAACCATCTATTATATTGGTCATATGTTTGTAGAAACAAAATTTCACTCAAAATAGACTTTAGCAGAGTGAACCAACATAAAGAAAGTTTGTTTCTTTTTTAAAAGAGTGATTTGTTTATTTTAGGGAGAGAGAGAGAGAGAGAGAGAGAGAGACAGCAAAGACACAAGCAGGGGGAGAGGCAGAAGAAGAGGGAAAGAATCTCAAGCAGGTTCCAACTCCCTATTGAATGTGGAGTCTGATGTAGGACTTGATTTCACCACTCTGAGATCATGACCTGAGCCCAAATCAAGAGTTGGTTGTTTAACCAACTGAGTCATCCAAGTGCCTCATTAAGAAAGTTTTAGAGTAAATAACCCAACAGGTGGAATGTAGATTATTAAGAATAAGGCAGCAAAGCCCATATTTGGGAATTTATTTAGCTAAGTGCCACTTGCAGAAAGATTTTGGTTAATTTGATACAATCAGGTCATTCATTAGTTCTCAAGCCTGACTTCCTATGGAATCACTAAATGCTTGGATGACCACCTCTTGGAATCCAGATTTAATTGGCATAAGATCAGCCTGGGCTTTGGGAGTCTTTAAAGTCCACCAGATGATTGCATTATGCTGCCTCATATGAGAACTACATCTCATATAAACACGAGTATATGGCCCTGTCATGTGCAAATTGACTATTGCCACCAACTCACTTCAAGGCCTTTGAGGACGGACCTTCATGAACTAGGAGAGGTGAAGGGGAAGCAGGGTGGCAATGCAGCAAAGGTTGTACTGTGTGATTTTTCCCACATTGATGACTGAGGATCACTTCTTTGTGCCCTGAAGTTAGTATGGAAATATATGTTTAAAAAGTGTGCTGTTTTAATTAATGCTGCTATGAACATTTATGCACAATTATCTATTTTAGCCTTTTCTTTCAACTTTTTTTGACATATAGCCAGAAGTGGAACTTCTAGATGATACGGTAATTCTGTCTTGAAGTTTTTTAGGAACTACTCTATTATTTCTATAGCAGCTATACCATTTTACATTCTCATTAGCAACACACAAGGGTTCTCATCCTCACCAACACCTGTTATTTTCTGTTCTTCTTCTTTTTTTTTTTTAGTAGCCATCCTAATGAGTATTTTCTTGTGGTTTTGATTTGCATTTCCCTAAAAGTGAATGATATTGCACATCTTTTCATTGGCTTATTGGCCATCTGTATCTTTTCTTTAGAGAAATGTCTATTCATATCCTTTGCCTATTTTTTATTTTGGTTGTTTGTTTTTTGTTGTTGAGTTATAGGAGCTCTTTATATATTCTTTATATTAATTCCATATCAGATATATGATTTGAAGATATTCTTCTATTTTGAGTCTCAAGCATCATCATTGGTCCACAGAGGGGCCTGGACAATGGCTAGTTTAGTTTCCTTAGTGATTCCATGTGTCACTGTCTCTAGCTGTCTCCTTTTCTGTTTACCATCTCCAGAAATAACCATCACACTATTTTTTATTATTATTGTCTCTTTGCCTTTTTAAAAATAGTTTTGTCACATACTTGCGTTTGTATATACATATCCACAGATCCACACATTTGTAATATATTCTGGAAAATATATTCATCCATTTTATTGTTTGAGCTCCACAAAATAGTATCATTTTATGTATAGATGTTTGTGAGTTACCTTTCTCTGAAAAATGTTTCTAAGGTTCATCTAGGTTATACTGTATATTTATTTTAAAAGATTTTATTTATTTATTTGACAGACAGAGATCACAAGTGGGCAGAGAGGCAGGCAGAGAGAGAGAAGGAAGCAGACTGCCTGCTGAGCAGAGAGCCCAATGTGGGGCTTGATCCCAGGACCCGGGGATGATGACTTGAGCCGAAGGCAGAGGCTTTAACCCACTGAGCCACCCAGGTGTCCCATACTGTATAGTTTTTACTCATTAATTTAACTTATGTATAATATTTTTTATCTAAACATGTTTGGCTCCTATGGTGATTGGGTTGTTTCTCTCTGTTCGCTTTACCCAAATACAAACAGTGCTCCCCCGAGCATCTCTAGAGTAGAAATAATAGATTGCATATATGGACTTTACATGATAATGCAAACTGTTTTTCAAAGAGGTTCTATCAATATATATCCTACTTTACAGTGTTCTTCTTTCTCTACTTCCTAACCAACATTTGGTTATACAAGATGTTTTTATTTTTGTCAATCCTTTGAATGTAAAATGCCTGTGATCTCATTTTCATTTCTCTGATAATGATGAGGATGAGTATCTTCTTCTTTGCTTACTTGCCACTTGGGTTTCCAGTTCTGTGAAATTCTTGTTGATGTATATTGCCTTTCTACTTTGGTTTGTCTTTAACTAATTTATTTAGAATTTTTTCCTGAAAGTTATTAATCTTTGTGTTCCTTGTCTAGAAAAGCCTCCCTTTTCCTGAAGTCAATAGTTTTAAGGTTTATTTTTTTCTTATTTTTAGAGAGGGAGGTGGGGTGCAGAGAGAGAATCTTAAGCAGTTTCCATGCCTAGTGCAGAGAACCACTCAGAGCTGGAACTCAGAACCCTGAGATCATGACCTGAGCCAAAATAAAGAGTTGGATGCTTAATGGACTGGAGCCATCCAGGCTCCCCAAGTTTTATTTTTTGAACTTAAGTCCTTAAACCATCTGGATTTAATTTTGGTGAACACCATAAGGTAGAGACCCTCTCTAATACTTCCTATAAGAAATAACCAATTGCTCTAGATCCATTTACCAGACTAACCACAGTACCTGTTCTATCAAAAGAGCATTTTCGGTACAGTTTAGGTCCTTGATTCAGTTCCCTTTTATTTTCCATTGTTTATTTATAACTATGTCAAAACCACATGGGCTAGGGGCACTTGGGTGGCTCAGTATGTTAAGTGTCTGCTTTTGGCTCAGGTCATGATCTCAGCATCCTGGGATGGAGCCCCATGTCAGTCTTCCTCCTCAGCCAGGAGTCTGTCTCTCCCTCTTCCTCTGCCTCCCTTCACCCCATCACCCCTCCCCCATCATGTTCTCTCTCTGTATCTCAAATAAATAAAATCTTACACACACACACACACACACACACACACACACACACACACACAGGCTAACACCTCAAATGGAATGCTCTGTGTAAGACATGATAGTTCATAATTGTCTTGCTCCTAATTTAAAGGGGAATGGTCCTAATTTGTCACCACTGAGAATGATATGTACTCTGGTAGGTAACTTTTATTTATTTTTATTTTATTTTTTAAGATTTTATTTATTTATTTGATAGATGGAGATCACAAGTAGACAGAGAAGCAGGCAGAGAGAGAGGAGGAAACAGGCTCCCTGAAGAGCAGAGAGCCTGATGCGAGGCTTGATCCCAGAACCCTGGGATCATGACCTGAGCCACCCAGGTGTCCTGGTAACTTTTATTGAATTAAGGAAATTTCCTTCTAACAAAAATAGGAAATTTCCTTCCATTTCCATTTTGCTAAAAGATTTTAAAATCATAAATAGCTTTTGAATTTTATCAAATGTTTTCTTTGAGTACATTAAAATATTTTCTACCTTTAATCTGTAAATGTGCCAAAGGACAGAATTTTTCTAACATTAAACCATCTTTCCACTTCTAGAATAAACTGTTATCATTTATATCACAAGCTCGAAAAGGCTAACATGCAAGAAGAAAATCAATTGACAGATCTTTATTTCTTTGAGATCTCTTCTTGGCCTAATCCTTTATGGTTAGCATGAACAGATATGGCCACTAAAGCTCAGGATCTTCTAGTAGTGAGTGTTTGTGTGTATGTACACATATATACACACATTTACGTGTGTGTGTATTTTTTTATGTACAAAGACCCTGTTCTATTGAAGATCAAAGAGTTTTGTCATTGTCTCTCCCCATCTTTGTATACAAATGAGAAAAACTGTTACTAAGGCTAGAAAACAAAATTGCGGATTGTAATAGTCCCTCCCAGGCAAAGCAAATAGGTTTTGCAAACTTCTGAAATGCAATAAATTTAAGTTAGTTAACTGACTTATTCTTTCACAGAACTATAAAACTTGAACTATACAATGTATGAAGAAGACACAAAAATGCACTATGTTTTCAATATTTTATGTCTTTATGAAAGAAGAAAGTTCACTCATAAATGTGTACTCAGTTACTTTAAAAAATATTTGGGTGTCTAGGATGTCCCAGGGATTTTATTAGGTACCTGGTATAAACATCACTTAACTTTCTAACTAGAGTTAATCAGGGAGACTAAATGGGTATAGGATATTATGAAGTCAGGACTTTGTTGACAATGAATTGACTTTTTTGTTTTAAGATTTTTTTAATTTATTTGACAGAGGGAGAAAGATATCACAAGTAGGCAGAGCAGCAGGCAGAGAGAGAGAGGGGGAAGCAGGCCCCCTGCCAAGCAGAGAGCCTGATGTGGGGCTCCATCCCAGGACCCTGAGATCATGACCTGAGCCGAAGACAGAGGCTTAACCCACTGAGCCACTACGGTGCCACAGTGAATTGACTTCTTGAAATACAAGGCAAAGGGACACCTGGGTATCTCTGTCAATTAAGTATCTGCCTTGAGCTCAGGTCATGATTCCAGGGTCCTGGGATCAAGTCCCGCATTTGGCTTCTGTCAGTTAAGTATCTGCCTTGAGCTCAGGTCATGATTCCAGGGTCCTGGGATCAAGTCCCACATTTGGCTTCTTGCTTAGTGGAGAAACTGCTTCTCCTTCTTCCTGCTGTTCTCCCAACTGTGCTTTCTTTCTCTCTCTCTCTCTCTCTCTGACAAACAAATAAATAAAATCTTTAAAAAAAGAAAAGAAAAGAAAAATATAAGACAAAGTGATGACTTCCATTTTCACTTATATTTACAGGAGAAACAGTTCTTTTCACAAGATTATTACTCTATTAAAGAAATAAAGGCCAAAAAAAAAATACTTAAAAGCATATTCAAAAGACACCTTGATTTTGCAATTTCCATATATTTTGCATGTTGGCATTAATATTTTTTAATTATAGCTTCTGCATCTCTCAGATTTCCCATGGTGGATTTTTAAGATGTATTTTAAATATTTCTTTTTACTTTGTGCAATAATAATTTATAATTTAAAATAACTTAGTTTTCACAGTTATTAAGTACTCTGTATTTTATACAGTAATTATTTCCTCTGCATGCCCTTATACACTGCCTTATATTTAATTGTGTTTATTTTAAATGACTCCAGGAAGCTAAGCTTGTAAGCAAAAGAATTATACTTAAAAATAAACAAGGAAGTGTGATTTAAAGTCATAATAATGAAATACTAATAAGTAACTTAAGCAAATAGTAAGAAAAATTAAATATTTAATGTCCTTTTCAGCAAAGATGGATTTCATTCTTTAAAAACATTGTTAGAACATTAGTTAGGAAATGTTTCCAATCTACCCTTAAAATTAAAAACAATGTATCTAGGTTTTCACATGTACAATTTGCACAAAGCTTTTTCTTTTGCTAAATTTAGCACACCAAAACATGAATTGTTTCTGACATAGGAGAAATTAGGTAGCCTCATCTTGCTCAATGTCGAAAGGCCAGATTTCTAGTTAATGTGAAAAACAGCAGGGGTAGAACAACAGAACCATAAAACTGCTCTTGCAGCAAATGGGAGACAGTACTTGCGATCATAGCCAACTCAGCCTGACGCACATCTCCAGAGTATCTCTTTGCCTGCTACTGGAAGGATCCTAAGGGATAGTTCACTTATGCTTTCTTTTATATATGACTCAGATTTTCTTCTTTTTAAACTTGTTTTCTATCAGAAACCAGCGTTCTGGTTTGCATTTATTTATTTATAAAAGCTTTTATTTATATATTTAAGAGAAAAATAAAAGGAGAGTGAGAGGGAGAATCAGACTCCCTGATAAGCAGAGAGCCTGATATGGGGCTTGATCCCAGGACCCTGAGATCATGACCTGAGCTGAAGGCAGACACTTAACCTAACCACCCAGGCACCTTGATTCTGTCCATCTTCAGGCACCTTGATTCTGTCCATCCTCAATCTTTAGCTATGAAAGCATGGGGAAACAACAAATTCTGAACTCTGAGAGAAGTAGCCTTCAATTTCCTTGAAATTCCATTCATACTGAATTCTTCATTGCCTGATAAAGCTTGGTAAAGTAGATGTTAGGATGCACTTCTAGAACCAATGATGATTAGTCCCTCTCCCTCCCTTCAGGGCCCACAGAGTCCTACTGTATACCAGATAGGGAGCACATCCCAATTGTGGGCATGGAAACACTTCTATATTCAATATTTGAGAACTAACTGTCTCCTGGATTTTATAACCAAAAGATGGTTTCAAATTTCTCAGGTCCAGTAGTGGAAAAGCAAAGACTTTCCTCCTATAGAAAGAGCCTATTTCATTAACTTATTTTTAATTAACATATAATATATTATTTGCCTCAGGGGTACAGGTCTGTGATTCATCAGTCTTAACACATTTCACAGCACTCACCATAGCACATAACCTCCCCAACACCCATAACCCAGCTGCCCTATCCCAAAGCAACCCTCGCCCCCCAGCAACCCTCAGTTTGTTTTGTGTGATTGAGTCTCTTATGGTTTGTCTCTCTCCTATTTTAAAAGACAAACATGAACCACAGCTTTCTGGAGAGAGAAATTTGAGGCATGTAGAAAAAGGAAGGAGTGAGTGACACTGAAGATTCTGGAGCCAGCATTTGAAGTCTTTGTATTACAATCTGTGGTGCTGGAAAACTTTATTAACCTATTCCATGGGGATGATGGACGTATCATCTTCATAGCTTTGTTGTCAGGATTTAAAATGTTGGTTTAGGAAAAGTTCCTGGCACATAATGATTGTTTAACACACAATAACTGCTATTATCTGCTCTAAGATTCAAATACAGTTTGAAATACGCAGAAACAAACCCAGAAGAACATGATATCTGCTGCACTTTATTGTCTGTGACATAATAGACTTTCAATAAGCATTATCGAATTCATTTGGTGTTCTCTAGAATGCTAAGAAAAAAAGGTTAAATTCAATAATTAAGTTAATTGAAGAGTTTTTATAAAACCACTTTAATGAGATGTACTTGACGTATAATAAATTATACATATTTAAAGTATATACAGTATGATACATGTGTATATATAAATATACATATACATACTGTGAAATTATTGCCACAATCAAGATAATATCCATCACCTTAGATTTTTTGCTTATACCTTTTGTAATCTCTCCCTATAATACCTCTCCCTACCTTTCCCATTGCATTCTTTGTTTTTTACCCCTAGCATAATGATTTTTTTCTCTGATTTATCTGTGTTGCTAAATGTATTCATAGTTTATTCCTGTTTATTACAGAATGATATCACCATACAGATATGCCACAATCTGGTTATCTATTCATCTGTAATGGTGATCTGGATAGGTTCAAGTCTGGGGTTATTACAAATAAGGATGCTACGGAAATTCATGTACAAGTTTTTGTGTGGGTATATGTTTTCATTTCTGTTGGGTGAATTAGCTAGGGGTGGAGTGCCTGGGTCATATGATAGGAATATGTTTTACTACTTAATAAACTGCCAAACTGTTTTCCAAAGTATACCATCTGACATTCCCACTAGCATAGTATGAGAGCTCTAGTTCCGGGACTTTGTCACCCATAATCGTTCCCTTTTAGTTACTCTAATAAAGGTGTGCTGTCTAATTGTGGTTTTAATTTGCTTTTTCTTGATGACTGATGCTGTTTAGCATCTTTTCACATGTTCATTCAGACATCTTCTCTATTGAAGTATCTGTCAAATCTCTTGTATTTTTTTTTTTTATTGGCCTGTTTGGTTTTGAATTACGCACTTTGGGAGTCCATTTTATACTGAATACAAATCATTTATCACATATATAATTTGTAAATGATTTCTCCAAGTTTGTGACTTGACATAATTTTATCTTATGTCTCTTTTTTTGAGGAGCACAAGTTCTTAAATTTGATGAAGTCCAACCTGTCAATTTATTCACCCGTGGCATATGCTTCTGATATTATATCTATAAAATCTTTGCCAATCCAAAGTTGCAAGATCTTTCTTTATTTTTCTCTATATAATTTTAGGTTTACATTTAGATTTAAGGCCCATTTTGTGTTGATTTTTGCATGTGGTGTGAGGTGCAATAAAATTTTTGTTTTGTTTTGTTTTTGCTTTTTACATAAGTATGTCCATTATCATTTTCCATTTATTAGCATTAGCACCTTTATCAAAAGTCAGCTATCAATATATGTGTAGATCTTTTTCTGGGCTCTCTATGCTGTTCCACTGATCTCTTTGTCTATCTTGATGTCAATACCACATGGTCTTGATTTCTATAGCTTATAATATGTCTTAAAATTAGGAAGTATTGATTTCTAACTTAATTTTTTTCAAGGTTATTTTGTCCATTAGGTCGTTCCATTAACATACAAATTTAAGATTCAGCCTATTATCTTCCATGGAAACATCTCCTGTATTATAGTCATGATTACATCAAGTCTACAATTTGTGAAGTATTGATATCTTAAAGCATTGAGTATTCTGGTTTTTGAACAGAGTATGCATCTCCATTTATTTAGGTTTTCTTTAGTTTCTCATAGCAATGTTTTGTAGTTTTACACATATAGGTCTTACACATATTTTGTCATATTTATTACTAAACACTACATATTTCATGATACTGTGGTATTCTTTTTTCTTCAATGTCTAAATATTATTTACTAGTACATATAAATATAATTTATTTTATTTTGAAATATTGTCCTTGTATTCTGAACTTTACTAAACTTCCTTATGTTTTAGTAGATTCCATCATGTTTTCTGCATACAAAATTATGCCATCCTTAGATAAAGATAATTTTATTTCTTCTTTTCCAATGTAGACACTTTTCTTCTATACTCCTTCTCATTCTTCCTTCCTTCTTACCTTCTTTCCTTTTTCTTTCTATTCTCTGTCTTCCTTTTCCCACCCACACCTCCTCTCAGTCCCAATCTCTTTCCCTAATTGAACAGTCTAGAACTTCCAGTACAATGTAGGATAAAAGTGCTACCAAAAAAAAATCTTTCTTTTCCCTGATCATAGGGAAATAATATTCTATTGTTTACCATTAAGTATGTCGTTAGGTATAGATTTTTTGTAGATGTCCTTATATTCTGTCATTGCCTGATGTTAATTTTAGCCATTCTGACTGGTGTGAGGTAGTATCTCATTGTGGTTTTGATTCATATTTTCCTGATGCCAAGTGACGTTGAGCATTTTTTCTTGTGTCTGTTGGCCATCTGGATGTCTTCTTTGCAGAAATGTCTGTTCATGTCCTCTGCCCGTTTCTTGATGGGTTATTTGTTCTTTGGGTGTTGAGTTTGATAAGTTCTTTATAAATTTTGGATACTAGACCTTTATCTGCTAAGTCATTTGCAAATATCTTCTCCCATTCTGTCAGTTATCTTTTGGTTTTGTGGACTGTTTCCTTTGCTGTGCAAAAGCTTTTGATCTTGATAAAGTCCCAATAGTTCATTTTTGCCCTTACTTCCCTTGCAAGGGATGTTTCTAAGAAATATCCTAGATGTTTTTAGGTGATGTTTCTAGGAAGAAGTTGCTGTGGCTGAGGTAGAAGAGGTTACTGCCTGTGTTCTCCTCAAGGATTTTGATGGATTCCTTTCTCACATTGAGGTCTTTCATCCATTTTGAGTCTGGTTTTGTGTGTGGTGTGAGGAAATGATCCAGTATCCTTCTTCTGAATGTGGCTGTCCAATTTTCCCAACACCATTTGTTGAAGTGACTGTCTTTTTTCATTGGACATTCTTTCCTGCTTTGTCAAAGATTAGTTTTCCACAGAGTTGAGGGCCCATTTCTGGACTCTCTATTCTGTTCCATTGATCTATGTGTCTGTTTTTGTGCCAGTACCATACTGTCTTGATGATGGCAGTTTTATAATAGAGCTTGAAGTCTGGAATTGTGATGCCACCAACTTTGGCTTTCTTTTTCAACATTCCTCTGGCAATTCAGGGTCTTTTCTGGCTCCATACAGATTTTAGGATTATTTGTTCCATTTCTTTGAAAAAAATGGATGGGATTTTGATAGGGATTGCATTAAGTGTGTAGATTGCTTTAGGTAGCATAGACATTTTCACAATATTTGTTCTTCCAATCCATGAGCATGGAACATTTTTTCATTTCTCTCTGTGTTCCTCAATTTCTTTCATGAGTACTTTATAGTTTTCTGAATAGAAAACTATTCAGAAAACTGTGGTTTTGGGTGCATTTGTAAATGGGATCGACTCCTTAATTTCTTTTTCTTCTGTCTTGTTGTTGGTGTAGATAAATGCAACTGAATTTTGTGCATTGATTTTATATCCTGACACTTTACTGAATTCCTGTACAAGCTGAGCAGTTTTGGAGTGGAGTCGTTAGGGTTTTCCACATATAGTATCATATCATCTGAAAAGAGCAAGAGTTTGACTTCTTCTTTGCTGATTTGGATTCCTTTAATTTCCTTTTGTTGTCTGATTGCTGAGGCTAGGACTTCTAGTACTATGTTGAATGGCAGTGGTGATAATTGACATCCCTGCCATGTTCCTGACCTTAGTGGAAAAGCTCTCAGTTATTCTCCATTGAGAATGATATTTGTGGTGGGTTTTTCATAGATGGCTTTGATGATATTGAGGTATGTGCCCTCTATCCCTACACTTTGAAGAGTTTTGATCAAGAAAGGATACTGTACTTTGTCAAATGCTTTTTCAGCATCTATTGAGAGTGTCATGTGGTTCTTGTCCTTTCTTTTATTAATGAATTGTATCACATTGATTGATTTGCAGATGATAAACCAAGCTTGCAGCCCAGAAATAAATCCCACTTGGTCGTGGTGAATAATCCTTTTAATGTACTGTTATATCCTATTGGCTATTATCTTGGTGAGAATTTTCACATCTGTGTTCATCAAGGATATTGGTCTGTAATTCTCTTTTTTGATGGGATCCTTGTCTGGTTTTGGGATCAAGGTGATGCTGGCCTCATACAATGAGTTTGGCAATTTTCCTTCCATTTCTATTTTTTGGAAAAGTTTCAGGTGAATGGGTATTAATTCTTCTTTAAATGTTAGGTAGAATTATCCTAGGAAGCCGTCTGGCCCTGGGCTTTTGTTCGTTGGGTGATTTTAGATGACTTCTTCAATCTCCTTTCTGGTTATGGGTCTGTTCAGGTTTTTTTCTGATTCAGTTTTCTTTCTGGTTCAGTTTTTGCAGTTTCTATGTCTCTAGGAATGCATCCATTTCTTTCAGATTGTCAGATTGCTGGCATATAGTTGCTAATAATATGTTCTTACAATTGTGTTTTTTTGGTGTCAGCTGTGATCTCTCCCCTATCATTCATGATTTTATTTATTTGGGTCCTTTCTTTTTTCTTTTTGGTAAATGTGGCCAGGGGTTTATCAATCTAACTAATTCTTTCAAAGAACCAGCTCCTAGTTTCATTGATTTGTTCTACTGTTCTTTTGGTTTCTACTTCATTGATTTCTGCTCTGATCTTTATGATTTCTCTTCTCCTGTTGGGTTTAGGCTTTCTTTCTTGTTATTTCTCCAGCTCCTTTAGGTGTAGGGTTAGGTTGTGTACTTAAGACCTTTCTTGTTTCTTGAGAAAGGCTCATCCTGCTATATATTTTTCTCTCAGTATTGCCTTTGCTGTATGCCACAGATTTTGAATGGTTGTGTTTTCATTATCATTTGTTTCCATGAATTTTTTCAATTCTTTTTTAATTTCCTGGTTGACCCATTCATTCTTTAGAAGGATGGTGTTTAGTCTCCATGTGTTTGGGTTCTTTCCAAATTTCCTCTTGTGATTGAGTTCTAGCTTCAGAGCATTGTGGTCTGAAAATATGCCAGGAATGATCCCAATCTTTTGATACCAGTTGAGACCTGGTTTAGGACCTAGGATATGATCTATTCTGGAGAATGTTCTATGTGCACTAGAGAAGAATGTGTATTCTGTTATTTTGGGATGAAATGTTCTGAATATATCTGTGATGTCCATATGGTCCAGTGTGTCATTTAAGGCCTTTATTTCCTTGTTGGTCTTTTGCTTGGATGATCTGTCCATTTCAGTGAGGGGAGTGTTAAAGTCCCCTACTATTATTGTATTATTGTTGATGTGTTTCTTTGATTTTGTTATTAATTGGTTTATATAGTTGGCTGCTCCCATGTTAGGGGCATAGATACTTAAAATTGTTAGATTCTCTTGTTGGACAGATCCTTTGAGTATGATATAGTGTCCATCCTCATCTCTTATTATAGTCTTTGGCTTAAAATCTAATTGATCTGATATAAGGATTGCCACTCCTGCTTTCTTCTGATGTCCATTAGCATGGTAAATTGTTTTCCACTCCCTCACTTTAAATCTGGAGGTGTCTTCTGGTCTAAAATGAGTTTCTTGTAGGCAACATATAGATGGGTTTTGTTTTTTTATCCATTCTGATACCCTGTGTCTTTTGATGTTGGCATTTATCCCATTAACATTAAGGGTAACTATTGAGAGATATTAATTTAGTCCCACTGTATTGCCTGTAAGGTGACTGTTACTGTATATTGTCTCTGTTCCTTTCTGATTTACTAATTTTAGGCGCTCTCTTTGCTTAGAGGACCTCTTTCAATATTTCCTATAGAGCTGGTTTGGGGTTTGTAAATTCTTTCAGTTTTTGTTTGTCCTGGAAGCTTTTTATCTCTCCTTCTATTTTTAATGATGGCCTAGCTGGATATAGTATTCTTGGCTGCATGTTTTTCTCATTTAGTGCTCTGAATACATCATGCCAGTTCTTTCTTGCCTGCCAGGTCTCTGTGGATAAGTCTGCTACCGTTCTAGTATTTTTACCATTGTATGTTACGGACTGCTTTTCCCAGGCTGCTTCCAGGATTTTCTCTTTGTCACTAAGACTTGTAAATTTTACTATTAGGTGAGGGGGTGTGGATCTATTCTTGTTGATTTTGAGGGGGGTTCTCTGCACCTCCTGGATTTTGATACTTGTTTTCTTTTCCATATTAGGGAAATTCTCTCCAGTAATTCTCTCCAATATACCTTCTGCTCCCCTCTCTCTTTCTTCTTATTCTGGAATCCCAATTATTCTAATTTTGTTTTGTCTTATGGTGTCACTTATCTCTCGAATTCTCCCCTCATGATCCAGTAGTTGTTTGTCCCTCTTTTACTCAGCCTCTTTATTCTCTGTCATTTGGTCTTCTATATCGGTAATTCTTTCTTCTGCCTCATTTATCCTAGCAGTGAGAGCCTCCTTTTTTGATTACACTTCATTAGTAGCTTTTTTTATTTCAAGTTGGTTTTATTTTAGTTCTTTTATTTCTCCAGAAAGGGCTTTTATATCTCCTGAGAGGGTTTCTCTAATATCTTCCATGCCTTTTTTCAAGCCTGGCTAGAACCTTGAGAATTGTTATTCTGAACTCTAGATCTGACATATTACCAATGTCTTTATTGATTAAGTCCCTAGCCTTGGTACTGTCTCTTGTTTTTTTTTTTTTTTTTTTTTTTTTTTTTTTGTGGTGAATTTTTCCGCCTTGTCATTTTGTCCAGATAAGAGTATATGAAGGAGCAAGTAAAATACTAAAAGGGTAGCAAAGACCCCAGGAAAATATGTTTTAACCAAATCAGAAGCGATCCCAAATTGTGGGTTGGGGGGGGGGGGAGAAAGGGGATAAAAAGAGGTTCAGGAAAAAAAAAAAGAAACAATTAAAAAAGAAAATGAATTAAGAAAAAATATAAAAAAGAAAAAAATATATATTTATATTAGGTAAACTAGTTTAAAAAGTTAAAAAAGAAAAGAGTAAAAGTTAAAAAAAATTAGCAGAATAAGAAAAAAAAATTAACTGCAAGACTAAAGAATCATGGGGGAAAAGCCATGAGTTCTGTGCTTTGCTTTCTCCTCCTCTGGAATTCTGCTGCTCTCCTTGGTATTGAAACTGCACTCCTTGGTATGTGAACTTGGTCCTGGCTGAGTAATCAGCTCGGGTTTGCTTTCAGGAGCTTTTGTTTCTGGAATGCTTTCCATAGATTTCTGGAAGATGGGAATGAAAATGGCGGCCTCCCAGTCTCTGGCCCAGCGGAGCTGAGAGCTCGGGGCCCCACTCCTCAGTGTGCCTTCAGAGAATAATGCCCAATTACTCCCATCTCCCTGGCCTTCAGCCATGCTCCAAGCTCATGAGTCTATGACTGGTTCAAGGTAACCCGGAGCTGAAAGCTCACTCTTCGGCTCTGTCTCTGTAGCCGGCTTCCCCATTCTACTACCTGCAAGTTCTGTGACACTCAGATACCCTTGAACCTTCTGTGACCCTGCGGGACCTGAGGTCATGATGACCCCACGTGGTCTTCACCCCGGTTTAGCTTCTGGAGCGATGTCCCTCAGCGGAACAGACTTCTAAAAGTCCTGATTTAGTGCTCCATTTCTCCACTGCTTGCCGGGACCTGGCCCCTCCCCCCCGGTCTATCTTCCCATTGCTTTGGATTCACTTCTCCGCCAGTTCTACCTTTCAGGAAGTGGTTGATTTTCTGTTTCTAGAATTGCTGTTCTTCTCTTTGATCTCTTATTGGATTTGTAGGTGTTTGCAATCTTTAGATAAACTATCTAGCTGATCTCCTGCTTTCTGATGTAGTCTCAGCCTGCTATTTCTCCCTCATCTTGACTCCTCTCAGTGCTTGTGATTCTTAATCCAGATAATCTAGAATGATTTCTCAATTTTGAAGTCAATGGATTATCAACCTTAATTCCCTCTGCAATTTTAGCTCCCCTTTGTCATGTAAGCTATCATATCTTCCTGGGGATTAGAATGTGGACATATTTGGGGGGACATTATTCTGTTTATCACAAGTCCTTATATTGAGGGAAGTCAAAGTCTGGCTACCTTTGAACCAGACACATAAACAACCACCTAATACCTAAATGTTGGTGATCTCTTGGAATTCCATCCACCTATCCACTCACGAAGTGTCATGATTTCAACTACCACCTTTCTGTGGACAACTCCTAATTTTATATAGTTGTTTGTTTGTTTTGTTGTTGTTGTTGTTGTTGCCGTTTCTTTATTGCTGACTCTGAACATGGACTCATATATCCAATTACTTCATATACATACCAGCCTTATCATAAACACACTGGAAGCATTTTCCTCCCAACCCTGTTCCTTCTATAGTCTCTGGTTTTGTCAATAACACCTCTAGGCAGATCGTGGAAACATGGGAGTCCCCCTCAATTCTTCCTCTCTCTTTGCCCCATCCAAAGTTTATCACCAACTCCAAGATTTTTTACCTTTACTATGTCTGAAACTACTTTATTTCCCACAACCATCACAGTGCGATGTGCAGAGGATAACATCAACCTTGTTGGGATTCCCGCCCCACACCCAAGCCCCTTGCAGTTTTATGCCACTGATTCTTTGCTTGGGCCATCTATTCCATTAAGGGATGCCTTTCTCCTTTTGTCTTGGCTGGCTCCAACTCATTCCCCAGGCTGAGCTAGGTTTTTCCCTCAGAGCTCCCCAAATTCAGAGCTCCCCATTATAAGCATCTCCTTGTCCTATAGTAACTTCATTTTTAGTTCCCTTATAGAACCTGAGAAACTCCTCAAGAACAGAGTGGACTGAGCCATTACTTTTGTGTCTACTCTAGCACAAGCCTGGAGCATAATTGGTTCTCAACAAACATTCTTTCTAAAAATATTGAATAGATTGATAACTGATGTCCAGGCATCTTAGAAGAACATAGAAGTATGGTATATTTAAATGTATAAGGATTTAACATTTCAAAAACACTTAAAGCATTTTGAGCTCACTGCAAATAGTAGAAAAATGTAAGGTGTTATTTATAATGACTACTAATAACTTTATCCTGTAGGAAGCAATAAATTTGCTAGTAATAATCTAACTATGTATATCATTATTACATCACTTTACAATTGATTTTAAACTCATCTGCATGATTACTTTGGTCTTTATGTGGTGTGTGGGAAGCAAATCCTTAAGCTTTAGTCTATGTTATAGGCAGAGATTGGGGGCTGCAATGAGACAGTGTGTTCCAGATTTCCATCATACCCTCCTCTTACGTCCATCTCAGAGGATAGGCTGCCGTAGTGAAGGCATGCTGGACAGTGATCAGAAGAATGTCCTCTATACTCAGTGATGGATATTAGAGTTAAAGATACTCTAAATAAGAAGAAAAGAAGAAATGAACTTGAAACCAGTTTGTCAAGACATCATGAAAGTTAAGATGTTAACTATAAATGTGATTAAGAACTAGAACAAGCTATCTCTGGAGTTTGTCAGGTTTTTAATCCTAGAACTCATAAATATGGACTATTAGGTACACTGGACAGATCCATCTGTCTTGTCTAATTCATTTGCCCGGTTGGAGGCAGATGAGTAGTTGGTAATAGAATGTTTTGTCAGACCAGAACATTTCTTGAATAAATTTAGATAGGAAATTTTTTTAGATAGGAACATTTCTTAAACACTTAAAAGTTCTAACATTTTTCAATGCAGGACCAAAGAATTGACCCCAATAAATTAATCCCCTGTAACCCTGATTAGGATGATAACTGAGAAGTAGAGGGCAGATCTATCCAGGGTGAGTTATATCAGGATAGGGAATAATCTCCAAGTACAGTCTCTGTTTTTCTCATGGGAAATGAAATGACTGTCTTGTCCACTGGTGAGATTATTATTATTATCATTTTTCCATTTTAGTGCAGATTGATCCTTGAAGTTCAGCATGACAGCTGCTTTTTTTTTTTTTTTAAGATTCTATTTATTTATTTGACAGACATAAATCACAAACAGGCAGAGAGAGAGGGGGAAGCAGGCTCCCTGCTGAGCAGAGAGCCCAGTGCAATGCGGGGCTAGATCCCAGGACCCTGAGATCATTACCAGAGCCGAAAGCAGAGGCTTTAACCCATTAAGCCACCCAGGCACCCAAGAGCTAACATTTATTGAATACAAATTATGTTGGGTCATGTGCTAAGCATTCTACATTCATTATTTCATAACTCGTATTAGATACCACTGTTGTTGCAAATTTTATTGCTACTAACAGAAAACTTACAAAATGAAAAGTCAAATACATGCACTAACCATACAGACTTTCAGAAGTCACAAAGCTAGGAAACAGCCAAATTGAGATTCAAACCCAAATCTACTTGAATAGAAAGCAAATGAAGAGAAAGAAAAAGAGTACATGATAGAGAGGAGACTAGAGAAAAAGACTTGATTTTGGGGAAAAAAAATTGAATATGAACAAAGCTATCATTTTTGTCATATTTCTTCTAATATGCTTATCATGCCATTAACAGAAAGCAAATCTTTCCTCTGATTTTCTCGAGGTAATGATCAAAGCTCTTTATATCATTCTCTAGCACTTTCTTATATAAGTCATCATAAATAATCTGGTTTTCTTCCTTCCTCTCTCTCTCTCTCTTTCTTTCTCCCTCTGTCCCTCCCTCCCTTCCTCTTTCTTTCTTTCTTTCTTTCTTTCTCTCTTTTGGTTTATTTATGCATTTCTTTGCAGTTTAAAATATTTATTTTCTCCAGCTTTATTGAGATATAATTGGCATATAACATCGTGTAAGTTTATAAAGTACAAGGTGTTAACTTGATACACTTACATTTCAAAATAAGTATCACCTTAATGTTAGGTAACGCCTCCATCATATCACATAATCCGCATTTCTTTTTGTAGTCAGAACATTTAAGTTTTACTCTTTTAGTAAGTTTCAAGTATATAATACAGTATTACTAACTATAATCACCATATTGCACATTAGATACTCAGAGCTTATTCATTCTAAAACTAGAAGTTTGTACCCTTTTACCTATATATCCTTATTTCTTCCCTCTCCAGCCTCTGGGAACCCCATTCTACTCTCTGTTTCTGTCATGTTAGCTCTTTTACATTCCATATGTAAGTGAGATCATACAGTATTTGTCTTTCTCTGTCTGATTTATTTCGCTTAGTGCAATACCCTCAAGATCCATCCATATTGTTGCAAATGGCAGGACTTCCATCTTTCTCATGGCTGAACAATATTCCATTGTATGTGTCTACTCAAATGTAGATTTGGATTCTATAGCAATTTTGAGCTCAGGAGGGGCTCCCCATGAATCCTCATGACAAGATAGATCAAAGAGAGGATCTCAGGAATTAGATAACTGGACAATCCTTAGAGATTCCTGGCTCTTAGCGGAGGACGAACCTACTTATGAGACACTTGCACTCTTAAGACTTTGGTCTTTGTCCTACTGTCAGCTCTCTGCAATTATTTAACTTATTGTACCTAACCATAAAGTGAGGATTGTGGCATTTATTTAGTCACACACATTAAAGATTGATTGGATAAAATATAAATTAGAGGAATATGACACATTAATTGATTTGGTATAATTTTCTTCACCTGTTCCACTAAAATGACCATAGGTTAATCACCAGTAGAACTTTGTCCCTTTTCGGGTATAATAGATATTTTGAAACACCACAAATAATCAGTTAATGAGAATCAAATCATCCATCTGATTTTGAGGCCCCTTGGCATGTCATCCTTTCTCCCTTTTTTATCTTTGAGGATAGACTCATTAGGCTCAATGCCACGGTCAGTACAGCTTATAATTGGTGTCCAACTAGCTTCAGAATGAGGACTTTTAGAATAACACTCAATACTATCAAAATCAGAATATAAAAAAGTTCTTAATCGCAAAACTCAGTAGAACTGAAGTATTTGATTAAATAGTTAAGAATCAGAAAAGTTTGTTCATTAATTTCCATTTGTCATTTATGTATATGTCATGGAATGGGCTCAGAATATTGACCTGATTGGTCTCTTGGTGGAAGTGAGTTTATCTCAGATGACACATGTAACTTGGATACTTTGTGTGATGGATGATAACAACCTCTGCATCCTTAATTTGGGAACAATGAACTCCAGATATGGAAGCGGGATCTTTATTTATTTTTTATTTAATTTAAATTCAATTCATCAACATCATTAGTTTCAGATGTCACCAGGTACCCCATCCTCCCACCCACTTCCCCATCTGTAACCCTCAATTTATTTCAGAGTCAAGAGTCTCTCATGGTTTATGTCCTTCTCTGATTTCTTCCCATTCTGTTTTTCCTTCCATCCCTTGCAATCCTCTCCACTATTTCTTATACTCCAAATGTGAGTGAAACCATATGATAATTGTCTTTCTCTGATTGACTTGTTTCACTTATCAGAATACTCTCCACTTCCATCCACATCAAATGAAGTAAATGATAGGTATTTGTCCTTTCTGATGGCTAAGTATTATTCCACCACATATATGAACCATATCTTCTTTATCCGTTCATTTGTTGAATTCTATCTCAACTCTTTCCACAGTTTAGCTATTGTGGACATTGCTGCTATGAATATTGGGGTGCAGGTGCCACTTCTTTTCACTACATCTTATCTTTGGGGTAAATATCCAGTAGCGCAATTGCTGGTTTGTAGGATAGCTTCATTTTTTACCTTCTTAAACTTTAAATTCCTCAGCTTTAAGTTCTTTAATAGCTCAGCAGTGCTTTATGACTAAAGTTGTAATTTTTTAGCATGGTGTTAACCTTTCATGATCTAGTTCCTTTTTATCCCTCCAATATCATGTCTTACCATCCCACAGGCCATGTCTCCATACCACATACATACATTGCTCGCCTTCCCTAGACATTCCATGCTAGCTCTGGCTTTGTACTTGTAGTTTCTTTTGTCTGCAACTCTCTATCCACCCCTTCTCCCCCTAAGCCAGGGCGACTTCTGATCATATAGGAATATACCCTGCTATCGTCTCCTAGAAGATGCCTTTTTGCTTTGACTCCTTTGCCCACCCTTAGCTTTGTGTCTTATTATGTCTGTATACCTTAGTTTTCTCCTGGCAATCACTAGAATTCTTCCTGTCTCTATTTATTTGCCTAATTTGAATATTTCATATAAATGAAATCATATTATGCGTGGTCTTCAATGACTGGCTTATTTCAGTCAGCATAGAATTTTCAAGGTTTATCCATGTTATGGATATTTCAGTACTTCATTCCTTTTTAAGGACAAATAATATCCCATTGTATAGGCATAGACATTTTGCTTCTTCATCAGTTGATAGAGAGTTGAGTGCTTTTTACTTTTTAGCATTTCGGGATAATGGCATTATAAATAACCACATACACTGTTTTTGAGGACATATATTTTTATTTCTCGGTGTATACCTAGGAGTGGAATTGTTGAGTTATATAGAAACCTTATATGTAACATTTTGAGAAGTGAGCAAATATTTTCGCAAAGTGGTTACCACTTTGTAGTCCCATCAACATACCTGAAGGTTCCAATTTCTCCTCATTCTCCAATTTCTTTTTTTTTTTTAATTGCAACCATCCTAGTGAGTACGAAATGCTGTCTTACTATGGTTTTGACTTACATTTCCCAATAATTAATGATTAAGTGTCTTTTCATATGCTTATTGTGTGTGTATATCTTCATGAGAAAATTTTTAACATTTCTTTTGCTGGTTTTTAAATTGGGTTATTTGACTTGGCCAATTTTTAAATCAGGTCATTTGACTTTGAATTATTGAGTCATAGTGTTTCTTATGTATTCTGGATACAGGGCTTTATCAGTATCTAATTTTCAAATATTTTGCACCATTTTATTGGGTGTATTTTCATTTTTTTGATACTATTGTTTATAACATAAATGTTTTTAATTTTGATGAAATCCATTTTATCTTTTATTTCTCTCATTGCTTGCACTTTTGGTACCATATCTGAGAAGGTTTTCCTTAACTTGAGGTCGTGAGGACTTACTTCTAAGTTTTTTTCCTAAGAGTTTTATAGTTTTAGCTCTTATATTTAGGTCTTTGATCCATTTTGAATTAATTCTTGTGTGGTATAAGAAAGAAGTCCAACTTCATTTTTTTTTTCATATGGATATTCCCCAGCACCATTTGTTGAAAGACTACTCTTTTCCCCATGGAATTGTCTTGGCACCCTCATGAAAAGTCAATTGTCCATAAATGCAAGACACTATTTATACATTCTAGAAGTAACTCCAGAACTCATCCCCCAGAATTCCTGTAGGGCCCACAAGGAGCATTATTATTCTCCCCCCTACCAATTACCTAATTGGCTTAGTATAGTCTTAGTCACATTTTCTCACTAGGCTCTTTTTGTATTATTGTTCTGCTTCTGTGCACACTGGTGGCCTCCACTAGCTGAAGCTGGCTTTACCCTTCCCTCACACAAAACATGGTATGTGTATGTTGTAGAGTATATTTGAGGTGACAAAAAAAAAAAAAGTTATTTGAAGTCTGTTCAGTGAGTCTTTCTGTGACCAGGACACCAGATACTGCCTGGTAATATCCAAAGAAAGGGAGATTGCTGGTAAGTGACATAGCCTAAAGATAGGTGGTCAGACCTCCAATGCAAACAACTGTAAAGACTTGCTGTCAACATTTCACTGTGGGCATATGCTGAGAGCTACAAGCAGAGATCACATGAGGGATTGCTATAATGAATTACCCTTTTCTAGATTTTCTTATTACTTCCATGGCATTCTGTTTATTCTCCTAGCCAACCTGTATTATCCTCTAATTTTCTATTGCAGTTTCTAAGGGGAGATAAATGGCTAAATGAAAGTTGTAGTTGTCAGAATTGAGTTAAAATTCCATTTCCACCACTTACTAGCCATGATATCCCTGGGAAAGTATGTGGCCTCATTAAACCCTGGTCTTCTTATCTGAAAATAAGGATCCTTATTTCATAAGATGGCTGGGAGAATTAAATGAAGTCTCACCAATGTAGCAATTGAGAATGGCATGCAGATACACTAACTATATTAAAAATGTATAAAAATGATTAATATCTTCAGCTTCTTTAGTCATATGCATTTATAATTATGATAAAAAAAATAACTCAAACTTAATTTGTGGTTAGGATGGTTATTTCCCTCCCAATGTAAATTACCATTTATTTCAGATTCCTGAGAGAGGTCTGTACTTGTGGTATATAAGTAATGCATTGAAATTAATGAATAGAAAAATATGTTATATTATTCCAGCTATATTTGTAAATGTGTATATGCATATTCCAGCTTTGAGAAGAATTTTGTGATGATTACTGAATTCGGTATCAAATGTTTATGGAAATTGTATTATGATAAATAAACTGGTCCAGCCTAGTTAAAAGAAATGTAGTCAGAGCAGGTTGGGCAATTTCATCCCACTCCTGGGCCACCCTCATAGAATGGACTTTCCAGGCAGCATAAAAGTAGATTGATTCCTATGTTAAAAAAGAAGAAGAAGAAAACAAAACTAAACAAATGTGGCCAGAGCTTTTGACCTTCCTTAAAAACTAAAAAAAAAAAAAACAAAAAACAAAAAAAAAACATGGAATACAAAGCATACTAAAAATTGATAATTACATTCTTAATTCTTCTCTAGAGTGTGAGCTCCTTTAGGCAAAGCTCATATTTTTCATATTTGTATCTCCTTTACCTAATAAGGCTGCTTGTTAAATATATATTGATGAATGAAAGATGGAAGGAAGGAAGAGAAAAATAAAAAGCTCACCTGACTTGACTTCACCCGACAGCGTATATTCCCCTTGATTTTGGTGCCATCATCCCAACCCAAAAACAGCATCACAATTTTACTATCCTGTGTCTATTCTCTCAGTGTTTGGCTTTCTTTTAAATATTTTAATAATTGTACTATTGATGATCATTAACAAGGTAATTAGGTTACTTCATGAATAGCATTTACTTATGTAAAAGACAAACTTTAATTTCTTAACTCATAAAGGGCATTAATGTGAGGACTTCTCGTAGCCTAATTAATGGAGCATCACAAACCTATTTTCTAAAGGAGGATTCTTTTGTGTACACCTTCTTTTTCCTTCTGTGTGGCTATGGTGAACTGCATACACTGAGGTAGAGCCCAATCAACACACATGATGCCAGGCTTTCTAGATAAAATACTAGGAAGGAAAGAATTAAACAAAATAAAGTTAGAAAAAGTGATTAAGTTTTTCATAGCAAATTATGTTCATTCCCATTTAAGTGACTCTTATTCTTTCTACTTTTTTCTCCCTTTTCCTTATCACATATTTTTCCACTCTGTGTTTGCTACTGTATTGATGTGCATCTCTGCTATAGACTTCTAAATTAGTCATATCCTGGATATAAAATAGTCTTCCTTTGAGAAAATAGCTAAAATGAACAGTTACTATAAATCACCTGATGCTGGGTCAAATTTTTTAAATAATTCATGATTTTTCCAGGTTTACATGGAGTTCAGGAGAATGAATAAATGTCAGAGGCAGGCCCCTGGCCAGGTCGGCCTCCGCCATTAAAAATGGCGCCTGGCTAGTTGCCAGGTTAGTATTGCCTCCTGAGACTAAGCAGAACGCCCAAAGAGGAAGTAAACAGCATTGGTTGCTAGCGAAGTTGTTCGTTTAGGTGCATAGCCTGATTCGCTCCCTCCTGTACCCTGCTCACTGATTGGTCACGTAAGCGTATATAAGTGTGTAGACTTGTGGAAATAAAGAGGGAGAAGATACATCTGAACTGGGGCTTCTTGTCGTCCTTGCGGGTCAAGGGCGATAAATGGTGCCAAAACTCAGGAACTAAATAAAGGAATCTTGCAGGTAATCCGCGGTAAAGCAGAGAGTAAAGGTCCGCAGGTAAGCGGGGACATTAGCCATGTTCAAAAGTGGGAATTCCACGGTAAAGCGGGGAGTAAAGGTCGACTGAAGTATATGCGTGTAAAAAGTTAATGTGCTAGTTAGTGTCTTTAACGTCCGTGTCTGTTGTCTGTGTGTTCATAATGGGATCTGAAGTATCTAAAGTGCAGTTGGAAGGGTCTTTAAAAGACCTGCTGAAAGCCAATGGAACTCCGCTAAAAGCAAAAACTGCTCCGGCCTTTTTGAATACAGTGGAAAAGGCGGCTCCATGGTTCCTAGATGACGGCTTGCTAAACATACCTCAATGGGACCACCTGTGATCCAGGGATTGGCCCCTGTGAAACCTATTAATGCCTCAGGGCCATATTAACCTTTTAAGTTGCCCAGGTGCACCAATAACAGGGTATGGCCACCAGAGTGGTCTGGATGTCAGAGTCCCTTGCGCTCAGTTTACATCAATGAAATGCATAGCTTTACATTCACTCCACGCTTCCCTACTTATAAAAATAATACCTTTACAGGGTACAATTCTTCCTTTCAAAATCCTAAGCAAGGCAATCCCTCCTGTCCCTTTGATGCATGGCAGGTCTGTAACTTGCTAGGAGCATGTACTGATATCTCAGCAGTGTCCATGTTAAATGGTGGCAAATTCCTCAACTGTTCTTATAAACAAAATGACTCTAGTACCTTTGAGACAACAGTTAATGTGTCTTGCCCCAATAATATTACTTATCAGCTCACTCCCATAAGCGTCTCACCACCGTTCCTTTTCCTCGTAACAAATGCTAGTGAGCTGAATGATACGTTGAATTGCACTAAGAATTGCTATCTTTCCCAGTGCTGGAATGTCACGGCCTTCAAGCTGGCTGTGATTATGCGTATCCCTACCCATGTTCTTATCCCAGTTTCCATTCCAGAGGACAAGTTACCGGTGGTGCTATCCAGAAAGAAGAGAGATTTTGGTATCACAGCCGCGTTGTGACAGCATTGGCTATATCTACAGCAGCTGCCACGGCAGCAGCAGTCTCACTTGCTGCAATTATACCCACTGCGGAAGCTGTGAACACCCTTGCAGAAGGAATGGCGGCTGCCCTTCAAACAGACTCAGATCAATGCACATCTGCAAGCAGGAATCCTGATAGTCAACCAGAGAGTGGATTTGGTTCAAGAACAAGTGGACATATTGGGCGCCCTATTGGGACTGGGATGTATAGCACCCTTCCCTGCAATTTGTGTAATTCCCATAGCCTATACTAATATGAGTGACTTACAGAATGTCTCCCGACAGCTCTCCCAATACTTGTGGGAAAATTAGTCCGCAGAATTCCAAAACTACACTCAGTACCTGCTACTAGGCATAACAAGGATAAATAACACCAGAGTTGAGCTTGCAACCCTCCCAGGGATAATCAAAACATTGCAACATGTGTTAAACTTTATGAAACAATGGGCTAGCATAATTGGTCTGATGACAATCCTCATAGTGGGCTTGATTCTACTAGTAAGGAAACTGCAAATTTGGAGGCGACAGCAACATAGGCAACAGCAAGCCATGGTGCAGGCCTTGTTAGCCATCAAGTCTGGAACATCCCCCCAAGTGAGGCTAAGTATGCTGGATCAGTAGTCAACGATGGGTAAGATTGGTGGGGGAAATACACCAACCTAAGACAGGACGCAGATCATTGATATCTGCCGTCTGATGACAGTTAAGGATATTCCCTGCCACTGACAACGTAAGACAGGCATGATCCCTGCCATAAAAGAAAAAAGGGGGAGATGTCAGAGGCAGGCCCCTGGCCAGGGCGGCCTCCGCCATTAAAAGATGGCACCTGGCTAGTTGCCAGGTTAGGACTGCCTCATGAGACTAAGCGGAACACCCAAAGAGGAAGTAAACAGCATTGGTTGCTAGCGAAGTTGTTCGTTTAGGTGCACAGCCTGATTCGCTCCCTTCTGTACCCTGCTCACTGATTGGACATGTAAACATATATAAGTGTGTAGACTTGCAGAAATAAAGAGAGAGAAGATACATCTGAACTGGGGCTTCTTGTCGTCCTTGTGGGTCAAGGGCGAAAAATAAATCTGGAAAGAGATGAGTAGCTCCTTAGAGTTGTATGTTGTATTTCACTACCACTTTTCCACAAGTTCAAAAAAGGAAAAAAAAAAAAAATATATATATATATATATATATATATATATATATATATATATATTACATATGTATATAATTTATTTATTTATTTATTTATTTGTGGGAACTTGGAATCTAAACATAAAGAGTAATCTAAGATCAGGCTGGTGAAGTGCAAGGTTGAGAAAATATTCCTCACTCTTTAAAAACTACTTCCAATTCGGTCACTTTTTGTTCAAGAATTATGGGGCTAAGTTTCTTCTTTGACTAGTATAGCTTTGACCTTAATTGTCCTAAGTGTGAGTTATCTGTGATTTCCAAAATTAATTGGGATGCTGTTTCACTCCATTCTATTCAGATATGTTTGCCTTGTTGTACATGAAGATGACATATTAAAGATTTTTACTTTTTAGATTAACGTTTTAGGTACAAGAAATGTTATTTAATTTACATAGAAAAAATTGAGAAGTTTTTACCATGACATAACAGTGAGACAACATAATATTTAACTTGAATAAATAAAAGATATTTTAAATCAGAAGGATAATGTCTGGAGTTTTCATACTCTATCCATATTAATACATCCTGAATCATTACTACAATATTGGGTAGAAAATATATTGATATCTTTTTGCCACAAACTCAGCATCATAAAATCATAGAAAAAAAGAGTTTAAAGAAATATTAAATGTCTACTTATTAAATCCTTCATTTTAGCTTTAATGAAATTAAGTATTTACCCAAGAACAAATAGATCAATCCCTAGAATAATATTGATTACCATGTTATAAGAATAAATTTACTCAAATAAAATGGCAGAAAGAGGAAATAGAATAAAAATTAGAGAAAAACTGAAAAAAAGTAAAAACCAAAAAATCCTTCAAACTCTGAAATAGGCCATCTATCTCAGAAACAGATAATTTCAGGTACTTTAAGTGTTTTCCAGAAGCAAATAAGAATAGAGAATTTTCTAACTCATTCCACAAGGCTGGCATAATCCTGGTACTAATAACAAACAAAAACAGAATAAAAATGAAAAATACATCAATTTTGTTTATGGATGTTTATGGATGTGCATGTGAAAGTCCAAACAAAATGTTAAATGATATGCATAGCTATAGTTAAAAATAATGACACATTTGGCAAACCATAGTTTAAAGAATCCAAGGACAGATCAGCCATGTGAGATCTATTAATACTATTTACCATATTATGAGACTTAATGAGATAAAATATGATTATCTTGGTAAATGTGAAAGAAATCATCACTGCTTTCTAATGGAAAAAGGAAAGTCTCTTAGGGAATAGAAAAAAAAACTTTTTTAAATTTAATAACAGTTAATCAAAACATATAAAGAATAATAATTAAAGCATGAATATCAAAAGCATTAACATTATGTTTGAGGACAGACCAAGACAGTTTACTTGCATACCTAGTTTTTAACTTGGTTCTTAGGTGTCAGCCAACATATCAAGCCTTAAAAAGTGCATTTGGGGGGAGGAGTCAAGATGGCGGAGAAGTAGCAGGCTGAGACTACTTCAGCTAGCCGGAGATCAGCTAGATAGCTTATCTAAAGATTGCAAACACCTGAAAATCCATCGGCAGATCGAAGAGAAGAAGAACAGCAATTCTGGAAACAGAAAAACAACCACTTTCTGAAAGGTAGGACCAGCGGAGAAGTGAATCCAAAGCCATGGGAAGATAGACCCCGGGGGGAGGGGCCGGCTCCCGGCAAGCGGTGGAGCAACGGTGCACAAAATCAGGACTTTTAAAAGTCTGTTCCGCTGAGGGACTTCACTCTAGAGGCTAAACTGGGGGAAGCCACGCGGGGTCAGCGTGGCCTCAGGTCCCGCAGGGTCACAGAAGGATCGGGGGTGTCTGAGTGTCGCAGAGCTTGCGGGTATTGGAACGGGAAAGCCGGCTACAGAGACAGAGCCCACAGTAAGCTCGCAGCTCCGGGTGACCTTGAACCGGTTGCAGGCTCAGTGAGCTCGGAGCGAGGCCGGAGGTCAGGCAGACGGGAGTAACTGGGCGCTGTTCTCTGAGGGCGCACTGAGGAATGGGGCCCTGGGCTCTCGGCTCCTCCAGGCCGGAGACCAGGAGGCCGCCATTTGTATTCCCGTCCTCCGGAACTCTACGGAAAGCGCTCAGGGAACAAAAGCTCCTGAAAGCAAACCCAAGTGGATTACTCACCCCGGCACCGGGTAAGGGCGGTGTAATTCCGCCTGGGGCAAAGACACTTGAGAATCACTACAACAGGCCCCTCCCCCAGAAAATCAACGAGAAATCCAGCCGAGACCAAGTTCACCTACCAAGGAGTGCGGTATCAATACCAAGGAGAGCAGCAGAATTCGAGAGGAGGAGGAAGCAAAGCATGGAACTCATGGCTTTTTCCCTGTGATTTTTTTAGTCTTGCAGTTAATTTAATTTTTTTTCACTTTTTGTTTTTTTTTTCTCGCCTTCAGATAAAAAAAATTTTTTTTAACTGTTACCTTTTTCTTTTTTAACGATTTTTTACTAGTTTATCTAATATATATATTTTTTCTTTTTTATATTTTTCTTAGGTGTTTTCTTTTTTTTTAATTCCTTTCTTTTCTTTTTTTTTCTTTCTTCCTTTTTGAACCTCTTTTTATCCCCTTTATCCCCCCTCACGATTTTGGATCTCTTCTAATTTGGTTAAAGCATATTTTCCTGGGGTTGTTGCCACCCTTTTAGTATTTTACTTGCCGCTTCATATACTCTTATCTGGACAAAATGACAAGACGGAAAAATTCAACACAAAAAAAAGAACAAGAGGCAGTACCGAAGGCTAGGGACCTAATCAATACAGATATTGGTAATATGTCAGATATAGAGTTCAGAATGACAATTCTCAAGGTTCTAGCCGGGCTCGAAAAAGGCATGGAAGATATGAGAGAAACCCTCTCGAGAGATATAAAAGCCCTTTCTGGAGAAATAAAAGAACTAAAATCTAACCAAGTTGAAATCAAAAAAGCTATTAATGAGGTGCAATCAAAAATGGAGGCTCTCACTGCTAGGATAATGAGGCAGAAGAAAGAATTAGTGATATAGAAGACCAAATGACACAGAATAAAGAAGCTGAGCAAAAGAGGGACAAACAGGTACTGGACCACGAGGGGAGAATTCGAGAGATAAGTGACACCATAAGATGAAACAATATTAGAATAATTGGGATTCCAGAAGAAGAAGAAAGAGAGAGGGGAGCAGAAGGTATACTGGAGAGAATTATTGGGGAGAATTTCCCCAATATGGCAAAGGGAACGAGCATCAAAATTCAGGAGGTTCAGAGAACGCCCCTCAAAATCAATAAGAATAGGCCCACACCCCGTCACCTAATAGTAAAATTTACAAGTCTCAGTGACCAAGAGAAAATCCTGAAAGCAGCCCGGGAAAAGAAGTCTGTAACATACAATGGTAAAAATATTGGATTGGCAGCTGACTTATCCACAGAGACCTGGCAGGCCAGAAAGAGCTGACATGATATTTTCAGAGCACTAAACGAGAAAAACATGCAGCCAAGAATACTAGATCCAGCTAGGCTATCATTGAAAATAGAAGGAGAGATATAAAGCTTCCAGGACAAACAACAACTGAAAGACTTTGCAAACACCAAACCAGCCCTACAGAAAATCTTGAAAGGGGTCCTCTAAGCAAAGAGAGAGCCTACAAGTGGTAGATCAGAAAGGAACAGAGACCATATACAGTAACAGTCACCTTACAGGCAATACAATGGCACTAAATTCATATCTCTCAATAGTTACCCTGAATGTTAATGGGCTAAATGCCCCTGTCAAAAGACACAGGGTATCAGAATGGATAAAAAAGCAAAACCCATCTATATGTTGCCTCCAAGAAACTCATTTTAAGCCCGAAGACAACTTCAGATTTAAAGTGAGGGGGTGGAAAAGAATTTACCATGCTAATGGACATCAGAAGAAAGCAGGAGTGGCAATCCTTATATCAGATCAATTAGATTTTAAGCCAAAGACTATATATAATAAGAGATGAGGAAGGACACTATATCATACTCAAAGGGTCTGTCCAAAAAGAAGATTTAACAATTTTAAATATCTATGCCCCCAACGTGGGAGCAGCCAACTATATAAACCAATTAATAACAAAATCAAAGAAACACATCAACAATAATACAATAATAGTAGGGGACTTTAACACTCCCCTCACTGAAATGGACAGATCATCCAAGCAAAAGATCAGCAAGGAAATAAAGGCCTTAAACGACACACTGGACCAGATGGACATCACAGATATATTCAGAACATTTCATCCCAAAACAACAGAATACACATTCTTCTCTAGTGCACATGGAACATTCTCCAGAATAGATCACATCCTCGGTCCTAAATCAGGACTCAAACGGTATCAAAAGATTGGGATCATTCCCTGCATATTTTCAGACCACAATGCTCTAAAGCTAGAACTCAACCACAAAAGGAAGTTTGAAAAGAACCCAAATACATGGAGACTAAACACCATCCTTCTAAAGAATGAATGGGTCAACCGGGAAATTAAAGAAGAATTGAAAAAAATCATGGAAACAAATGATAATGAAAATACAATGGTTCAAAATCTGTGGGACACAACAAAGGCATTCCTGAGAGGAAAATATATAGCGGTACAAGCCTTTCTCAAGAAACAAGAAAGGTCTCAGGTACACAATCTAATCCTACAACTAAAGGAGCTGGAGAAAGAACAAGAAAGAAACCCTAAGCCCAGAAAGAGAAGAGAAATCATAAAGATCAGAGCAGAAATCAATGAAATAGAAACCAAAAAAACAATAGAACATATCAACGAAAGTAAGAGCTGGTTCTTTGAAAGAATTAATAAAATTGATAAACCCCTGGCCCGTCTTATCAAAAAGAAAAGAGAAAGGACCCAAATAAATAAAATCATGAATGAAAGAGGAGAGACCACAACTAACACCAAAGAAATACAAACTATTATAAGAACATACTATGAGCAACTCTACGCCAACAAATTTGACAATCTGGAAGAAATGGATGCATTCCTAGAAACATATAAACTACCACAACTGAACCAGGAAGAAATAGAAAGCCTGAACAGACCCATAACCAGTAGGGAGATTGAAACAGTCATTAAAAATCTCCAAACAAACAAAAGCCGAGGGCCAGACGGCTTCCCGGGGGAATTCTACCAAACATTTAAAGAAGAACTAATTTCTATTCTCCTGAGACTGTTCCAAAAAATAGAAATGGAAGGAAAACTTCCAAACTCATTTTATGAGGCCAGCATCACCTTGATCCCAAAACCAGACAAGGATCCCACCAAAAAAGAGAGCTATAGACCAATATCCTTGATGAACACAGATGCGAAAATACTCAACAAAATACTGACCAATAGGATTCAACAGTACATTAAAAAGATTATTCGCCACGACCAAGTAGGATTTATTCCAGGGCTGCAAGGTTGGTTCAACATCTGCAAATCAGTCAATGTGATACAACACATCAATAAAAGAAAGAACAAGAACCATATGATACTCTCAATAGATGCTGAAAAAGCATTTGACAAAGTACAGCATCCCTTCCTGATCAAAACTCTTCAAAGTGTAGGGATAGAGGGCACATACCTCAATATCATCAAAGCCATCTATGAAAAACCCACCACAAATATCATTCTCAATGGAGAAAAACTGAAAGCTTTTCCGCTAAGGTCAGGAACACGACAGGGATGTCCATTATCACCACTGCTATTCAACATAGTACTAGAGGTCCTAGCTTCAGCAATCAGACAACAAAAGGAAATTAAAGGCATCCAAATCGGCAAAGAAGAAGTTAAATTATCACTCTTCACAGATGATATGATACTATATGTGGAAAACCCAAAAGACTCCACTCCAAAACTGCTAGAACTTATACAGGAATTCAGTAAAGTGTCAGGATATAAAATCAATGCACAGAAATCAGTTGCATTTCTCTACACCAACAGCAAGACAGAAGAAAGGGAAATTAAGGAGTCAATCCCATTTACAATTGCACCCAAAACCATAAGATACCTAGGAATAAACCTAACCAAAGAGACACAGAATCTATACTCAGAAAACTATAAAGTACTCATGAAAGAAATTGAGGAAGACACAAAGAAATGGAAAAATGTTCCATGCTCCTGGATGGAAGAATAAATATTGTGAAAATGTCTATGCTACCTAAAGCAATCTACACATTTAATGCAATTCCTATCAAAGTACCATCCATCTTTTTCAAAAAATGGAACAAATAATTCTAAAATTTATATGGAACCAGAAAAGACCTCGAATAGCCAAAGGGATATTGAAAAAGAAAGCCAACGTTGGTGGCATCACAATCCCGGACTTCAAGCTCTATTACAAAGCTGTAATCATCAAGACAGCATGGTACTGGCACAAAAACAGACCCATAGATCAATGGAACAGAATAGAGAGCCCAGAAATAGACCCGCAACTCTATGGTCAACTAATCTTCGACAAAGCAGGAAAGAATGTCCAATGGAAAAAAGACAGCCTCTTCAATAAGTGGTGCTGTGAAAATTGGACAGCCACATGCAGAAAAATGAAATTGGACCATTTCCTTACACCACACACAAAAATAGACTCAAAATGGATGAAGGACCTCAATGTGCGAAAGGAATCCATCAAAATCCTTGAGGAGAACACAGGCAGCAACCTCTTCGACATCAGCCGCAGCAACATCTTCCTAGGAACAACGCCAAAGGCAAGGGAAGCAAGGGCAAAAATGAACTATTGGGATTTCATCAAGATCAAAAGCTTTTGCACAGCAAAGGAAACAGTTAACAAAATCAAAAGACAACTGACAGAATGGGAGAAGATATTTTCAAATGACATATCAGATAAAGGACTAGTGTCCAGAATCTATAAAGAACTTAGCAAACTCAACACCCAAAGAACAAATAATCCAATCAAGAAATGGGCAGAGGACATGAACAGACATTTCTGCAAAGAAGACATCCAGATGGCCAACAGACACATGAAAAAGTGCTCCATATCACTCGGCATCAGGGAAATACAAATCAAAACCACAATGTGATATCACCTCACACCAGTCAGAATGGCTAAAATCAACAAGTCAGGAAATGACAGATGCTGGAGAGGATGCGGAGAAAGGGGAACCCTCCTCCACTGTTGGTGGGAATGCAAGCTGGTGCAGCCACTCTGGAAAACAGCATGGAGGTTCCTCAAAATGTTGAAAATAGAACTACCCTATGACCCAACAATTGCACTATTGGGTATTTACCCTAAAGATACAAACATAGTGATCCAAAGGGGCACGTGTACTCGAATGTTTATAGCAGCAATGTCCACAATAGCCAAACTATGGAAAGAACCTCGATGTCCATCAACAGATGAATGGATCAAGAAGATGTGGTATATATACACAATGGAATACTATGCAGCCATCAAAAGAAATGAAATCTTGCCATTTGCGATAACATGGATGGAACTAGAGCATATCATGCTTAGCGAAATAAGTCAAGCAGAGAAAGTCAACTATCATATGATCTCCCTGATATGAGGAAGTGGTGATGCAACATGGGGGCTTAAGTGGGTACGAGAAGAATAAATGAAAGAAGATGGGATTGGGAGGGAGACAAACCATAAGTGACTCTTAATCTCACAAAACAAACAGAGGGTTCCTGGGGGAGGGGGTTTGGGAGAAGGGGGCGGGGTTATGGACATTGGGGAGGGTATGTGCTTTGGTGAGTGCTGTGAAGTGTGTAAACCTGGTGATTCACAGACCTGTACCCCTGGGGATAAAAATATATGTTTATAAAAAATAAAAAATTATTTTTAAAAAAAAGTGCATTTATACATCTTGGAAAAAAAGCCAGTCGGTATTATTATTATCTAGAGTAATCCTAAAGCTTGTGAAAACCAATACAAGATTTTACTAATCTTGTTTTATTTAAGGTAAATCAACAACATATTTCTATCCATTATTAATAACCAATATAAAAATGAATAAAAATTTTTTACTAATGGTAAAATACTATAAAACTATAAAGTGCTTAGAAAAAAAATTATGAAGAAATATATAAAATCTTTATAAAGAACAATACAAATCTTTATGTAAAGAAGTGATATATAACCTAAAATATATACAATTTGTTCAATTTTGTAAAGATATCAGAATTTTAAAGTAAGTCTTATTTGATTACAATCAAAATCTTTCATAATGGGATTTAATACAGTTGATTTAAAGTATTCTGGGAAGAAAATCAATGCATGTTGCCAATAATATTTTGAAAAAATAAGAATATGAAAATACTTAAAATTATGTTAATTAAAAGCATATTATTTCTATTTTAAAAGATCACAAATCACTTGAAAACATCATAAAATGAAGGAATAGATTCACAAAAATATGCAGTGTGAAAATTTAGTGAATTTGCTATTTTAAATCAGTGAGGAAAAGACCAACTATTAAAAAAAATGAGTAACAACTGGCTTTGCTTTAGTGGAAAATAAACTAGGATATCTACACACAAAAAATAAAGCTCAGATAAATTAATGGTTAATATAAAATATGAGAGAATTTAAGAACTAGTTTAGGAGTAGGAAAAATTTCTTAAAACAGAAACAAATATTCTCCAACTTGGAAACAACTGATAGTGTTGACTATATTTCAAAAGCCATCATGAACAAAATTAAAATCCAATAAACCTAAAGAACATTTTTCACATATATATATGTTTGTGTGTGTGTATATGTGTAGTAATTTACAGAAATAAAAAATAAAAGTGTTCCATGAACATCTGAAAGTATCACCAATATCATTAGTAATCTCAAATGCAGCTTAAAACACAAGCCATAGGATGCCTGCATGGCTCAGTTAGTTAGGTGTCTGCTTTCTTTCTGCTCAGGTCCTGATTCTGGAGTCCCAGGATCCAGCCCTGCTTAGGGCTATCTATTCAGTGAGGAGTTTGCTTCTCCCTCTGACCCTCCTCCCTCATGCTTTCACTCACTCTCTCTCAAATAAATAAACAAATAAATAAAATCTTTAAAAAAAAAACCCACAAGATATTTTTCCCTACTAGCCTGACAATATTCAAAGGCTTAATAATATCCAGTGTTGACAAAGAAATGGGAAAAAATAATATGCAATTGAAAAGAGCATAAATTAGGATGGTCTTTTGAAATGCAATTTGATTATATCTACCAAAAACAAGAATGAAAATGTTCAGCAAAAGTATGTGTGCATGTGTATGAAGATATATAAGCGAAGATAAGGGTATATTTTGACAGCCATTATTGGCTGGGGCAAATATGTTGGGTTGGGGCAAATATGTAGCCATATGGAAATGAATATGTTTCTTATGATCCATCCGTCTATTCATATCAGAGAACACTAATGAATGACTAAACAACATGGAATAGATATACTTTTTTGACATGGAATGATTTCCAGAGTATAATAAATATCTAAACAAAAATGAGAAGTTACAGAAAGTAAGTTAAGAGTGAACCATATAGTTGAAATGAAAAAACAAAAACAAAACTGGGGATGTGTATGTATTTACTGTAAATTAAAGAATATGATGGAAGTATGCACATCACAACATTTACTGTGGGAGAGGTTGAGGATGGAATGGGAAACCAAAGGAGGACTTACCTCTTTTGTTTTTTATATTTCTCTGTATTTACATCTTTACAAAGAAAGGTACTCACTTACAGGACTAAAAAAATAAAATAAAAATAGAAAAGCAATCCTATCCTTCCCTAGATAAGATGTACTCAGTATTTTTGGAGTCTCCCAGAGAAAACAGCCAAAGCAGAGTTTTTAAGCACTAATAAATAAGAAAGAAGTGTATAGCGCCTACATATATTAAATATATTATGTAACTAACTAAAGCAAAACCTGTAGCGAGTTTCCATTGTGTTTTATAATACAGTTTTTCATTTGGTATGCATATATTATAACTAATACTTCAAACACATTAAATCATATTTGGTATTTATGGCAACCCTCCCTAAGTGAGATCATACTGTGGACAGGAACTGTCCTTTGTGAAGTGACAATCAGAAATACGACTCCCGGGCACCTGGGTGGCTCAGTGGGTTAAAGCCTCTGCCTTCAGCTCAGGTCATGATCCTAGAGTTCTGGGATCAAGCCCCGCATCGGGCTTTCTGCTCTGCGGGGAGCCTGCTTCCCCCTCTCTCTCTCTGCCTGCCTCTCTGCAAACTAGTGATCTCTGTAAACTTGTGATCTCTGTCTGTCAAATAAATAAATAAATAAATAAAACAAAAACAAAAAAAACCAAAAAACCTCTGCCTTCGGCTCTGGTCATGAACTCAGGGTCCTGGGATCCTCCCGCATAGGGCTTTCTGCTTGGCAGGGAGCCTGCTTCACCTTCCCACTCCCCCACCCCCACCTACTTGTGATCTCTCTCTCTGTCAAATAAATTAATAAAATCTTAAAAAAAAAGAAAAAGAAAAAGAAAAAAGAAATACTACCCCAATGCCAGATCCCTAACATGGATATGACCATTTGTTGTTTTTTTGCTTAAAGTCATTAGCATAGTCAAGCCTTCAGTAGAACAGAATGTCAAAGAAAACATACGCTTTGTGTAGCCCAGCAAATTCTTTACCAAAACAAGTTAAGTTTTCCTCTTGGTGGTCATAATTTTAAGGACAAGGACTAATTTGACATACAAGAAAGAAGATATACTACAGCTTGAAAAAGAGAAAATAGAATTCGTTTTAGCTGAGGGAGAAAGTACAGGCTGAACACTGGTCTCATAACTCATAAAAGGCAAGTCCTTCTTCTTAAGTGCTTTCTTATAAATTAGGAAGGAACACACTGTTTTTCACTTAGATGCCTCCAGAAAAAAAATCACATTCTTTAAACTGGTTCTGGGAATACTGTTGAAAAATAGGGACTGGCCTTCAGGGACAAGAGACATGGTGATTTTATCCCTTCAAATGTAAAGCCAAACTGGACTGAGAGAATGTGGTCATCAAATCAGCCTTTTTGAAGCTTTCAGGTAAGTTATAGTCAGTCCAATTTTTCCATTTCTTGAGAAAACTGAGGACAGGTAAAATGACTTGGCATGACCACTTGTGTCTACTCATAGACACAAATTACTGCATAATTGAGGGATTATTTTTTAACATCTTAATTTAATTTTATTTTTTTCAATGTTCCAGAATTCATGGTTTGTGCATCACACCCAGTGCTCCATGCAATACGTGCCCTCCATAATCCCCACCAGGGAGGGTTTCTTTTATTTGTGTATGTCTGACTGGGTTTAAAACATTGGTGTGAGTGCATGCAATGAAAGGACCAGACATTGTGGTGCATTTATGTATTATTTTATCATTCATTCATTAGCAAATACTTATTATAAGACAGGCATTATGATGCACATGGGGATGTAATACAAAACATGAAGAAATCTGTTTCTGGCTGCAGAGGGCCTTGGTTTCCATCAGCACCATCACGAAGGAATGATTGTGTTATAGTATCAGATGAGGATGCCTTCCCCTGTCCTTTCTCCCTCTGTCCATCAAAATAAAAGACCACAATGTACAGTCTGATGTCCTGTTCTGTATGAGGAAATTGAAGATAGCCTGCCTGTCTGTGGATGTGAGAAGGTGTTCTAGGTTGGTATAACATAATGTCAAACAACTCTGCAAGTTTGCTCTTTTCATAATAACACTTCACTGTATTTCCCAAAGGTATTGTGAAAGGCAGATATGGGAATTAGAATATAATTGAAAGTTATCTTGTCTTCAGTTCTAATGAAAGAATCTCTTAAAAGAGATCTAAGAATTTGGCTATTCCTGAGTCACAATATAAGGCATGCCAGCCTATTTCTCCAGCTCTAAACCCTCTGGGCCCACAGCTCCATCTCACTGTTCTTCAAAATCAGGGGACAGGGATGTTCCTCACACAGAGGAGCTCAATAGAAGCTCCTTCTTTACATGGTAATTATCTATTGTGCCCTTAGTAGCATGCCAGCATTATCCTGTACAGTAAGGATGCTCAATAAATTCCATCCCAGCCTGGAATAGCTAGGGTTGAAGTCTTAGTGTTCCCTTCAAAACACATAGTTTTGATACTGTTACTTACTGCTATCTCCATTTTATTTATTTCTTATTATCTTTTAAGATTTATTTATTATTCATTTATTTGAGACAGAGAGGGAAGTGGGGAGGGCCAGTGGGAGAGGGAGAGAGAGATAAAGAGAGAGAGAGAATCTCAAGCTGATTCCACTGCTGAGTGTGGAGCTGAATATGGGGCTCGATCTCAGGACCCTGAGATCATGACATGAGTTAAAACCAAGAGTCAGATGCTTGACCAAGTGAGCCACCCACGCATCCTGGCTGTCTCCCTTTTAAAAATAGATGTTACTTGCTCCTAATCTGGCAAATGGAGAGTATTTTAATAAGTAGAATATACTACAAAATATGACACAACATAGACATGGCTATAGAAAATTATTATTGGAAGGATTTTAAATCCTCTTGCCATGAGAAAAAAACATTAAGCTGGCTTTTATACTTTTTAATGTTGTGTATCTTCCTTTCCCTCTCAACAGGAAACTTTCAATACAGAAATAAATAGACCATTTTCAGCTAGTGTCTTTATCCTGGTGCAGCACAAAACAATTCAGGATTAGAAGTAAAGAAATTTGGATCTCTCCCTCTTATTAGTTGACTTCGAGTAATGGAGATTAAGCTTTTTGGGGTCAATAAACTATGATTAATAGTTTTGTAGAAAGAAAATATGATTTTTTAAATAAGAAAAAGGAGATTATAGATGTAAAGTGTGTTTTGTTTTCAGTAAAGATTCGAATAGGTTTTAGATAAAAATTTTCAAATTTGTTGCCATGGAAAAAAAATAACTCACATTTATTTTTCTGCAGCACCAACATTCTTGTTGTTATATCTTTTCACAGGTCTTATATGCCAATATTGGTGAACCATCTAAATTAGTGTTAACTGATGGTCTCTAACTTATTTCTTTGTTTTAACAATTAATACATGGGGCATACTTAACTATTCATAGAACCCATGGGAAGTCTCTCCCACACAGACATCTGACAAATGTGTGTGTGTATCTGTATATATACATAGTATATATGCATGATATAGATTCTGATAACCAGTAACATTTAACGTTTATACAGAGACCATTTAGATTTTTATATCCCAGAATCCATCCTGGTTTAAGACTATTTACTGGACTTTATTAAAAAGTATCAAGTCAGAATGTTGGCCCTCTTAAAAATAAGACAACAGACAATCAAGTAAAATATCTATCCATCCTTTTTTTTTCTGATGTTTTCCATGCTTAAGCGCCATCCCTAAGTTCTTCTTAATTCTGTTCCCTCATTGGAAAGGGAATCATAGGCAAATCTGTGATCAATTGATATTTTAGACAACTGTTTGCAATAACATGTCTAGTGGAATAAGTACTTATTGCTGTATCTCAAAGGTAATTTTATTGTTGAAATGCCTAGAGGTAAGTCAAATAACTTGAAAATAAAAGAAGAAACCAGAAAACATTGATAAGTAAGAGTTCCTTGTACTGGAAAATAAGAAAGATTTTTGTTTGTTTTGTTTTGTTTTCAAATCAAAAGGTTGTTTCTTTTCTCCACAAAATCATGGAATTGAAAAGGTGGCTAGAGTGGCAGTAGGAAGAATATAACAAGTCTATGGCAACTACAGAGTATAGACCTACATAAACCTTATACCTGTATCATTCAGCAGTGCTCTGCCCCATTCTACAAAAGTCCCATTACCACAGAAAACCATATAGTTTCCTTTTGATTCCTCAGTAAAGGTCACAAGACACACACTTCCAAGTTGTCCTTTTTCCCTATGTTTTCTTCTTTCCCAAAGGCTTACATGATGAGTTTTCTGGTGAATTTCTCCATTCATATATTACTGATGCAGTTGATAATGTACCACTAATATGGGATCAGTCCTAGGAGAATATCTTCATCCTAGGGTGATACTGCCCTGCTAGCATCCCTTACATTCAAAGCCACTATACAGGGGAAAAGATGCTCACCAACTTTTGTTCCTCAACATTTCCACACTTCTAGGGAGGGTTTTTTTTATCCTCATAGAGCACTCTATACACACAGAAGTTGTGGGAGGAACTAGTTACTTCCTTATTCTCATAGAATTTGACAAGAGCCATTTTCACCGGTTTGGACAAACTATCAGGGGTATTAATGCATCTGTAAAGCAATTCCCTAGTCAGTAATAAGAATGTCCTTATAAATCAAAAATAATTTTCTTATTTCTGTTCAATTTTCACAGACACTAAAAATATCGAGTACTTTAACTGGATTTTCTAGCTGAAATGCTTACATGAGATCATTTTCACTTTCAACACCTGCCTTTTCAGTTTTTTAATTCATGTTTGAACCTGGTTCCATTATCTTATTTTCTCCACCACAGAGAAATATTTTAACCAAGATTTTCTTTCAACTGACAAATAGATGCTCTACCTGAGTATTCATCTGATAGCATTACTCTTAAGGAAAGTGTCCGTTTGGGATCAACTCTAGCATTGTTAATTCTAATAAAAACATTTTGGCACATTCCTCAATGGCACACTGCCCCTCACCAGAGATTGCTACAATTGCTGTGATTTCCCCCATTCTGACCCTGGTCACTCTCTGTACTCCCCTCGGCTATGAGGCCTTTGCAAGAACCCTGCTCATGTCTGCCATGTGAGGTCTGCCTATGCTCTAGGGTGTATAAAAGAAATAAATAAAAAGAAATAAATAAAAGATTATGTGAAGTTCTTAAGTAATATGTTTACATATCAAACATGGAATGGGGGTAAGAAGTATAGGGCAGATTGAGGGGTCCAAGGGATGTTTTGAACAGAAAACTGAAGAAGATGAGAGAATGAGTGGGCCACTGGTTTTGGGGATACCATGTTCCAGGTAGAGGGAGCAGGAAATTCAAAGGCCCTCAGTCTGAAGCATGTTTGGGAGGGGAAAAAAGTCACATTTCTTGAATAGCAAGGAGGTCAATGTGGCTAGAAAACAGAGAAGAAGAGAAAAGTGATAGGCACTCATCCAAGACTGTTTAGGCCATTGCATATTTCCTCTGAATGAGGTGGGATTCCACCATCAGAGGGCTGTAAGCAGAAGAGTGGCACGGTTTGACTTAAGGTTAAAAGAACCACATTGACTATTGTATTGAAAATGGGCTGTAAAGGGAGGATCAGGGCAGAGGAGACAGATAAAGTTGCAGAAATCCAGCCAAGGGATGATGATGGCTGACCCAACAGAAGATGGTGGAGTTGGTGAGAAGGGGTCAGATAATGCTTATACTTTTCTGGTGAAGAGAATAAGTCGTGTATTAGAGATGGACTAAGTCAAAAAGAACGCTTGAGATTTCCACCTGAGTCACCCAAGGATGTACTACTACTTCCTGAGGTGGGGAAATCTGGGAGAAGGATCAGGTGGGTGTGCTTTTAAGACTGATATCTTGGGGACACCTGGGTGGCTCAGTGGGTTAAGCCTCTGCCTTCGGCTCAGGTCATAATCTCAGGGTCCTGGGATCGAGCCCCACATCAGGCTCTCTGCTCAGCGAGGAGCCTGCTTCCCCTTCTCTCTCTGCCTGCCTCTCTGCCTACTTGTGATTTCTCTCTCTCTGTCAAATAAATAAATAAAATCTTAAAAAAAAAAAAAAGACTGACATCTTGGACATGTTGATTTTGAAATGCCTACTGGATTTCTAACGGAAGGTCTCTGGCAGGCTCTTGGATGTATGACCCTGAAGTTCAGGGGAAAGATTTGAGCTGGAGGAGAAATGTGGGACTTAACAGCATGTTGACAGAATGTAACGCTGTGACACTGGGTGAGAACACCAGTGAGGTGAGACATAGGGTAAGGAGGACTGAGGCTGAGCACTGCCTAGGACTCTCCGTGCTAGAGTCTCTGCATTCCCTCCAGATCTACTCGCAGCCTTCCCTATCCTTCTCTGTGCAGTTTAAGGCCAACCTGTGCTACACCTAGATTCCCTTGCTCTTGTTTCTGCTTGCACTCAGATGATGGGAGGCATGTATAGGATAAGTCAGGGGCAGGGGTGGGGGGGGCAGAAGGAAAAAAAGTTAGGTATTTGATCTCCTTGTTCTCTTCTTCTGAGGTCCCTATTTGGCAGAGGTTGTCTCCCCTACTAAACACCAAAACTGCAGCCAGACCTTGCCTTTCTTGCAGCCCTTGATAAGTACCAGTAGCTACTCCTCCTAGCCCCTTCAAACCTTCAGACCTAGGATTCTAAGAGCTTCCTGCTCTTGCGAGTTCTGCCATGGACCTTCCTATCCCTTGATGATCTGACCATGCTTTTCAAGTAAATAATTCATTACTTATCTTATTTTCCATTGTATGTGTGTACCATCTTTTCCTTGCTGAGTTATCCTGGCCACAGTTTAGGTGTCAGGCAGATGAGAAGCATGCAGCATGATAAATAGTATGAAAGCTAACAGATTAAGACCACCCAGTAGTGAGTGCCAGACAGTGTTTCAAGGGAAAGGGAGGAATAAATTCTGCTAAATGATGGATGCAGGTCAAAGTAAGATGAAAACCAAGAACAATCATCATATTTAGCCACAGGGAAGTAATTTTAAAAACATTCCCTGTGAAGTAATGGGGTGAAAGTAGGGCAGGAACCCCAGGCAGGACTGATCACCTGCTTGTCATCTCTTCTTTATAGGGAGAGTCCACAAGGCGGGTCTCCTTGCCTTGAGTTTGTCACCTACCAGAGTTCTCTCTCAAGCTCACTCCAGTTAGATTTTTGTCCGCTTGTAGTATATTTATCAGTGTCAGGAGCTCTTGGCTTGAGGAAGAAAAAAATGACCACGTGTTCGCCGGATTTGTAAACAATACAGTAGAGAGTGACAAATCCCTGGCTTGGGGAGGAGAGGAGACTAATAATACACTAAATTATACTGACTCTAAGTTGACACTAAAACAGTAATAATCACCCTCTGTTGAAAGTGTAATCCTCCCAACCATGTATCTTGTTGAGAAGAATGAATGGTTATAACTGGCATTTTGTTGACAGAAAGGGTTGGTTTGTGCAGGGGACTCCTGCTTTATCTATGTGAAAGCAGGTAACTTATTTTGTTTCATCTTGGTCTTTGAACGTTTTCGTGGGACCATGGGTAGATTGGCAGAGGGAGGTCTTTTGGTGAGTTTGCTCTTCATAAAATAATAAGCACTGACATCTGCTACTTGTGATTGGTTTAAAGGTACTGACATTAAAGTGATGTATCAGTGGGACCCTGTTTGCCTCCAATACGCCTATAAAAAATATGAAAGTGGATTTGCCTTTTCCATCCCTTTTTGCTTCACTCCCTCAAAAGGAAGTCAAAGTCTTGCAAACAAATTAAGAGGAGTTGGGCAACAGCACTCATAGGGATAAATATTTGTCAGTCTGGGAGAATTAAGGAAGAAGGTTACATTATGGCCTGGTGAAAAATATTGAAATTTCTTTAGTTCTTTGAGAAAGCCTTATAAATTTAGATCTTTCCTCCTCCAAAAGGAAAGAAAATATCTTCCTCCTCAAGCCAGAGAGGACTTTTATAAGATCTGGGCCAATTGATAAGATCAACATGCTCAAATCTCTTTGAATTAATTTACTAGGGCTGTTGTAACAATGTATTGCAAACTGGGTGACTTGGAACAATGGAAACATATTTTCTCACAGACTTGGAGTTCAAAAATCTAAAACCAAAGTGTCAGCAGGACTATGGTCCCTCTGATTATGTTAGGGAAAGACCTGTTCCAGCCACCTCTCTGAGCTTCTCAGTGCTTCTTTGACTTGTGACAACATAGCTCTCACCCTCACATGGTGTTGTAGATTGAATGTTTGTTTCTTCCCAAAATTCATATGTTGATACATAATATTCAATGTAGTGGCATCAGGAGGTAGGGCCTTGGGAGGTAATTAGGTGGTGAGGGTGGAGCCCTCCTGAATAGGGTTAGTGACCTTAAAAAAAAAGACTCCCAAAATCTCCCCCTCTCTTCCATCATATAAGGACACAAGAAGAAGACAACCATCCCAGAATCAGGAAGACGTTCCTCACTAGATCCCAAATTTGCTGGCTCTTTGTCTTGGTCTTCCTAGTCTCTGGAACTGGGGGAAATAAATTTCCATTGCTTACAAGCATCTAGTCTATTATAGCAACCCCAATATACAAAGGCACATTACATTGTCCCTGTGTGCACAATTGTCTTTAGGTCTCAAACTCCCCTTTTCTTAAGGACACCAGTCATATGGGATGAGAACCTACCTTAAAGACTTCATCTAGGGGCGCCTGGGTGGCTCAGTGTGTTAAGCCTCTGCCTTTGACTCAGGTCATGATCTCAGGGTCCTGGGATCAAGCCCTGCTTCAGGCTCTCTGCTCAGCAGGGAGCCTGCTTCCGCCTCTCCCTATGCCTGCCTCTCTGCCTACTTGTGATCTCTCTGTCAAATAAATAAATAAAATCTTAAAAAAGGAAAAAAGACTTCATCTAAACTCATCACATCTGCAATGGTTCTATTTCCAAGGTCACATTTTGAGGTACTGGAGTGAAGACTTCAACATTTCAATTTTAGGGAACACAATTCAAACCCATAATATTCTTCATATTTTCAGGAACTTCTCTTATGTTCCTTCAAGTACACACTTTGTTTTTCAATTCTTCAAATAAACAATGCACCCTATTTTATTCTATCTTTGCATATGTTAATTTCATATCTTATTATTGCATATGTATATGTTTCTTGAGCCATGTGCAATGTTTATTTTGTGTTAAGTGACCAGTGTGTGTGTGTTAAATGAATAAATAAATAAATTGTAACTCACTCCATGATTACTGATATTTTGCATAAGATATGGTCCTGAAGAGAGCATTTTTGTAGATACCATCTTAAGAAAGAGACTATTGGGTGTCTAGAGATATTAAATGACTGACCAGGGACTGGGCAAGCTATAAAGAAAGTTCAGGAAAATTCCCTGCGATTTGTTAAAGGAAACTTTTATGATCTAAGGGAGAAAAATAATTACAAGTAAATCTTAAGCAGAAACAAAATCTGAGGACCATAATGTACCAAACTTTATATTGCTGGTAAAATGCATTATCATTTTCTTGGTGGCTTAGGGAATAACAACTCAGGAATCATTTTAATAGTTCATGGAAATTAAATTGCTCTGTCCCTACCTAAAACACTTTTAAAAGTACTGCTTTCTTATCCAGACAGAAATAAACACACCTTTACCTCCTTGTAATCATAATATGGCATTATAAATTTAAAAACTGCTATTACCTTTCTTATACGTTTTCTTTTCTATTAGCTATAATATGCAGAGAACTCCTACAGCTATATTGTTAGATATTCAGCTGAAACACTGCAAGTTCAGCTCTCCTCTAAGGGATAACTTGATGCCCAAGAGTTACCCCTGAAGACCTGCTGTGTTAGTCACCAGTGAACCCCAGGAAGCTGGGTGACAGATGTTGGCACAACAAAATGGGACTGTTCATAATAACAATAGTGACATCAAGATTTTTCTCCCTTCCAGCTACTTAATTCTGCATTGAATTGTGCCATAATTCAAAACTATTTCCTTTGTGGACTATAACCAAGTTATGGCCACATGCTAGTGGCCGTGATCTTCATTCATATGGAGTTCCACCACGGTGGGAGGCAACTCCATTTCAGTTCATTTTTTTAGCTCAACTTTATCCTTTAGCTCAGGTTAAATAATTGAGAGTCATGCTTGAGCCCCCTTTTCCCTCACCACCACAACTAATCTTTCAGGAATCTTTTTAGGAAATCCTATTCATCCTGCCCTCAAAATATACACAGAATCCATCTACTTTCTAATGCCTCCAAGTGGAGAATGCTCTAGCACTAGCCACCACCATCCCATGCTTGGATTAATGCAATAACTTTCTAAATGCCTCCCCCCTTGCCCTTTTAGCTTTTATTCTTAACAGAGGAGCCAGAATACTTGCCTTAAAATGGGAACCAGGTCAAGTCATTCCTCTGCTCAGAACCCTGCAATGGCTCTTCTCCATCTTATTCAGAGTTAAGTCAAAAATCCTTCCAATGGCCTACCCAGACTGAGGCATCCTTTTACCTTCAACTCTTTCCCTGCCTTCCTGTGCTCATTCCCCACACTCTTCCCTTATCTTCCCTCATCCACTCCAAGGGTATGCTTAAACTTCATCTTGAAATGAGGCCAAACTGACAACCTTATGAAATTGCAAGCTGTCCCTCTCAGTCTTCTTGCTCTGCTCCAATTTTCTATTATTTGTAACACTTAATACCTTCTAACACAGGAGATGATTTCCTCATTTATTTAGCCAATTCTTTTTTTGCCTATCTTTCTCTGTTAACATAGAAACTCTCTCAGGGCAGGGATCTTTGTCTGTTTTTGTTCCCTGATGGGTCCTAAGCATTGAAAGCAGTGCCCGGCTCAATAAATTTTCATAAATAAATGAATGAAGATCAATGTATAAAATCATATGTTTGACTCAACTGAATCTAGAACTCTACAAGAATTGAATCCAATCACCTCCCTGGGCTGAAGCCATGCACTGACTTCCCTTTTACCTTTGGACTCTAGACTGTCCCATGTCAGGCTGGCTCTCTTGATAAGGAACACAGACGAGACACCAAGTCTTTTAAATCATGGACTATGCTCTATGTGTTGCGTCAACCTCTTTGAATATATCATTTCATTTAATCTCTACAACATCTCAGCAAAGTAGGTAGAATCAGCCTCATTTTGCAACTTGTGAGCTGAAACACACAGAGCTCTAAATGTTCTCAAATCACAAAACTAGCAAACTACATATCTGAGATTGGAACCCGACTCCACCTGACTCACAAGCCCACCCACTTTACCATTTTAGTAAACTAACTTCCTCTGCTGCGGAAACATGAAGATTGAGAGATGCCCAGAAAAGTAGGAGATTTATTTTATTCTAGTGGACCCAGATGAGCTCACATTTGAAATTCTGGGCCCTGGGCAATGGGATTAGAGGGATTTTCTAGGGGACTGCAGGCAGTCAATTTCCAAGGGCCATGCTGACTGTTGATAGGTGGGTTTAACCTGGGGGAGTGGGGCTGCTTTAGGTAGGAATAGTAGTGTAAGGAGCCTGTGGTGGGGAGCCTGTTTACAGAAGCAGAAGCAACTGGTTATCTTTTGCTCCCAGTAGGGCTTCTGGTTATCTCTAGCTTATTATTAGTAACTTTCCATCTTCTGGGGCCTCCTGGCCTGGGCCTTGCTCTGAGTAATTTTCCTTTATACCTCTAAGCCACTATTTTTAAGATCGATCTTCATACTAAGTTCTAGTATTTAACAAATGATGCTATTTGATGTTTTAAGAAGCAGTTCTGGATTTGGAGTAAAAAAAATCCAGACCTGAGTTGTTTATTTGCTGTGCAAAGTTGTCACTCAACTTCTCTGAGCCTAATGTCTTATACCTAAAGAGAGAATGAAAGGTTGGTTTTGCTCCAAAAAGGTCCAATCATCATGAGACAAAGCACAGGAAAGCCCATTTTGAGGCTGTAAAACTCTGTTGAATGTAAAAGCCATAAGATTTCCATTTGAACAGATGAATTCCATGATGCCTGATGCTAACATTTTTCATAGAAAGTAACTGATCAAAAGGCGTGAATTTGTTAGAGATAGGTTTCTAGTCCAGCAGGTTAGGAGCTCAGAAATCCCAACTCCATCATAACAAGTGAAAAACCAAACAAATTGAAAAATCAACTCTTGGATCTCTCAGAGAAGTGAGATCAGAAGGCAAAACACTGACCCTCAACTTGGATAGAGAGACAAGTGATTATAGAGAATCACATTTTATAGGAACAGAAACCCACAAGTAGAAATCCATGATAACAAGAACTGAGTTAATTGACAAACTACTGGAGGCTCACTGTGGATAAACCTGAGAGATAAAAACTCCAGAGTGACCTGGCCATTGCTTCCTCAACAATACTTTTGTGAGTTTAATCTCCAAGAGATTCACCATTAATATAGTCGATTGATCTTTGAGAAAGGAACAAGGCAATCTAATAGAGCAAAGATGGTGTCTTGAACAAGTGGACATTCACAAAGAAATTAATATAGACATAGGCTTTATACCCTTCACAAATATAAATTCAAATGGATTATTCCTAAATGTAAAATGCAAAACTATAAATCATCTAGAAGATAATATAGGAGAAATTCTAGGTGACCTTGGACATTACAATGGCTTTTTAAATACAACACCAAAGCCATAACACATGAAAGAAATAATTGATAAGGCTGAACTTCATCAAACTTGAGAACTTCTAGCATGCTAAAGACACTATCAAGAAAATGATAAGACAAGCCACAGACTGGGAGAGAATATTTGCCAAAGACATGTCTGACAAAAAACCTAGTATTGAAAACATACAAACTTCTCTCAAAATTCAAAAATAAGAAAATGAAAAACACAATTAAAAAATAGTCAGAACACCTGAACAGACATCTCACTAAAGAAGATATACATATGGTAAATAAGCATATAAAAAATGGTCCATATCAAATGTCATCAGAAAAATGCAAATTTAAATAACGAGATACCATTATATATCTGTTAGAATGGTGAAAATCTCAAACACAGGCAACACAAAATGCTTGCTCAAGATGTGGAACAAAACTCTCCTACATTATGGTAGGAATGCAAGACCCTGTGGCCATTTTGGAAGACATCTGACAGCTTCTTACAAGATTAAACATATTCTTACCATACAATCCAACAATTGCACTCTTTAGTATTTATCCAAATGAGTTGAAAACTGATGTCCATACAACCTGCACATTAATGATTATAGCAGCTTTATTGATAATTGCCAAAACCTGAAAACAACCGAGATATTCTTCATGGATAAATAAACAGTGGTACATCCAAACAATAGATGATTACTCAGTGCTAAAAAAAAAAAAAATAAATAAACTATCAAGCCATAAAAAGACATGGAGGAAAATGTAAATGCATTTCACTAAGTGCAAAAAAGCCAATCCAAAATAGCTGAATACAGTATGATTCCAACTATAGGACACTCTGGACAAGGCAAAACTATAGAAATGATAAAAGCAGTTGAGTCAGCAACAGAAGCAGCAGTTGTCAGAGGTTAAGGGGGAGGAAGGGATGCATGAGCTGAGCACAGAGGATTTGGGGAGGCAGAGAAATTATTCCTCACGACACTATGATGGTAAAAACATGCTATTTTACACCAAGAGTAAACCCTACTCTAAACTATGGACTTTGGGCGATAATGATGTATCAATGTTGATTGATCACTTACAACAAATGTACCATTCTGTGCAAATTTTGATAGTGGCGGAGGCTGAGCTTATGTGGGGGCAGGGAAGATATGGGGCATCTCTGTACCTTTCCCTCACTTTTGCTGTAAACCCAAAACTGATCTAAAAAATAAACTCCACCAAGGGGTGCTTGGCTGGCTCAGTTGGTGGAGCAAGACATCTTGATGTTGTGAGTTTGAGCCCCACACTGGACATAGAGATTCCTTAAAAAAAAAATCTAAAAAAAAATAATAATAAAGTCTGTTTAGACCAAAAAAATAATGAGGTCTGTTCCTAAGGTAAGAAAAACATGTTTTTTCTACATCTTTCTATCACTGACATCTTTGACATGTCTTGAGAACCTCCCATGAGGTAAAAGAGTGAAGCAAACAACAAAATTAAAGAGAATTAAAGAGCAGTTTATTAATCCTCTAATTTTTCAGGTGAGATCACGTACCAGTAACTGCTATCACAAGATATCTGGTTTTCTCTTCAACTAAAAAACTTAGAAGTATTTTCCAAATTGTTTACATATTAGAAAAATTATTTGGAACTTTTTCTGAAAGGAAACACTGAGTAGGCCAACTTAGATTTCTAGATTTCTTTATTGTGATGTTTAGGGTCTCTGATATGTTAATGTGCATTTAGAATTTCTAGAATGTGTTTAAAATCCAATTATTTCCAAAACTAGTTTGTCTACGGACACTTTTTCATCACAGAATATCAAATACAATCTCCTAAGATATTAGTGTTCTGAAGAAATGCTCTTTGGGAATGCTGACCAAGACCAAGCCGTCTGTTTAGCAGACAGACAACATGAGTTCACTTTTGGATACCTCATAGTACAATGCCCAGATTTTTTCTCATTAGAAGTAAGCAGGATAGTACTGTCACTAGCAAAAGTGACTCATCAGAAACAAGAGAAAGAAGAAATAGTGATATGTTCAATCAAGGAAGAACCATCATTCTCAACCAATTCCTGTTTTTGTTCAAAGCTCATTTTGAGGCAGAAATTGATTGTCTATTATAACTGATAAGAAAAGATCAAATAGCTATTCTATCAGGAATTTAAGCTACTGGGAAAATGTAGACACCACCAAAGTTAGTTGCAAAAAAATATTGTTATGCAATTAATCAATTTTTATGGATATGAATCAATTTTTAAAAGTATTCATTTTTACATTGTAACAGTATTGTATGTGTGTTTGGAAAATATGTCAAGTTCAAAATAAGTAAAAAATATAGTAAGTTATCATTTATGTTGATATATATAATTTTTGCATTTGCATATTGTAAAATACCAGGTGAATGCAAACAAAATACAAGAAAAATGAGATATTTTCCCCCAAGGGACAGAAAACAGAAGTGGAGATGAAGAATGAAATTTAAGTGTTTTTTTTTTCATTGTCCTATAACTTAAATATTTTGTATTGTGTAAGGAATGATATCTTGCTTATAATAAATATTTTTATTAAAAATATATTGTTAGCTATGGACGTCTGGAATTTCTTCCTCAATTTAATCTTCTGAGGGAGAATCTGCTTGCTTCCTATAAGAGTTATTTCTTGAAAAATGACAAATCTATCCTGGGTAGGGAGGTAAGAGTATTAATTAGAGAGAAAGCATTCATTTAAGATTATATGTAGTATATATTGTTACTGTAAGACAGACATCAGCATAGAACCAATGTGTCTTAGCTGCAGCGAATGAGACAGGCCAGGTCAGAGCCCTCGCCTTTTCCAGCATGGACCCTGAGCAGGACTGACTCCTGCTGATGATGGGGAATTTAACAATGGCTCTCACTTGTCTCCCTACATAAAATGGTCTCTTTACTGGGTTGAATAGTGCCCTTTCTTCAAATCACAACTACCCACAACCTATAAATGCAACCTTATTTGGAAATAGGATGTTTGCAGGAGTAAGCAAGTTAAATGAGGTCATAGGAAGTAGCGTCGGCTCTAAATCAATGCGACTGATGTCCCTAAAAAAAAAAAAGGAAAATGTGGACACAGATACCGAGAGACGACTACCATGTGAAATCAAAAGAGAGATGGAGGTGATGCATCTATTAGCCAAAGAACATCAAGGATTGCCAGAAAGCACTAGAAGCTAGGAGAGAGGATGAAACAGTTTCTCCCTCAGAGTCCCCAGAAGGAACAAACCCTGCCTTGATTTCTGACTTCTAGCCTCCAGAACTGAGTAAATCTCTGCTGTCTTAAGCCACCCAGTGTGGGGCACTTTGTTAGAGTCCAAGGAAACTAATAAAATCCCTAACTTTTATGAAAACATTCAGACTTGCCTGCTGTATTTTCCTTCTAGTTCCCATGAACTAAAATTTGAAGAACTCTTGTTAAAAGCAGGCCCATAAGTGGTCATTTTTTTCTGTGTGCACTAACCTTCAACCTTACTCTCCTAACCCACAAGTTGGCCTTATGAGGGGCAGAGGTATACAATTTACTGGGATTTCAGAGAGCCAGGTCTAAGCGCACACATGTACATGTGCATGGAGGCTCCTGTCCATCTCAAGGTGGGAGGTTGGAGGCTGCTTTGGAATTAAACACAGACGCAGGAAGCTCTCTTATAAATAAATTCACAGAAGATGGACTTGCTTTGTTTTTATGCCACCTCTCTATTAACATCTTAGAGAAACTAGATTTTTGTTTTTGTTTCCTCTTAACAGAATTGATTATCAACCAAATCCCAATTTTACCAGCCCAGGGGATATAAATTCAATGACACTCTTGTTGCTGATCATAAAACTGAAGAGCAGGTAAAGGCCAGAGGCTCCAGATGCTGCAGGAACACGGTTCATCACAGAAGCACAGGAGTACACTCTAATTACCCAGGAGAAGCCTGCAACAGAATAGGTTTCATGATGACACTGCTCAGGAATCTTCTTCCCCCATATGAAAGTGCTCCAGCATGTTTGGTCAGAAGAAAAGTTTTCAAGGAAATTTTGGAAAGAGCTATTGATGAATCAGGATGCAGTTCCAAAACAATGGAAACCATTTGTTTTGTATTTTCTTCAGTCTGGAAATATGCGACTCTGAAGCCTGTGGAATTGGAAAGACTCCCTAAATCCCAATTTACAAGGATCTTGCAGATCTTTGAAGAGTTTTACTTGTGAAGCAGTGCTTCTGGAAGAAAAAAAATATATATATTTATGCTTAGATACTAGTAAAATTATTCCATTAGTATTATGTATATAAACCCCAGATGAAAATCTCAACTGAGTTTCATTTAATTTTACATCTTGCAGACTGGGTTTGGGGAAAGGATGACACCTTTGGGGTCCATTTTTTAAAACAACTTCATTGTGGGAAAGAGGTAATGGGGGTGACTCTGGGTATATATATATATATATATATATATATATATATATATATATTTTTTTTTTTTTTTTTTTGGTAATCATATTTAGATATTTCAAATCTGCTGTGGAATAAGGACCAACCAAGAAGGAAGGAAGGAAGGAGAGAGGGAGAAAAGAAATTATACTGTAAAAAGTACCAGAAACAGAACATTGGTAGTCTTTGGAAGAGAATATGAAGCCCACATCAGAAACAGCTGGAATTCTTCTATGAAACATGAAAGATGAAACCATTTGCTATTTGACTATGGAGGGAAGACTGACTCTGGGGACAAAGTGAGTGCCTTTCATCACGACAGCATTTTCTTAAAAAGGTAAAATTTTCAAATTATTTTGTAAATAAATGCAGCAATGCTGCTCCATGGGGTAAGGCATAATTCAAGCATATACTGTACAGACGAATGCTATGTCGCAAAATAGTAGCAAGAAACATAACTTAAGGATTAAGATGTTTTTGGTTTGCTACTCTCTGTTTGATTCATGAGATTATGTGTGTGGGATGTGTGATCCATACACATATGTATAGGGCGGACTCGACAAAATGTTGCCAGAGGCCCACAGACAAGTGTATTCCAGACTCAGAAAAAAACAACAATGCTTGGGTCCTGCATGAGAGCCAGCATGGAAACTGGAGGAAGATCTTCTCCTCAAAGGGTAATGCAGGCACAGACAGGTTCCTAATGGCATCATTTTACATGACAAATGCAGTCAGAGGTGATTGATGAGCTCACAAATAAGCTGTGTAATTCCAGCGCCTACTGGACACCCATTCCCTAAAGGCTGTCCAGTGCCATTCACACCACCAGTATAAAGACACAGAGCAGAAACCACAAGAATTACATAGTAGATCTAAAATGTAAGAAGAAAAGTGTCTTAATTTCTCCTGAACACAAATAGGCAATTTAGTGCATCCACTTCCTTAGATCTTCAAGGCCTTCTTTCTGTTATTGTTAACTGACCTGACAAACTCTGTGTCTGTGCATGTGCATGTGTGTGTGTGCGCGCATGTATGTGTGTGTGTGATTTTTATTGGGTATGATGTGCAGTGGCAGAAATTGAAAAAGAACTCTTCTGTTTAACTTGTTTGCATTAAGCTCTGTAAAAAAACAAAAAACAAAAAACAACAACAACAAAAAACCCGATGTTAAACAAAAGGCATGGCATTTCTCTTTGGTTTCATGTCCTCATTTAACTTTATTTAATTAAAAATGTTGAGGAAGTCCATTAGACATATGGTTAGTTTTGAAGACATGGAATAGACACATTTTAAATAGAGGTAATGAGTGTAATAATAAAGAAAATATTAGTATTTCTACCAAAGGAAGTCCGGGGACAATTGCTATGACTTCATAGCTAAGCAACAGTTTTTTCCATAAAACTCAAATTGCTTACCTTTACCTTTAACTCTTAACACAAACTCCATTCATCTTAGTTGAAATGGCACGTCTACAAAAGACCTATTTGCTAGGACCAGCAGGTTAGAACAAGGAAAAGAGAGAGAGAGAGAAGAGATGGGAACTTTTTCTTAAAGGTCTGGGATTTCCATGCAAATGCAGTTAGTGGGAGTTATTTCCATGAGCTGGAACAATTTCTTATACAAATCCATCTGAAGATCAGGGGCAAAGCAGCCAATTTACTGTAAGCTTTAAAGAACCCATTCTAATATCATGACTCCATTTATTTGAGCCACCTCTCAGTTCTGAGGTCAACTGGTATTTGCTGCCTAAACACTGAGTGTCTTCTCAAAGGTCACCAGCTGTGTGCCATCTATAATTTCATAGCCACTCAACAGGGACATTAGAGAGAAACCCTGCTGATTTCCAATGTGCTGTTTGACAGGCAGCCATCGACAGGGAAAAACTTCAGATGTTGGATTACATAAATTTATGGGCCTCTGGAAACTCTCATCCTTATTTGGACTCCTAGGAAATTTTTTAAAATTGTTCTTTTAAACTAATTCTTCCTTAGGATATCAAGCTCTCGGCAACAGAGGCCTCAGCTGGAAATTTCAGTGGTGTTCATCCTAAACTCAAGCACATCTGGACATAATGAGAAGATAGGTGAGGTGAGATCACCAGGAATCTGGCTGATGGCCAACCAGCCAATTAGGAGTAGAACTAACACTTGGTGTCATAGTTAACAGCCTGCGTGACAGACAGGAGGTGAGTGCATAAAGACAGAGGTGGTTCTGCACATGTAGTTGAGCCTTGACTCCTAGCCCAGACTCCAGGGATGGATATCGGAGTGTTAAGACAAAGGCCAAGCGAAAGCTGGAAACTAATCACCCTTGATTTTTTTTTCAAGGTAACTATTCGGTTTGCATAACAAATCATCTTAAAATTTAGTGATTGAAACAAAGATCATCTCATTGTTTTTAATGATTGTGTGGGCTGCGTGGGACCCGACTAGCTGGTTCTATTTAGTTATTTGTTGACAAATAACAAACCACATACAGCACAGTAACCTGAAATACACCTATTGCGTTATTTCTCACAGTTCTCAACTTAATTCAGACTCAGGAGTGTGGTGGTTTTGTGTTTTGCTTGGGCTCCCAGGTGCTGCATTTCAGATAGCTGGTGGGATGGAGTGTCTTGGGTGGTTTTGCTCCCAGGTCTTGGGCACAAGCCGGGGTGCCAACAGGCTGACTTTAGCTGGGAACTGGAATGGTGGAATCTCTCACCTTCTTCGTGCAAATCTCAAGGCCTCACCCTCTCCTCAAAAGCCTTCATAGTGGTCCTTTTCGAATGTCTCTGGCACTATAACTTATCTTTTTATGCTACAGCTCATGGTCCCCAAAGAGCAAAAGCAGGGTTGTTGAGGTCTGGTGAAGCTCAGGTTTGGAACTAGTATAGCATCACTTCTGTCACATTCTATGGGTTAAAATAAGACAGAAGGTTGATTTAGATTCACTGTGGACTGGGAACTGCACAGGATGTGAATACCATAAGACATGGTTATGCATTACAACTTCCAAACTAATTTTGGCAACATTCCTATGAGACAGGTGGAGTGATGTTGAAGAAACTCTAGTTAATGGCTATTATTCTTCTATCTTCAGGCTGGTCAGGCCTGAAAAACAGGTGGAAAATTTGGCAGAGAACTCAGCAACCTCAAGACAGTACGTATCTGCTTCTCAGCCAAACACACAAGTGGTTCTTGACTGCCTATTTCTGTTTCAGTCATTTGGATCCAGAAAGCCAGTATCTTTAGTTAAAACACTCCAATCTACATACCTTTATTCCTTTACTTACGTTTCCACAACATTCATAATAAGCAGCTCCCCATAGAGCTCAAAATGACCACAGCAACTAGTTAGAAAGTAGGAATTTCTAGTCAGTTATTCAGTTCCATGCATCCTTGAGATCATCCTGGAATCATGAATTTTACATCAATATTCAATTTGGGCTTGGTATTGGTAGATTAAGCATTCTACCTCCACCTAATATGCTTCTGGAATGTCTGGAGTAATGCTAACAATCTTGATCTCGAGAGAGCTCTACAGACCAGCTAGGTGTTACCTTTTCCTATGAATCATGCCTTCTGTCCTCAGTTCCAATCCAGAGATGTCCCATGATGAGGCTTTCTAGGGTTAGAAATAGCTGGATTTAGATTGTAATGAGGGTACCTGGGAAAATTGTTCTTAACCTCTTTAGTATGATAGACTCTTGATAATCTGCTACAACAATAGATTCTGCCCCACCCAGAGGCATAGACTTGGACATGCAATATTAGCTTTCAGATCTCCTCTGTAGTGTTACAGGCTTAATCATGAACCATCAAAAGCTCACAGACTGAACAGTGAAGGGTCTCTGCCTGTTGAAATGACTCTGTTTGCTTATGCCCCCTCACCTCGCAGGTTATCAGGAGATCCAAACCAAACCTTGAAAATAAACACAGGGTGCACCTCTGGCCAGCTCTGTTTTTCTTGCTATTGAGTCCCACTTTTGTTAAATCCGAGTGAGACGTGGGGGAAAAAAGTAGATTATTTCTCTACGACTATCTCTATCTTGCTCCTAAGCCAGGACTTGATATATTCAACAAATAATGTTTCTTCAAGTAAAGTAACATTCAATGCCCGAGATCTTTGCCCACAACACCCAGTAGTCCAGGTGCAGGGAGAGACATGGGATGCACATGACTGCAGGGTGAAGGAGAAAGGCAGATTCTTCAATTCCAGCCCGAGTCTATCAGTCTCTGGCTTGGGTCACTCCCTGCATTAGAAGTACTGAGGTGTCCCAGGACCCACTGCAGGCATCCTGTTGGCATAGGAGACTCAGCAGAGGCTAGTGTTTCCTGTGGTCTCCTCCACTCACTCAGTCTTGTGAGCATCATAGACCTCTCTCACTCTGCCTATCTCCATGTCAGTCTCACCAGGCTTCCATCCCACAACCCTACAGCAGCTCATGCCTGCCTCCCCATGGCTAGCCCCATATGACCATTCCTCACTTTCATCCTGCCCTCCCTTTCCCCTTTTCTGTGTTCAGTCATCTATAGTTGCCTTAACTCCATCTAGAGCCCAAGGGTGGCATGGAAAACAAATGCTGGCCAGGCTCTCTCCAGATACCAAATTCCCATGTCTCTCTCACCCACAACCTTGACCTTGCTGTGACTACCTCCAGGTAACTGTGTGGGGCTTCTGCCAGGTGGTCTCCTCTGAGAGTCTCAAAGATGAAAATGACCAAGTCCGAAGGAGTCAAGAGGCGAAGTAGCAGGCTGAGACTACTTCAGCTAGCAAGAGAGCAACTAGATAGCTTATCTAAAGATTGCAAACACCTACAAATCCAACAGGAGAGCGAAGAGGAGAAGAACAGCAATTCTAGAAACAGAAAAACAACCACTTTCTGAAAGGTAGGACTGGCGGAGAAGTGAATCCAAAGTGATGGGAAGATAGACCGTGGGGGGAAGGGCCGGCTCCCGGCAAGTGGCAGAACAACTGAGCACAAAATCAGGACTTTTAAAAGTCTGTTCCGCTGAGGGACATCGCTCCAGAGGCTAAATCGGGGTGAAGCCCATATGGGGTCAGTGTGGCCTCAGGTCCCGCAGGGTCACAGAAGGATTGGGAATGTCTGAGTGTCGCAGAGCTTACAGGTATTAGAACGGGGAAGCTGGCTACAGAGACAGAGCCGAGGAGTGAGCTCTCAGCTTGGGGTTACCTTGCACTGGTCGCAGACAGGCCCCTCCCCGAGAAGATCAACAGGAAATCCAGCCAGGACCAAGTTCACCTACCAAGGAGTGCGGTTTCAATACCAAGGAGAGCAGCGGAATTCCAGAGGAGGAGAAAGTAAAGCACGGAACTCACGGCTTTCACCCCATGATTCTTTAGTCTTGCAGTTAATTTAATTTTTTCTTCTTTTTCAATTTTTTTCTCTTCTTCTGCTAAATTTTTTTAACTTGTACCCTTTTCTTTGTTAACTAGGTTATCTAATATATGTATATATTTTCTTTTTTATATTTTTTCTTTATTTTTTTTTAAATTGTTTCTTTCTTTTCTTTTTTTTCTTCTTTCTGAACCTCTTTTTGGCCCCTTTGTCCCCCTTCACGATTTGGGATCTCTTCTGATTTGGTTAAAGCATATTTTCCTGGGGTTGTTGCCACCCTTTTAGTATTTTACTTGCTTCTTCATATACTCTTATCTGGACAAAATTACAAGGCAGAAAATTCACCACAAAAAAAAGAACAAAAGGCAGTACCAAAGGCTAGGTACCTAATCCATACATACATTGGTAATATGTCAGATCTAGAGTTCAGAATGATGATTCTCAAGGTTCTAGATGGGCTCAAAAAAGGCATGGAAAATATTAGAGAAACCCTCTCAGGAGATATAAAAGTCCTTTCTGGAGAAAAAAAAGAACTAAAATCTAACCAAGTTAAAATTTAAAAAAGCTATTAATGAGGTGCAATAAAAAATGGAAGCTCTCACCGCTAGGATAAATGAGGCAGAAGAAAGAATTACCTATATAGAAGACCAAATGACAGAGAATAAAGAAGCTGAGCAAAAGAGGGACAAACAGTTACTGGACCATGAGGGGAGAATTCAAGAGATAAGTGACACCATAAGATGAAACAACATTAGAATAACTGGGATTCTAGAAGAAAAAGAAAGAGAGAGGGGAGAAGAAGGTATATTGGAGAGAATTGTTGGAGAGAATTTCCCCAATATGGCAAAGGGAACAAGCATCAAAATCCAGGAGGTGCAGAGAACCCCCCTCAAAATTAATAAGCATAGACTCACACCCCATCACCTAATAGTAAAATTTACAAGTCTTAGTGACAAAGAGAAAATCCTGAAAGCAGCCTGGGAAAAGCAGTCTGTAACATACAATGGTAAAAATATTAGATTGGCAGCAGACTTATCCACAGAGACCTGGCAGGCCAGAAAGAACTGGCATGATATATTCAGAGCACTAAATGAGAAAAACATGCAGCCAAGAATACTATATCCAGCTAGGCTATCATTGAAAATAGAAGGAGAGATAAAAAGCTTCCAGGACAAACAAAAACTGAAAGACTTTGCAAACACCAAACCAGCCCTACAGAAAATATTGAAAGGGATCCTCTAAGCAAAGAGAGAGCCTCAAATTAGTAGATCAGAAAGGAACAGAAACAATATACAGTAACAGTCACCTTACAGGCAATACAATGGCACTAAATTCATCTCTCAATAGTTACTCTGAATGTTAATGGGCTAAATGCCCCAATCAAAAGACAAATGATAATGAAAACACAACTGTTCAAAATCTGTGCAACACAACAAAGGCAGTCCTGAGAGGAAAATATATAGCAGTACAAGCCTTCCTCAAGAAATAAGAAAGGTCTCAAGTACACAACCTAACCCTACACCTAAAGGAGCTGGAGAAAGAACAAGAAAGAAACCCTAAACCCAGCAGGAGAAGAGAAATCATAAAGATCAGAGCAGAAATCTATTAAATAGAAACCAAAAAAACAATAGAACAAAACAATGAAACTAGGAGATGATTCTTGAAAGAATTAATAAGGTTGATAAACTGCTGGCCAGATTTATCAAAAAGAAAAGAAAAAGGACCCAAATAAATAAATCATGAATGAAAGAGGAGAGATCACAGCTAACACCAAAGAAATACAAGCAATTATAAGAACATACTATGAGCAACTCTATGCCAACAAATTTGACAATTTGGAAGAAATGGATGCATTCCTAGAGACATATAAACTACCACAACTGAACCAGGAAGATATAGAAAGCCCGAACAGACCCATAACCAGTAGGAGATTGAAACAGTCATCAAAAATCTCCAAACAAACAAAAGCCCAGGGCCAGATGTTCTACCAAACATTTAAAGAAGAACTAATTTCTATTCTCCTGAGACTGTTCCAAAAAATAGAAATGGAAGGAAAAGTTCCAAACTCATTTTATGAGGCCAGCATCACCTTGATCCCAAAACCAGACAAGGATCCCATCAAAAAAGAGAACTACAGACCAATATCCTTGATAAACACAGATGCGAAAATTCTCACCAAAATATTAGCCAATAGGATCCAACAGTACATTAAAAGGATTATTAACCACAACCAAGTGACATTCATTCCAGGACTGCAAGGTTGGTTCAACATCCGCAAATCAGTCAATGTGATACAACACATCAATAAAAGAAAGAACAAGAACCATATGATACTCTCAATAGGTGCTGAAAAAGCATTTGACAAAGTACAGCATCCCTTCCTGATAAAAACTCTTCAAAATGCAGGGATAGAGGGCACATACCTCAATATTATCAAAGCCATCTATGAAAAACCCACCACAAATATCATTCTCAATGGAGAAAAACTGAAAGCTTTTCCACTAAGGTCAGGGGTTATGGACATTGGGGAGGGTATGTGCTATGGTGAGTGCTGTGAAGTATGTAAACCTGGCGATTCACAAACCTGTACTCCTGGGGATAAAAATATATTATATGTTTATAAAAAATAAAAAATAATAAAAATTTTTTAAAAAATGACCATGTCTTCAGTTTCTCAGAATCCCATTTAACCTGCCACTTGTACCTCCTCTGTCCAGAGAAGTTCTGACAAGTTGCCTCTCCCACCTTTGTCTCCTCCCCACTCAATGTCTTAAGCTAGAAATTGTGGGTTTGGGACTTGTCCTCCTTTTTCCCAAGCATTTTCTGCTTATCCCATAGGATCAAATCTCATAGCTTAGCTGTCATAAAGGAGCTCTTCCCTGCACATGTATCAGAAACTCTTTGATTAGGAGATCTTTGCCATGCATATTAGAAATGCTGTGGTTGAGTTCATCCAAACCTGGCTTTTGATATACTAAAGTGATTTAGAAAATATACTTTTAACAAAACCTGACTCTTCACCAAATTGCCTTCTTTGAACACAAGCACAAATGTAATTTGACAAAGCTGAGAAATGCATACTTTATCCCAGCAGGTATCGCCCTTACTAGTGCAAATAATTTATAAATATTTGAGACTTGGGCTAGCTTTATGTTCTCACTAGTACACTTCTAAATTATAAACCCACTGCACAGGGATGTGTGCTCAGAGAACGCAAACTCATTTTTATAAGTGCTGATGTGCAATAACAAGAGGGATAATGTAGGGTACCTCACAAAACCAATCTATCTTTGCAATATCAGCTATTTCAATTGCTCACTCCAATCCCCAGTGCTAAACTCATAACGGGTAATGTTTAATACACTTTGCTTATATTCTCTCCTCTTTTTTCCATGTGACCCTTTGAAAGCTAAGTTCATGTAAGCAGGATTTCCTCATTCCCTTTAGAACTTTTTCCTTTACTGCCTCAAGAAAGTTATGGTTCTCTGTGTATATTGATTTCACTGCTTACAATAAATATCTAAATTTGTTTCAATTTACTTTTAAAATCAGACAAGACATTCAGAAGCAGTAAAGCCTTTTAAAACAAAATATGGTTTATGATAAACAAAATTATAAATGTTATTATGAAAAGTGAACAAGGAAAAAAATAATTAATATTCCTGGTATGGAATACAATTAAAATTCTCCCCCCTGAGAATATTCTGCTCTCAGAGCAATTTTTTGAAAATGATTATGTTCGTTTTGGAAAGGAAATACTGCCGTTGAATATACTAAATTAACTGCAGGGCGTTTTTTCCCCTTTGGACATAATCTGAGACCCTCAATACAATAGTTTCTTTCTAGTAAGAGCATTTGTTTCTAAAGTAACTAATGTCTTCTGTTTTACTTCCATTCAGACTTAATCCATCAAGAAGGTCAACAGCACCTGAAACTTTCTCTAATTTCCTGTCCAGGGACCAGTATAAGAATTACAAGGAAACTTTGGACTTTTCTATCACATTGTTCTCATTTGTCCAGAGTCATATTTTGTGACTGTCTCTTAAAGACTTATGTAAATGTCAATGCCAAAAAAAATGTGTCTCTTCTTCTTTCAGGGGCGTTCAAAAATTTCTACCAGTGGGAGCCAGATTTATCAAGATATGTATGTACAGTGACTGTTCCCATTGCTCGTAACTACTGCTTGCTTCGGAGAGCCCTGAGCAGAGGCAACAAATGTCCTAGAATGTTATTGCAGGGAGAAACCAAATATATATCCTGACCATTTACAGGAATCTTTCTCAGGAGGCTCTGATCCAAGTGAACCACTACAAGCCAACACTGTTAGATTCTTTGACTCCTTGATTCCCCAAAGCTTAGATGGCTAGTATTTCCTGGCTTCGGCTCTGTGGGACTTGGCCCTCCACTTTTAAAAGAATCGGGTTGCAGAAAACGGCATCCACTGGAGCTGCCTGGAAAGTAGAGGCCGTTTCCATCCTGGTAGCCAGACGGGATACCAAGGGATTAGTTGTAGCAGAGTTGATGCTGCACCCAGTTGGCTGAGGCCTTGTCCCCAGGCTTCCAGCCAGACAGGAAGACTACTTTTGTGGGGAAAACATATTAGCTGGACCATCAATAATTCCAGCAGTAAGTGCTTCTCTCTACCTCGACGTGACCTTTTGGATCAAATAGAATGACCATGCTGGCTCCATCAGCTGCAGACAAATCATATTCTGACTGTCTCTACTTTCTCCTACTCATAAGCTCCTACTGTCTCAAACACCTATAACTCACAATTCTAAAAGTACAATGTCTGTCAACTTTTTCATTACTTGAGGATGCACATTTGGCTCTGCAAAGAAGGAACCGAGGTGCCTGGGTGGCACAAGGGGTTGGGGATCTGCCTTTGGCTCAGTTCATGATCCCAGGGTCCTGGGTTCAAGGCCTGCATTGGGCTCCCTGCTCAGCAGAAAGTGTGTTTCTCTCTGCTGTTCCCTTGCTTGTTCTTGCTCTCTCTGTCAAATAAATGGAATATTTGATATAAATTCAAATAAATAAATAAATAAATAAGTAGAAGTTTAAGGGACTGATTCAAGATTACAAAAAATTGAGTCAATAGTCATGCCAAAAATAAAACTCAGGATTTGAAGCTCCAGGGATGTGTTCTCTTTCATGTCCTGATGGATTGACTCAGAGAATGAGTGACTCAACTAGGCCCCCTCCTTCTATTACTCTCCACCTCAGTCCCAATGTAGGCCATTTTCCATGGAGCTCCCAGAATAATAATCTTCCAACTCAGCACTTCACATACACACACACACACACACACACACACACACACACACACTCACACCCCTCCAAAGTTTTCATGTTGCACTTAGAATAAGATCCCAACTCCTTACCTTGGTTTATGGGGTCTTGCAGATCCTGATCACCGACTGTTGACTTTGTCTCTCCTTCTACTTCCCTTCACTTGCTCTCTGTACCCCAGTCACCCCCATTTTCTTGCTGTTCCCTGAATGGGCAAGCTCAATCCCACCTGGGGACCTTTTATGCTCTTCTGTCTGGAGCACTTGTCCCAGATCTCCATGTTTCTCCTCACTTTCTATCCCTTTATCCTGTTTTATCTTCTCTGTAGAGCTATCTGCCTGATTGACATGGTATTTCATATAATGTGTATCTGTCTGTTGGCCTCACTGGGAGGCAAAAGCTCTGAGAGCAGAGACGGTGCCCCACAGATACCTCCAGGGCAGAATAAGTGTGCAATAAATGTTTGAGGAATAAGTAAAGTGGAAAAAAGGAAGTTTGGATAATACTATACATGCTTCCTGGAAATCAGGTGGTTCCTGAGGGACTAAGACCTCATTAATCTGGCCAGAATTCAACGGTCATACACAGGCACCAACACTGGTCACTTTGCACCAAGCCTCCTTCCATCCACCCTCCTGATGATACTTCAAGGCTATTAGAATCTATGAAAACATAAGGCCCACAGTTCATGTCCTCTTGTGTTTCTTCCTGCAGATTTTCCTCCAGGTAATGAAGATAATAACGTAGAGGACATAGGATCAGGCAGTCACTGTAGACAGTATGAGTTTTTACTCCATTCCCGTTGTATGATCTGGGGGGAGGTTACTAAACATCTCTAGCCTTCAGTACCTGTTAGAGGATGAATTGTGTCCCCCATCCCACAAATTTCAAATATTGATGTCCTAACCCCGAGTACCTCAGAATGCTATCAGATTTGTAGGTGGGGTCTATTTTGAGCTGATTGAATTAAAGGAGGTCATGGGGGTGGGCCCTAATCACAAATGACTGGTATCTTTACAGGAAGTAGAGATGTGGGCACAGAAACACACAGGAAGATCATGTGAAGACATAGGGAGAAGGTGGCCATTTATACGACAAGGAGAAAGACCTGGAGGAGGCCCATCCTTCAGAAGGAACCAACCTTGCTGACACTAGGATCTTAGACTTTTAGCTTATGAGAAAATAAATTTTCATTGTTTAAACCATCTAGTCTGTGGTATTTTCTTATGGCAGCCCTAGAGGACAAATACTGTGTGTCTTTCCATAAAATGGGAAAGATAATGGTACATACTTCATGACATTATTGTGCATATTGGATAAAATAAAGCATATAAAGATCTTAGCTTTGCATCTGGCATATAGTAGTATTTCTCTAATTTTTTAATTGTGTTTAGTCTTATTTCACCTGGTCAATAAGATCAATTGTAAAATTTTAGCAGGTCAATTTAATAACTGCAGGGGCTGGGGAAAGAAGTCCCCTGTTTAACAGTGAATACAGTGTTTCTTCTTCACCCAGAAGAACATGACCTTATCACAGAAGGGAAAAAATGCTAGAGATCTGTTTCCTACTTTGTAAATGTCTGCTATTCCTTGAGGATACAATGTTTCTGCAAGGACAGGTGATTCACCTATTTGGTGACATAGAACCATGGAACTGAATATAACATGGTGCCATGTACACATAGTAGGGACTCAAATAATATTTATTTAGGGAATAGATGCTCGGAGGGTAGCACAGAATAATCTTGTGGGAAGAAGATACAATCTTCCCATCATACTCTGGTCACTCTTGAACACTGAAATTAAAAAGTAAAAAACTCCTACATATTTATTTCCCTGTTTCCAGACAGCAAAACCAAACAGCGATCATAAATCTTGTCTAAGAATATAAAGTTGGTGGTAAAACTCCATTATTTCCCATTAAACTCCCTTTCAGGAGCTCATTTTCACAGCACAGCCTCTATAGCCAAGTTTGAGAACATTACTGAGAGGTAGTCAGAGCCTGGAGCCTCAGCTGGTAGTGAGACTGGAAAGCCCCCAAAACCTAGCGACAGAACCACAGTCACACCATTCCCACTGGAGGCAGCAGTGATACTGCTGGGAATGGATCTACGGTCACAGTGCCCAGAGTTCCAATCCAAACCTTGTCCAAGGGACTCGAGTCACCCACCTCTTGTGTTCACATTTGTCCTGCATTTACACAACTGCACCTACTAGATTGGAGTGTTGTAAGAATTAAATAGTAGTGTTAGAAAAAAGATAATAGAAACAGAACCTACTGTATCTTCAGTGTAGGAAAAAGTGCAGTACTTTTTCACAGACATAAAACTGACTAATTCTGGGTTTCAAAGCCAGAGCCACTTCCTCATTTCTCATGTTTTTAAATAAAAAGTTGTGAATTTTCTTAGTACTCTGCAGGGTTTTTTAAAATACATGTGCTCACTTTCAGAGTCATTAAATAACCATGGGAATGATTCCATGTGGTCCACATGCCTAAACTAGACATTTACTTATGGGGACCAAGAGAGACACAGAGCACCCTCAGCCTTCTGCAGGACAGCTGGCTACCTACCACTTACAATGGAGAGTATAACTGGGAGACAGAGTATATAACTGTTAAGAATTTATCTAAGATACACATGATACTGCTCCTCCAAATTCTTTCTTTCTTTTTGCTCTACCCACTTCTATTATTTAACGGACATGGTGCAAGTCACTAGTTACTCAATGATGAAACTAAGAAGTCCTCATTTAAGACAAATGGGACCTTAGGTGTAAGTATTTCTGTAATTATATTTGATCTCTGAAGTAGACCTAGCATTTGAACTAACATTGGCTTGTTTATTTCATTGTTCTCATGTGTTTTTGTCATGGGAATTTATTCTATATATATTACAGGGTTTAGGGCTCAAAAGCTTACAACTTGCGTTTTCTCTGATATTCAAATGAAAGGCACAAATAGGGAAGTAGGGTTTCTTTATTCTGGAGGAATATAGATCTTTTCTGAGAAGTTACTTTCTGCAGAAGAATGCTCATATGTGCTATATACAAAATTCTACACACAATTCCAGGGATTGATTAGAGCTGCTGAAACTGTCCGTGAGCCACCATCCTTGAGCCACAGGATTAGTCACAGGATGAACAACTTGGTTGCACAGAGAACCATAAGGGGGCACATATGCCTAGAGCATGGAAGGTTGTTGCAACTGTAGAACTGTGTGATTTTGGTAGAATAACAGGAAAGAAAACTGTGCAAGATTAGTAACATGTTTCTGGAAATTAAAAAAAAAAAAATCTATTACTTCATCAGTTACCCTGAGTATGTGGAGCAGCCAGACTCCATTACTGCAAAATAGTGCCCTTCTTAGCTATTCCCCGGCTAGTTGCATCCCTTCAATACTTTCTAATCTGGGCTAACTATAAATTTAAAAACTGTCTCTGAATCAACACATCAAACTGAGTCTGCCAAACAATAATAGAATATATGACAGCTAAGTAATTGACTCTGTATACATGATACATTCTGATTTAAAATCAATCATTAAGGGCACCTGGATGGCTCAGTCAGTTAAGTGTCTGCTTTCAGCTCAGGTCATGATCCCAGGATCCTGGGATCAAACTCTGCATCAGGCTCCCTGCTCCTCAGGGAGCCTGCTTCTCCCTCTCCTCTGCTGCTCCCCTACTTGTGCTTTTTCTCTCTCATTCTGTCAAATAAATAAATAAGATCTTTTAAAAAACTAAAAAAAAAAAAATGATCAATCACTATTTATATATTGAAAAAAATTTAAAAGTCACATTCTATTGGTGTTTTTACTTTCATTTCATAGAGTTGAAATGTCATTCTTCCATAAAAGTTAAATATCATCCTGTATTAATTAATATGAAATCCTAAGAAGAATCTAATATAGAAGATCACTCACCCAGTTAAGAACTTTTCAACATCTGCTGAGGTGGCAGTTTGAACCTATCTCTGGGTGTGAAAACACTCTGGAGTTTTGGCTCAGTGTCTCCACCATGATTCCTGATACAACCTGCACTTAGCTCTGTTTTCTTTGCCAGCAATCAGTAATACATACTCTCAAAATGTCTCATACGTGCACTGTAATGACTCATAAGATGACAGTTATACAGTACTATACATTTTTGAAGAGTACAGACAGTTCACATAGAAGATAGAAGGAGGAAAAAGAGACTACAGAAAGAAAGTCAGTCATATGTCTGAAGGAGAATACCACAATAAAGTGTATTTAACTGATACGCCAATATGGGACATATAAATAGGGATTATGGCACACAAAATTTCTCAGAAACCAAGAATGTAAATAAATCTGCAAGAGAATTTATAACCATCTGTTAAGTCACTGTCCTTAGTTTTGTTAAATGGAGTATTATATTGGTATCCTGACTTTTATTTAATGTCTCTAGTAAATATTCCCCATTGAAATTTATAGGCAGCCTGATCTCTAGCCAGAGTAATTATAAGGGTTCTTGCTCAAATTTCTTATCCAGTGACTTACCAAAAATCTACAAGACACTGGGATATAATATACAGCACATATAATATAGTCAATAATATTGTAACAACATTGCATGGTGGCAGATGGTCACTGACCATTTCATAATGTATATGAATACCCAATCATGATGTTGTACATCTGAAACTAAGATAACATTGCATGTCCATTATTCTTCCATTTAAAAAATCTTAATTTAAAAAATTTAAAAATTGATACCATATCAGACAAAGGCTAAAGCTCAGGATACAGCTCATGATATGTATTTCTTTGGTAGATTTCCCTATGTCATCTTCTGAATCCTGCACAGAATCAACAAGAATTTACTAAAGAGTTATCACAATAATCAAAATATTTTTATCTAAACCATTCTCATCTACCTATCTCTTTTTATTTCCACTTTATCTGTAAGTAGGAATAAACACTTAATATCTTCCCTTTTATAAAAAGAATAGTAAGAAAGGAGGCACAGGCTGTTGCTGTTCCTTTCCCAAAGTCTCATGACAGTAGGGTCAATGCCAGTCTACCTTCCTGCCTTCATGGCTCCTTTATAAGACCACACTGCCTTCCAGGTTGATGCTTCTTCACAAATACTTCCAAGAAGAAAAATAAAAGTGCCTCATTGTACAGTTCAATAGACAAGTATTTTCCTATTTAGATAAACTTAAAATATTGTGAAAAATTTTATGATATTCTTACAAAGAGAAAAAATTAAAATGAGATGTCTTTTAAAATAATTTACATATATATATAAAACACTCTTTCTCTTTCTCCTAATCTGTAGCCAGTTCTGTACCAACTGTTTAACCCTAGAGAGCCTTTTGCTCAGGTTTGCCTGTCCAAATCCTAACCATTCCCCTATACTACAACTCAAGTCGGCCCTTCTTCAACAAAGTCATATCACCAACACCAAAGCTATCTGTAAGGTAGAAAGACCATGAATAACAACTAAATTCTATTCTATTTTGTATTCAAATAAGGTCTGTCTGCTGGTTCTTAGTGGAATTTCAATTGAATCCAGTGTAAAAAGCATTAAAAAGTGATTATGTTTTCAAGGGCAGTCTAGTGGGAAAGAGAGACACTTTGAAAAACTGAATACCAAGTAGAGTGTGACAAATGTTTTCACTGGGAAGAAACTGGACTGGGGAGACAGGGCAATGGACAAGATTAATCCCCACTGGTGTTGGTGATAATATATTAAAATATAAATAAGGATTCCATCTAGATCTTATATTGTGGACCCCTACCCCTGACATCCACAAGTAGTTTTCCACACCCCGACCACCTTGCCATGTGACAAGGAGACTGCCTCACAAACAGAAATAATTAGGGCAACTTTTATGGGGCTGAAGAATTTTACCGATTGCATCAGAGGGCACTTCAACAGAGAACTGATTGAGAAAACTCTAATTGACTCTGGATGACAGAAAGAAATCATGGTTCATTACCATCTTGGTAATCCTTACAAGAGAAGATACGCAGAATTTATGACTAACCAAGTGGCTATGATTAGAAAATTTCAGCAGAAACTTGAAAAAGTGAAACTTTCTTCCTATTTTTTTCTTCAGCCAGTCCCAAGAAACTTCTGAATTTCCTAAAAGTACATGAGAAAATGAAGTAAAATTACTGTTGGAAACACCTCAAAAGTAAACATTCCTTTCAAATCCTGAGGAAATTCCCACTGCATGGACTCTTTGAAAACACTAAATGGAGAGTCCTGTTGCCAAATTTATTCCAAGTACAATTTTTGCTTAATAAGTTGTTGAGAATCCACCCACACACTGTGAGACCACATGCCATCCCATTTAGAAATTTCTAGATGCAAGGTCCATCTATTCTTTTTGTTCCATTCCATAAAGCCTGTCCAGAGTTCTTTCTGTATAGTTGTCCTCAGCTCGAAAGAGCAAGGGTCGTCTGATCATGCTATCTCCTCCTTGCTCAGATCATCCTATCTCTCTGTATCTATCCTTCCCAGTAAATATATCCCAGAAGCCCACTCACCCAGCATATATGAGCAGCATGAGGCACAGACTATGGCAAGCTCTACATTTCTTTTATATTCTAAGTCTCTAATACATACTTCCAAAGTCAGCTGGCTAAAAAAATGCTATTAAAATCTCAACTTGCATCTACTTATTCTGATAAATTTGTAATTATACAGTCTAGTACACTGTGCAGAGGGTAGTTAGGGGAAAAATCACTTTGATTTTGCTTCCTTTTCACTTTATAGTGAATAAATAAAAGAAAATTATGAAAATAATTGTTTACAATAAGGAAAACCCACTGGCGAGGCTTTGCACAGAGCTGTATTTCTCAGCTAACCTCGCCTGAAAGAAACACATTGTGATTAAAGTCTTTGAAAGGAGGCACAGGATCAATGGTTATAGCGGCAGGAATCCAAATTTGCTGGGAGCAGGGTACTGCCACAGGGCTTAATGTCACCTGTGGGTGTTACCAAAGCCTGGAGAAACTCATGGGGTTAGAGCACTTTAATCATTCTGAAACTTTCCTACATTTTTCCTTCTATAAGAAATCAGCATGACTGAACTCAAGAAATAAAATCTTAAAAGTTAGCTGTAGAATAAAATCAGTTCAAATGTAATTCCAAACAAGTAGATTTAGCTCTCCCCCTCCCCAACCCGCCATCTCTCTATCTCTTTTATTTTTCATCTTCTAGGAATAGTTCCATATTCATTAAGAATTTCAAACTTTTGACCTCCCTTATATGAGGAAGTTGAGTGGCAACGTAGGGGGCTTGGAGGGTAGGAAAGGAATCAATGAAACAAGATGGGATAGGGAGGGAGACAAACCATAAGAGACTCCTAATCTCACAAAACAAACTGAGGGTTGCTGGGGGAGTGGGGTAGGGAGAGGGTGGTTGGGTTATGACACTGGGAAGGGTATGTGCTATGGTGAGTGCTGTAAAGTGTGTAAACTTGGCGATTCACAAACCTGTACCCCTGGGGCTAATAACACATTATATGTTAATAAAAAATAAAAAAATTATAATTAAAAAAATTCATGGAAGAATTCCAAACTTTGACCCAATATTTCAAGTTCTTCTTCAAGAATGTTTCACTGGCAAGCATTTTAGCAGAATAGGTTCCATTTGACAATGGAACACTTGCTATCAAAAGATTAAGAACTAAGGAAAGATGACGAATAGGCATTTGTCATGAGAGAATATGGTTTCCATCCATTACTCTAGGAGAGCAATTTAAGAAATGAATGGCTATATTCATTTCCTAGGGCTGTCATAGTCATAACAAATTATCACAAATTTGGAAGCTTCAAATTATCACAAAATTAGAAGCTTCAAATTTTAACAAAATTAGAAGCTTCAAACAGACATGGATTTTCTGGAAACTCTGGAGACTATAGTCTGGCATCATCAAGGTGTTGTAGGACTCTACTCCCTCTTAGAGCTCTAGGGGAGCCTCCTTCCTTGCCTCTTCAAGCTTCAGATGGTCTCAGGTGCTCCATAGCTTGTGTCAGCACCCCTCCAAGTTTTGCCTTCCTCTTCACATGGTCTTGCCCTTGGATTTCCTCCTCTTCTGTCTGTGTCTTCTCCTTATCTTATAAAAATCCTTGTCACTGGATTTAGGGCTCATTCAGGCAACCCAGGATCATCTCATCTTGAAATCTTTAACTTACTGAGACCTGCCTGCAATGTCTCTTTTCCAACAAAGGTCACATTCACAGGTCCTGGGTAGATATTTTTTGGGGAGGGAACATCACTCAGTCCAGCATGGCTGCCTTAATAATAATCTCCCGGTAGTAATGCCATCTCTCATCTATTGCCTAAAGGAACTTGTACTTAAGAGTAAATCAGTTATGGAGGCACCTGAGTGGTGCAGTCAGTTAAGCATCTGACTCTTGTTTTCAACTCAGGTCATGATCTCAGGGTCCTGAGATGGAGCCCCATGTTGGGCTCATCATTCAGCCTGGAGTCTGCTTAAGACTCTGTCTTCCTCTCCCTCTGTCCACTCCCCCTTCCCCAGGGCTCTCCCTCTCTCTCTCTCTCAAATAAATAGATAAATCTTTAAAAAAGAAAGAAAAAGAGTAAATCAGTTAATTATGGAGGACAAGAGGCCATTTTCAGGAAGTAAGGAAGAAAGGAGTTGAAAGCTGAAGCAAGGGCGACAGTGAGACAAAGCCTCATTCAGCTACTCATCCAGAAAAATCAGACTGATTCCCATCTCATCAGGCTCTTGGGAAAACTGAATGAGATGATTGTGCTGGCACATGTACATGCATTTTTCAATCCCATATCCATGCTAACAAAATGATTGACAAAATGCTTTCACACATACACAGCCAAATTTCTTATAAATTGTCATGTTTATAGCTTCAGAGCTTGGCACAGTATAGGTACTCAGAAAACAATGTCTGTAATGTTTGATGAATAAATGCTTCAAGTATTTTCTGGAGATGTGTTCTCCATGAAAGTGCCCAGATTCACATTCTGCGTGTGGCCCTGTGAGTGTGGCCCTGAATGACATATTTATATTAAGGCTTCTCTCACCGCAGTAGATCCAATTTAGGTCATAGTTTATTCTACAGTAAATAATGAATCATAGCTGACTGAAGAGCAGAAGAGTAAGTTCAGGAATCAGAGTCTCTTCAAAGTTGTGCACTTAAAGCTAATGTTACCCATAAAACTCCTTTCTCTAAAGAAGTGCAAAGTTCTTTGTTATTTTTAAAAATAAACAGCCCATTCTTTCCTGATTACAAATCTTATCTGGGTCAGAAAAAGTGGTGTAATTTTCCTCAGAAATTATGCTTTGTTATTCTTCAGAGTGGGTATTTATGTGTTGCCTTATTTTGGGCTAAAACTATTTTTTTCTGATAAACATATCTGTTTGCTATAGGAAGAGTAAATAGGTATTGCTTTTATACAACTTTCTCTAGAATGAGAACCTCTGGGAATAAATCTGAGACACTCTAATATTCTGAACCGCTGCCCCAGAATCCACACAGAGGGGGCATCTACACCACAGGTCACTGGACCTCACTTCCACTCCCCAGCTTCTGATTATGTAGATCTGGTACAGGCCCAGTAGTTTGCATTTCTAGCAATTTATAAGTAGGGCTGATGTGCTGGTTCCAAGTTGACACTTTGAAAATCAGTTTTAGAGAAAGTAAAAAGAAGCTAGACTACCTATGTTTTTCCCTTCTACATATCTTACATTGGAATGAAGGGAAAGGTGAGGAGAGGACTGTAGTGTTACATTAATGGATGTTCCTCCACATGAAAGAAAATCTCAGGGGTGGGGAATAAGGGTTCCCTTCCCTATCCTAAGCTTTTTACCCAGTGTTTTGCAGTTCTGAAACCACCAAGAGCCAGTCCTGGGGGGAGGGCAGAAGGTCACAGAGGGCACAGACAGGAATAAGTACTAGCCTCAAGTCAATAAGGAAACCAGAACCAAACACAAAAGAACAGCTCTTGAACCCACACAACACGTGGGAGACCCTTGGTAATAACAGGAGTGGGAGGCACGGGTATTATGAGCCCCCCCAAAATATGTAGGTAAGTACCACAGCCAGTGAAGTTAGAGCATGAAATTATATCTGCTGTTACTTGAGCTCATACACTGATGGTACATTTGGGTAACAAGAAAATATGAATGCTCAATGTCCTTTGTCCTTTACAAGTTGGCAATCCCCTTGTAAACAGAGAACACATTTTTGAATTCCTTTTGTTTCCATTTTATCAATCACCAAGCTTTATTTGATGCAGACCCTCATCTTCCCCAAACATCGAATTGGTCATGCCATTTTTTAATGTAAAGGTTTTCTGTAGTTTGAATCACTCCTGAGCCCCTTAGTTTGGTATACAAGATACTACTCTCTCAGACCCTATACTCTGCCTTTGACAATTGTCTTGTATTGCCTCAGCATCAACTGAGAGCTTGTTAGAAATGCAAATTTTGGGGAGCCTGGATGGCTCAGTAGTTAAGTGTCTGCCTTCAGCTCAGGTCATGATCCCAAGGTTCTGGGATAGAGCCCCATATTGGGGCTTCCTGGTTGGAGGAGAGCCTGCTTCTCCTTTTCCCAGTTCACTGCTTGTGTTCCTTCTCTTGCCCTGTTTCTCTCTGTCAAATCAATAAATTTAAAAAAAAAAAGAAAAGAGAAGAAAAAGAAAAAGAAATGCAAATCCCTGGGCCAAACCCCAGATGTACTGTCATGATCTATATCTTATTTTTTTTTTTAAGATTTTATTTATTTATCTGACAGAGAGAGATCACAGTAGACAGAGAGGCAGGCAGAGAGAGAGAGAGAGGGAAGCAGGCTCCCTGTTGAGCAGAGAGCCCGATGCAGAACTCGATCCCAGGACCCTGAGATCATGACCTGAGCCGAAGGCAGCAGCTTAACCCACTGAGCCACCCAGGCACCCCTGTCATGATCTACATCTTAACAAGACCCCTCCAGTTGATTCCTGGGCATCATCTTAGATTACTGGTCACCTTTTTTCTCCTTGATAATCTTTTTTGAAGAATTGGTTGGCCCAGTCCTGTTTGGGTAACAAACATTGATGACAGGTGAGATGGTAGATTTTGATTATTATACTGGGTGCAAAACCTACAGCAGAACCAAATGCAATTCACATAAATGTTTGTACCTTTCCTAAGTTATTAGCACCAACTGGCCCTTTACAGAAGGTCCAGAGAGAACAATTGTCAGAAGCCAGAATGAGAACATGACTCTTGCTCAGTAATAATAAAAGCAATAAGCAGAGATGCCATTCCCCAGTGTCTGATTTGTACACCTGTGCCTCAGGCCTCCACTACTGCAAATAGCAATTCAGTGACTACTGACTCCATCCAACAGTTAGTGATGGTTCTCGGGCTTTACCTAGGACAGTGCTTATAAGAAAGTACAGCCGTAAATTTCACTACCTGCTAGTGAATTTAGTGATGATGTTGAATACAGAATGAAAAACAATGTTAGAAGTCCCTTAGGCATTAGTGTTGAATTATTTGTACAGTGCTGCGCTTGTAAAAGAAATACATCCTTCTATGTTTACCTATGCGACAGAGATGTATTGTGATGTGTGCACTCATCTGAAGGTATGCAGACTCCAGGGAAGGAGGCCATGTGCTTTTCTACTACTTTTTTATATAAATGGCTTAAATGATTATCAAGGGAAGCCTTAAAAGTAAAAAATTAAAGAAATGTAATACACAGTCTGAGGAATGTGTGTGTTTGTGTGCACATGCTATTCTTTTTTTGTTGCCCCAGTGTGTTGGGAAGATTAGGAGCAATATTATGTGAAACCTGAGTATTCTCTTGCTTCACCAGCCCGTGGGCACAGGTGGAGTCCCATAAACAGCAGTGACCTAATTTCATTGGTTTTCATCCCATCTGCCCAAATGACCTCAAGTGGATGCAAGGCAACCCCTTGGTATTTCTTGGAAGTTGCAGATATTTTGCACATATGTCCAAAAACATCTGCTCTTTCTGACACCCATGCTGTTCCCTAGAACCCCATGATTCTCCTGTTGTGTCCCAGCCATTGTCAAGTGCAAGGCCTTAGGCACTTGGAAGCTCTCTTGGCATCACGTCTTTGATGTTGTGCGTAGAGAAGGTACAGCTATGGAGACATCACATCCTTTCCATTTTTGCATGCTTGTGTTCCATAGAGTCTAGCCATCTGGGGTTTGGGAGACAAATAGGATAGACACCATCCAAATTCAGACGTTCTCTCTCCCCTCCAGTTACTCAAAACATTTTAATGGGTTTAGGCTCATTGAGCCCAATTCCTTCCTACACTGTGAGTTTGCTCTTGGGATATTCCTCAGTCCTATGTGCAAGAACACATCTGGACAGCTCACCTAGACATGCCCAGATATGTCTTCAAACTCATCGGCCTTTGAAATAAAATGCCAACTATATGAGTGTCATCCTTAGGTTTTCAGTTCTCTTTTGGTAAGAGTAAAGAGTGAAACTAAGTTTATTATAGGGGTGACTTTGAAAATAGATAATGAATGAAGATATGGAAATCTCTAGTAGTTAATCCTAGCAAAATTTAAGTATTAGAGGTTTTTTGTTTGTTTGTTTGTTTATGAAAACATGATTTGTGGGACATGGGGTGGCTCAGTTGGTTAAACCCCTGCCTTCGGCTCAGGTCATGATCCCAGGGTCCTGGGATCAAGCCCTGCATTGGGCTCCCTGTTTTACAGGAAATCTGCTTCTCCCTCTCCCTCGGCCTGCTGCTTCCACTGCTTGTGCTTGCTCTCTCTCTCTGACAAATAAATAAAATCTTAAAAAAAGGAAAGAAAAGGAAAGAAAATAAAAGAAAAGAAAACATAATTTGCAAGCCAGAAATCTGAATTGATTCGAAAAAGTTTTTTGTTCACATTATATTGTTAAAAATTGGCAGCATATGATCCTGTCACAGACACAGCATGTTTTATTCATATGAAAATAAATAAAAGATAGTAAGAAAGAAAAAAATGGGAGGAAATTCCTGTAAGAACACATCATCATTAATGTCATCACCAAAATTTACTGCATGGCTCTTTTGTTCATAAAATTATATTTATTGGGGAGAAGTAGCAGGCTGAGACTACTTCAGCTAGCCGGAGATCAGCTAGATAGCTTATCTAAAGATTGCAAACACCTGAAAATCCATCGGCAGATCGAAGAGAAGAACAGCAATTCTGGAAACAGAAAAACAACCACTTTCTGAAAGGTAGGACCGGGCGGAGAAGTGAATCCAAAGCGACGGGAAGATACACCCCGGGGGGAGGGTCCGGCTCCCGGCAAGCGGCGGAGCAACGGTGCACAAAATCAGGACTTTTAAAAGTCTGTTCCGCGAGGGACTTCACTCCAGACGCTAAACTGGGGGAAGCCACGCGGGGTCAGCGTGGCCTCAGGTCCCGCAGGGTCACAGAAGGATCGGGGGTGTCTGAGTGTCGCAGAGCTTGCGGGTATTGGAACGGGAAAGCCGGCTACAGAGACAGAGCCCACAGTAAGCTCGCAGCTCCGGGTGACCTTGAACCGGTTGCAGGCTCAGTGAGCTCGGAGCGAGGCCGGAGGTCAGGCAGACGGGAGTAACTGGGCGCTGTTCTCTGAGGGCGCACTGAGGAATGGGGCCCTGGGCTCTCGGCTCCTCCAGGCCGGAGACCAGGAGGCCGCCATTTGTATTCCCGTCCTCCGGAACTCTACGGAAAGCGCTCAGGGAACAAAAGCTCCTGAAAGCAAACCCAAGTGGATTACTCACCCCGGCACCGGGTAAGGGCGGTGTAATTCCGCCTGGGGCAAAGACACTTGAGAATCACTACAACAGGCCCCTCCCCCAGAAAATCAACGAGAAATCCAGCCGAGACCAAGTTCACCTACCAAGGAGTGCGGTATCAATACCAAGGAGAGCAGCAGAATTCGAGAGGAGGAGGAAGCAAAGCATGGAACTCATGGCTTTTTCCCTGTGATTTTTTTAGTCTTGCAGTTAATTTAATTTTTTTTCACTTTTTGTTTTTTTTTTCTCGCCTTCGGATAAAAAAAATTTTTTTTAACTGTTACCTTTTTCTTTTTTAACGATTTTTTACTAGTTTATCTAATATATATATTTTTTCTTTTTTATATTTTTCTTAGGTGTTTTCTTTTTTTTTAATTCCTTTCTTTTCTTTTTTTTTCTTTCTTCCTTTTTGAACCTCTTTTTATCCCCTTTATCCCCCCTCACGATTTTGGATCTCTTCTAATTTGGTTAAAGCATATTTTCCTGGGGTTGTTGCCACCCTTTTAGTATTTTACTTGCCGCTTCATATACTCTTATCTGGACAAAATGACAAGACGGAAAAATTCAACACAAAAAAAAGAACAAGAGGCAGTACCGAAGGCTAGGGACCTAATCAATACAGATATTGGTAATATGTCAGATATAGAGTTCAGAATGACAATTCTCAAGGTTCTAGCCGGGCTCGAAAAAGGCATGGAAGATATGAGAGAAACCCTCTCGAGAGATATAAAAGCCCTTTCTGGAGAAATAAAAGAACTAAAATCTAACCAAGTTGAAATCAAAAAAGCTATTAATGAGGTGCAATCAAAAATGGAGGCTCTCACTGCTAGGATAATGAGGCAGAAGAAAGAATTAGTGATATAGAAGACCAAATGACACAGAATAAAGAAGCTGAGCAAAAGAGGGACAAACAGCTACTGGACCACGAGGGGAGAATTCGAGAGATAAGTGACACCATAAGATGAAACAATATTAGAATAATTGGGATTCCAGAAGAAGAAGAAAGAGAGAGGGGAGCAGAAGGTATACTGGAGAGAATTATTGGGGAGAATTTCCCCAATATGGCAAAGGGAACGAGCATCAAAATTCAGGAGGTTCAGAGAACGCCCCTCAAAATCAATAAGAATAGGCCCACACCCCGTCACCTAATAGTAAAATTTACAAGTCTCAGTGACCAAGAGAAAATCCTGAAAGCAGCCCGGGAAAAGAAGTCTGTAACATACAATGGTAAAAATATTGGATTGGCAGCTGACTTATCCACAGAGACCTGGCAGGCCAGAAAGAGCTGACATGATATTTTCAGAGCACTAAACGAGAAAAACATGCAGCCAAGAATACTAGATCCAGCTAGGCTATCATTGAAAATAGAAGGAGAGATATAAAGCTTCCAGGACAAACAACAACTGAAAGACTTTGCAAACACCAAACCAGCCCTACAGAAAATCTTGAAAGGGGTCCTCTAAGCAAAGAGAGAGCCTACAAGTGGTAGATCAGAAAGGAACAGAGACCATATACAGTAACAGTCACCTTACAGGCAATACAATGGCACTAAATTCATCTCTCTCAATAGTTACCCTGAATGTTAATGGGCTAAATGCCCCTGTCAAAAGACACAGGGTATCAGAATGGATAAAAAAGCAAAACCCATCTATATGTTGCCTCCAAGAAACTCATTTTAAGCCCGAAGACAACTTCAGATTTAAAGTGAGGGGGTGGAAAAGAATTTACCATGCTAATGGACATCAGAAGAAAGCAGGAGTGGCAATCCTTATATCAGATCAATTAGATTTTAAGCCAAAGACTATATATAATAAGAGATGAGGAAGGACACTATATCATACTCAAAGGGTCTGTCCAAAAAGAAGATTTAACAATTTTAAATATCTATGCCCCCAACGTGGGAGCAGCCAACTATATAAACCAATTAATAACAAAATCAAAGAAACACATCAACAATAATACAATAATAGTAGGGGACTTTAACACTCCCCTCACTGAAATGGACAGATCATCCAAGCAAAAGATCAGCAAGGAAATAAAGGCCTTAAACGACACACTGGACCAGATGGACATCACAGATATATTCAGAACATTTCATCCCAAAACAACAGAATACACATTCTTCTCTAGTGCACATGGAACATTCTCCAGAATAGATCACATCCTCGGTCCTAAATCAGAACTCAAACGGTATCAAAAGATTGGGATCATTCCCTGCATATTTTCAGACCACAATGCTCTAAAGCTAGAACTCAACCACAAAAGGAAGTTTGAAAAGAACCCAAATACATGGAGACTAAACACCATCCTTCTAAAGAATGAATGGGTCAACCGGGAAATTAAAGAAGAATTGAAAAAAATCATGGAAACAAATGATAATGAAAATACAATGGTTCAAAACCTGTGGGACACAACAAAGGCAGTCCTGAGAGGAAAATATATAGCGGTACAAGCCTTTCTCAAGAAACAAGAAAGGTCTCAGGTACACAACCTAACCCTACACCTAAAGGAGCTGGAGAAAGAACAAGAAAGAAACCCTAAGCCCAGAAGGAGAAGAGAAATCATAAAGATCAGAGCAGAAATCAATGAAATAGAAACCAAAAAAACAATAGAACATATCAACGAAAATAGGAGCTGGTTCTTTGAAAGAATTAATAAAATTGATAACCCCCTGGCCAGACTTATCAAAAAGAAAAGAGAAAGGACCCAAATAAATAAAATCATGAATGAAAGAGGAGAGATCACAACTAACACCAAAGAAATACAAACTATTATAAGAACATACTATGAGCAACTCTACGGCAATAAATTTGACAATCTGGAAGAAATGGATGCATTCCTAGAAACATATAAACTACCACAACTGAACCAGGAAGAAATAGAAAGCCTGAACAGACCCATAACCAGTAAGGAAATTGAAACAATCATTAAAAATCTCCAAACAAACAAAAGCCGAGGGCCAGACGGCTTCCCGGGGGAATTCTACCAAACATTTAAAGAAGAACTAATTCCTAGTCTCCTGAAACTGTTCCAAAAAATAGAAATGGAAGGAAAACTTCCAAATTCATTTTATGAGGCCAGCATCACCTTGATCCCAAAACCAGACAAGGATCCACCAAAAAAGAGAGCTATAGACCAATATCCTTGATGAACACAGATGCGAAAATACTCACCAAAATACTAGCCAATAGGATTCAACAGTACATTAAAAAGATTATTCACCACGACGAAGTGGGATTTATTCCAGGGCTGCAAGGTTGGTTCAACATCTGCAAATCAGTCAATGTGATACAACACATCAATAAAAGAAAGAACAAGAACCATATGATACTCTCAATAGATGCTGAAAAAGCATTTGACAAAGTACAGCATCCCTTCCTGATCAAAACTCTTCAAAGTGTAGGGATAGAGGGCACATACCTCAATATCATCAAAGCCATCTATGAAAAACCCACCGCAAATATCATTCTCAATGGAGAAAAACTGAAAGCTTTTCCGCTAAGGTCAGGAACACGGCAGGGATGTCCATTATCACCACTGCTATTCAACATAGTACTAGAGGTCCTAGCCTCAGCAATCAGACAACAAAAGGAAATTAAAGGCATCCAAATTGGCAAAGAAGAAGTCAAACTCTTGCTCTTTTCAGATGATATGATACTATATGTGGAAAACCCAAAAGACTCCACTCCAAAACTGCTCAGCTTATACAGGAATTCAGTAAAGTGTCAGCCACTCTGGAAAACAGCATGGAGGTTCCTCAAAATGTTGAAAATAGAACTGCCCTATGACCCAGCAATTGCACTATTGGGTATTTACCCTAAAGATACAAACGTAGTGATCCAAAGGGGCACATGCACCCGAATGTTTATAGCAGCAATGTCCACAGTAGCCAAACTATGGAAAGAACCTCGATGTCCATCAACAGATGAATGGATCAAGAAGATGTGGTATATATACACAATGGAATACTATGCAGCCGTCAAAAGAAATGAAATCTTGCCATTTGCGACAACATGGATGGAACTAGAGCGTATCATGCTTAGTGAAATAAGTTAAGCAGAGAAAGACAACTATCATATGATCTCCCTGATATGAGGAAGTGGTGATGCAACATGGGGGCTTAAGTGGGTAGGAGAAGAATCAATGAAACAAGATGGGATTGGGAGGGAGACAAACCATAAGTGACTCTTAATCTCACAAAACAAACTGAGGGTTTCTGGGGGGAGGGGTTTTGGGAGAAGGGGGTGGGATTATGGACATTGGGGAGGGTATGTGCTTTGGTGAGTGCTGTGAAGTGTGTAAACCTGGTGATTCACAGACCTGTACCTCTGGGGATAAAAATATATGTTTATAAAAAATAAAAAATTAAAAAAATAAATAGGTAAATAAAAAAAATTATATTTATTGTTTGATCTTAAGTCTAGTAGGTTTACTGACAAAGATACATGGAGAAGAATCATCTAGAACATCCAAATAAATTTGCTTAAAAGATCTCATTTTGGGGGGCACCTGTGTGGCACAGTGGTTTCAGCCTCCAACTCTTGGTTTCAGCTCAGGTCCTGATCTCAGGATTATGAGATTGTGTCCCATGTTAGTCTCCATACTCAGCATGAAGTTTGCTTGGGACTCTCTCTCCCTCTGCCCCTCCCCACCCTCTCTCTCTCTCTCAAATAAGTAAATAATTTTTTATGGAATAAAATAACTTCTTTTTGATTTGCGTATAACTGACATACAACATATTAGATTCAAGATCTGTCTGATTTTTCAGAGAGGTAGTTTTTCTAAGATAGGGGAAAGTAAAAGGTATTAAGATAGAGTAAATTAAGAAGTAATTGTTAGGGGGAAATGTCAGTTCCATACATCAAATGATGATGGGAAATTAAAGAAACTGGAAATAGAAGAAAATGAAAGTAGACAATGAAGAAGGGCTGGTGTGGATGGTGGTGGCCAGAGAGATTATGGAGGCTAAAAAAATTTTCACTCAATGACTCATTAAGAAACATAAAGAAAGAGTATGTCTGTAGATTTACTATTCAATTTGAGTGGACTGTGCCCAGCTTCCCGCAAGCTACAAATGTAATGTAAGGATGATAGGGTAAGAGAACAGGGAGCAATTAGAAGGAATCCACATGCTGTATCTGGGCTTGGTGTGGGCAGCTGTGTTATCTGCTCCCTGGGCTGTTGCTGCCTTTCCTTGCTCGGACCCATGGTTTTGACCCTGAATGAATGGTACAGCAGGATAGATTGTTTTGGGGACTCAGTGACATTTTTTGTAATGATTTGGTGTGGCAGAGTATTCATTGTCATTCAATTAACAGACACATATGAAGCACCTGCCATATTCAAGACCCTATGTGGAATCCTAAGAGGTGGATCTTGCTTCTAAAAGTTTAAGGGGTGAACTCTCAGGGGTGAGCTAGGACATGTACTTGAGTGTAAAGAATTTAAGTGACATTAAGAAGAGAGTTGAGAAAGGGAGCTTGTTTCAAGCTGGAGGATTTGAAGAGGCTTTGCGGAGATGATAGCATCTGAGCTAGGTCTCAAGGATAGTTCAGAGTTGGACATAGGTAGAAATTGCAAGGAAAACTATGCCAAATATGTGGGAACATCTAAAGCCAAGGCATGAAATATGGAAAGTACCAACAGCTGATTGAAAGTGGGTCTGAGTAGACAGTTGATGTCAATCAAATATGACATCACATTTGAACTTTGTTCATAAGTGTTGGTTAAGTGTCCAACTCTTGTTTTTGGCTCAGGTCACAACCTCAGGGTTGCAAGATCAGCCCTGCATTGGTCTCTGCTCTCAGAGCAGAGTCTACCTGAGATTCTCTGTCTCCCTCTTCCTCTGCCCCTACCCCTGCTCTCCCTCTCTCTCTCTAAAATAAATAAATAAAATCTTTTAAAAAATAATTCAGAGGACTTGGAAGGATTCTTGGAATAGGAGAGTGACACCAGTAGGGCTTTGGCTGAAGGTTTTACAAAGATTAATCTGCCACAGCTATGGTTAATTAGAATGGAGATAGCCTGGGGCCCCACTAGGGACACTTCTCGGCCTCTTATTCCAGAACTGCATTAACAGTATTGTGGCTATCATTCCTTTTTTGTTTTTATTTCTGAAATTAGAGGTTGTCTCCATTTTTTAAATGTGGGTTAAAGGATAACATGTATTACAAAGTCTCTCAATATTAATGTAAATAAACTTTCCAATTGTTTTAAACTTTGAATTCTATCTTTAACTTTACAGACAAATGTCCTAATACTTTTAGTATAATTTTATATTTAGTATATTTATATTTTATATTTAGTATTTTTTCTTAAGAAGCCCATTCTTTTTGTTGGTCATTCAAATTGCCTTTCTCCATATTTTCTCAATAACCACTGAATCTTGTGAAAGCACTGAACTGACCTCAGTGATATGTGTGGGTTTTAAAAAACCCATGGACTCATTTTACACAAGCTCCTTCTAAGACTGAGAGAATTTCAGCATTTCTGAGAGATGCTCATCTGCCTTTGATTCAATAATGGGGACCCACTATTGCATAAGGAATCTCCAATGTGATGTTATTTCAGTTTTTAAATAATTCCTTGAAATCTACTTCATAACTTTCCTCTTCTTCTTAATTTTTCCCTCTCAAACAATGCACATTAATTCTAATCTATTTTTCTATGCAAATATACTCACTGTACTACATCCATATCAAAACTCAAGATTTTAAATATTCAAAGATAGTTTACATGCATCCATTCTGTTTTAGGCTCAGCATCCCCACCCTTTCACCTGTTTTTCATATGAAATAATTTATAGATTCATCACCATATCTTGTGAGGCATCTGGATATTTCTTCGTTTTTCAACTTCCTCCTCAAAATATAGTTTATAGATTTAAGCACAATATTCTGATGTTGTTTGTTCCCTGTAAAAAGGGCCCACAACATAGATACAATATTCCTTTAATTCATATTTCGTTTACCTCACAGTGCTGATTCACATTATATATATTTATATAAAGATACATTAGGTTGTATATTAAAAAACAAACACCAAATAAATGCATGACATTTTTATGGTTTCAAATCTAAGGACACTTTCTATGTTTTATGTGTACAAAACCAATGATCTCATTGCCTTTGTGAATTATTAGGAACTAGCCTTAGTGATCTAAGTAACTTATGTTTTGAAAAGTTAAGTGAAAAAGAACCTAAACAAAGAAAACTTCATGGGCCCTTCACATTTTTCTCTTTAACTAAAAATTGTGATTCTCTTTTTCATTACATTTTCTGGGACTGAAAAAAGTCTGCTTAACTTCTCCTCCCTCCCTCCCTTTTCTCTGTCCTTCCTTGCACTGTTCTCTTTCTTTCCTGAAATTATAGACACTGTGAATTAATCTTTATGAGACCTTTCTTGTACAGCAGATAGTGTTCAGAGCCACAATAACAGTATTTTTTCAGGTCCCTGAGTTTGAAATACCAGACACCATTACTTAAATTGTACAATTTTATAGATTTGCAACAACACTTTTCCAGACTCATCTAGTTTATCATGTGGCAAGAGATAGTGAATTTTTAATTAAAAAAAAGTAGAAAGTAAAAGGCAGGCATGCAGAACAGGGAAGAAATTTTTAGAGCAAAATTCAGGCCATGGTGTTCCTATGGGTCATCACTCTTCCATGAGTCAGTCAACAGCTAACACTGGACAATTGCCTTCTAATGGGCCAGTCACAGGTCAAAGAAGAAGAGGAAGTAGAGCCTGTCTGTGTTCATGTATGATAATATGTGACATTCTTCAAATAGAAACTCACTTTCGCATTTCTAAAGTTAAAGATAAAACCAACTTAGGTTTACTAGAGACTTACTTCTATGATACTTTTATCTAATTATAAGGGGTAACATAACTATGAATTTCTAATACTACCTCACTGGCAGTCTAGCTTAGCTAAATAAACTAAACAGAAAGGCTCACTTGTAGTCATCTTTACAAAGACATGCAACCAGATGCCTTATAGGTTTAACAAGAGCTCTGTGTGAATTCCAATTGCTGGTTTTCACGGTAGGTTCAACTTTCTTAGTGTGGATCATGGAACTTGACTATATATATATATATATATATATATATATATATACTTATAATACTGTCTTCCAGTTTTAATTATAGGCTGTATCTTTAATTATACCATTTGTTTTGTATTTTTAAAATAATTTTAAAAATTTTTCGGTCTTTAGTTCTGCTCCTGATGCAAACATCATTCTTTGTCCAAGAGATGTCTTTAATTCATAGCAAATTTGAAGATGGGTTAGAATTTTATTTATATTTACAAAGCTCTTTAGAATTCAATTTCTGGCAGGATAGTGGAAAAGATACTCTAAATGACTTCCACTACAAAAATAATAATAGTGAGTAAAATGTATCACTGAACAGGCAGGAAAATTTTAAAAAATCCTCAAATAATTACCTGAATTAACTCTTTTTCTTCCAGGGTAAATTCTGTTTCTTCACATTTGTTCTTATATTTCATGCAAATGGTTTTCCACTGTTAATAATTTCTTAAAATTTTTGGTTATCTTTTCACAGTATTAGAGGAATAGGTTGATTAAGATAGGTAGTGGCCTGTGTTTCTCTGGGTTATTGGCATCCTTTGCTAAGGCCTCTGCCTTATGTGAGCACACTGGCTATCGCTTGCTGTTGGCTCTGCACTTTTTTAGGAACCATGTATTATTTAACTCTTTGAATGTCGTCCTATCTAGTTACTAGCTTCCAAATTTTTCTTCTAATTACAGGTCCATTTGTGAAACCTTTTTTTTTTTCCTTTTTCAGAACCATAAGTATTTATTCTTTTTTAAATTTAGTATTTCTAATTTTGATAGGTTTAAGAGTAGGAGAAGTAAACAGGCACCCTCAATTTCCTTTATTTAATCTTAATAGGGCATTTCAAGATTTATTTTGATCCTCTAAAAGACAGCAATTTTATTTAGAAAGCATGGTGGAAGACTGATGCTGAGAGGAAGAAAGAAATCCTGGATATAGTTGCTAAGTGACTAAAGAAAAAAAAATCTTAGAAGATGCGATGGTCTTAAAACCTTCTGCACAGCAAAGGAAACAGTTAACAAAATCAAAAGACAACTGACAGAATGGGAGAAGATATTTGCAAACGACATATCAGATAAAGGACTAGTGTCCAGAATCTATAAAGAACTTAGCAAACTCAACACCCAAAGAACAAATAATCCAATCAAAAAATGGGCAGAGGACATGAACAGACATTTCTGCAAAGAAGACATCCAGATGGCCAACAGACACATGAAAAAGTGCTCCATATCACTCGGCATCAGGGAAATACAAATCAAAACCACAATGAGATATCACCTCACACCAGTCAGAATGGCTAAAATCAACAAGTCAGGAAATGACAGATGCTGGCGAGGATGCGGAGAAAGGGGAACCCTCCTCCACTGTTGGTGGGAATGCAAGCTGGTGCAGCCACTCTGGAAAACAGCATGGAGGTTCCTCAAAATGTTGAAAATAGAACTGCCCTATGACCCAGCAATTGCACTATTGGGTATTTACCCTAAAGATACAAACGTAGTGATCCAAAGGGGCACATGCACCCGAATGTTTATAGCAGCAATGTCCACAATAGCCAAACTATGGAAAGAACCTCGATGTCCATCAACAGATGAATGGATCAAGAAGATGTGGTATATATACACAATGGAATACTATGCAGCCGTCAAAAGAAATGAAATCTTGCCATTTGCGACAACATGGATGGAACTAGAGCGTATCATGCTTAGTGAAATAAGTTAAGCAGAGAAAGACAACTATCATATGATCTCCCTGATATGAGGAAGTGGTGATGCAACATGGGGGCTTAAGTGGGTAGGAGAAGAATCAATGAAACAAGATGGGATTGGGAGGGAGACAAACCATAAGTGACTCTTAATCTCACAAAACAAACTGAGGGTTTCTGGGGGGAGGGGTTTTGGGAGAAGGGGGTGGGATTATGGACATTGGGGCGGGTATGTGCTTTGGTGAGTGCTGTGAAGTATGAAAACCTGGTGATTCACAGACCTGTACCCCTGGGAATAAAAATATATGTTTATAAAAAATAAAAAATTTAAAAAAAATAAAATTAAATTAAAAAACAAAACAAAACAAAAAAAATGGTATTAGTAAGTCATCCTGGGGAAGTGAGATGTCATTAGTCCCATAGGGAGAAACTGGGGAAGTGAGATGTCATTAGTCCCATAGGGAGAAACTGAGGTCTCTGGCCAACACTCAGCTGGGTGAGCTTACTTCAAAACAGATATTCTCACTTCAGATGTCAGCATTCAGATAAAAGGTGCCCTGGCCAACATCTCACTGCACCTTCATGAAAGATCCTGAGCCACACCGCCAAGCTAGGATGCTTAGAAATTTCTGAATCTAAGACCATGTGTGAGATTAAAAAAAAAAAAAAAAAAAGTTTAATTTGTTAAAACACTAAATTTGGGGGTAATATAATAGGCTGAAATAGATAACTAATATATAAGAATTAAAGAGAAGTAAGAAGATTGAACTGATATAGAAAAAATAAGTGGCAGCAAGTTGCCAAATATTCTAAGTCAAAGGATGAATATAACAGCACTGCAAAATAATAACATGTAGATAGAGCAGTTGATATTCAAGTCTTATCCACACACATTTATTTATAAATACAGTTTACCAATTCATAATTTACATAATGTTTTCTGAAAGGATTCAAGTACTCTAAGGAAAAGAACATTTAGGCCAAACACTGTACCATTTGTGTCTTCCACTGATAAATAATGTTATTTTAAAAAGACATTTGTGGAGATAAAAGGTAGAATCTGCCAATGGGTTGTATCTGGGACCTACAAAAATACTTGTTTCTATCACTAATTAAAGTAATTATTAAGAATAAATGCCTCTTTAAAATTTCAATTACATGGGCCTAGTTTTAAATTTATGTCTGACTAAAGCCAGAAAGAATAGCAGAAGCATTTCTTTTCAAGATAACTTTTATTAATATTGCTCTAGAGAGCTTTTTCCAAATGAAGAGAGAAGAGAGAAAATTAAACATTTTCTATACACTAAATTATCCCTTAATACCTCAAAAACATGAAAAACCTGTCACCACTTCCTTTTATTTCAGTCAGAAAATGGATTTTTTATGTGTTTTATAAAAATTTATTATTAAAGTCACAAAAATGTTTTCCCTTTTAATATTTGTCAGAATGATGAAATGATGTAGCAGTGACAAAGACAGAATAAGTACCAGTGACAAAAGAGTAAAAGGGTGAACTTCAGGAAGTCCTCACTCCTTCATTTCAAGAACAATGAACTTTTATATTTTATAACAGCAATTGGCTCTGAAATAGAGAAAAATGTTCCATATCCTTTCATTTTTATCGTAGCATCCATTATCTTATTTTTCTCTTTGTTGTCTTTTTTTTTTTTTTTTGTCTCATATGCAACAGGCAATTACATGGTATTGGCGGCTGTTTTTTTGAGAAGAACTTGTCAATTTCTCCAGGTATCTGGCCCCAAACTGTTTCTTGGGCTGTGACAGCTCAATCACTTCTGAGCTCACCCCTGAGCACTATGTAGCCCAGAGGCACTTGGAGTGAATTATACCTATAATCAGTTCTTTTCAATTCACATTTCCTATGGAGTTAGTTACTTCAACTTGAAAAACAATTCTGCATTCACTTATTCTAAATATATCATTCACCTTTCCTTCTGAGCCAATTATTAAGATAGAAAGCCTTTTTTGGTTCTTGAATTTTTGTAGTTTTAAACACCATCACCGGATATAATTAGTCATATGTATTTGTTCATGACTTCTTAGAGTATAAATAAAATGTTAAATTGGCTGCGATTTGGTAAATGTGAGCTAGACACATAATCAGTTCTGATTATACAAACATTTTCTTTGTTTGACCATTGATATATTTTCAGGGATAGTATTCAGTAAATAGGGGCTCATAACTAGCTTTTTATGTCCCTTAGCCATGAGACCTTTACCTCACTTTTGGTTTCCATAAACCTGTTTTGACACCACTGAGTTTATGGATATCAGCAGATTTTAATAAAGCATGTACTTGGAGTATTCATAACCATGTTAGATACACATCGCTGAGTCCACATAGGAGTGAACATTTTTTCAATGAAAGTTTGCATAACACAGAAAATTATTTCTGAATACCTTTCGTTATTTGTTTAATCTGTCATTCTAAGAAATAAGTTTAGTGGTACAAGGAAAAAGAACTCTGAGTCAAGAACCTGAATCCTTGAGTGGGTGGAGGTAGGGCCAAATTTTCCTATCATTCATTTGTTCAACAGATACCGATGGGAAATTTAATATGTCCTAGGTATTGGGAAGACAGCATCAACAAAACAGGTAATGCCCCTACTCTTATTTAGGATAAAATGTCTCTTGCCACAATATTCTTAGTGTGTTGAAAATAATATCAGTTCTTCTGATTCTAATAGGTGGGTAGGAAAGTAAAAATGAAATGGTATATATGGAAATACAGAGCAGTCTGCAAAAGCAAAACACGACCTTATCCCTAGAGATCAGTAGACTTGGTTCCCCTTGCAAAACCATTCCTGAATAACTGATGAAATTTCTTCCCCTCCCAGATTCCCTCAACTCTGAAAGGCTAATTGAACTGCATAAACTTTAAACCATAATAATAATTTTTTTTTAAGTCAGCTATACAGATTGTCATGAAATGCTTAACATGTTTTGGGATGGCTCCTAGGTTGTGAAATGTCTGTGTCACTCTGTAGCTTCTGTCATTGAGATCTTTCAAGACGAGGCTGGCAAGCCAATGAGGGCATTTTCCTGGGACCTGGTCAGTTGTTTGTGACCCATGAAGGCAAGATGACACTTCAGTCTCTGTCCACTATGGGTCCGAAGGATGGTGAAGTAAATACCCTGGAATATCCAGTCAGTTTACACAAAAAGTGTATATAATGTTCACAAAATGATAGTCCTGAGATAAACACAAGAACTCCAAGAAAATTGAAAGTACATGGTAATGGACATCCACTTGACAAATCCACCTGGATACATGAAAATGTAGTGGCACAGGTGTGTTAGAGAGTAAAGGTCCTCTTAAGGATGCAGGATGCCAGATGCATTACATCCACAGAATAAGTTATTCTACACAAAACTGCATTATTATATTAAAATATTTCAGAGAATTTTACATTGTATTGAGATTTCATACTAGTTAGACATTTTTACAAAATTAGAGGTAATAATGTAAGGGTGAAAATACCTACAGAGAATTTACAGGATAACTTCCATGTAATTGGAGGTATGATTTTAACAGGATTATGAAGTTCCAGCTTTTTTCAAAGAGGGGGAAAGATTTAAAGAAACACCATGCAGAAAGAAAATAAAAAACAAATTGTAAAATAATAGAAATTGCACCTAGATTGCTACCTAGAATTTGCTAGCATAATGGCCAATTTAAAAAACAAAACAACAACTTTTCTAATAGTGACAGGCACATATATAACTGATAACAGTAAAAAATCTCGTATCTAAAGGGAATTCTTAGTCAAATAGAATGAACCCCTGGATTCAATTCAAAAGACAACTTTATAAATACAAATGACAGCTTATGGAAAGTAGTAATTTTCTAATTTGAACAAAAAGCTTGAAACAGGAGAGACAAAATAAGGTCTTTTTTAATTGCAAAACATACTTATGACAGATAATTTGGGAAATAATATGAAACGAAAAGTAAAAATCACCATATGTTCAATAGTGGAAGGAGACATGCTATGTTATGGGATAATTTTTCAACATATATTTAACTACATACATTAATACTAAACATAGGATAAATATCTTTTCTTATTTCTACCAGAGCCATCCAAAATTACAGAAAAAGAAAGGTTGTTCTTTCTTTACATATGACCTTTACCTAAGTCCTTGTTAATCACTTGACGATCATAGCATACTCTTCTGAAAGCACTTCACATTCCCAGATGCGAAGTGCAAAGGTGACATCAAGTTTCTTCATGTCTTTCTGCGTTATTCTTAATAAAGCATACTGGCTTAGTTGTGTATAAATATCAAGTATTAAGTATGAGTTTAAAACCTATTTACCTATTTCTTTAAACTTATTTAGAAAATTGCTTGGTTAAACTGAACTGTAAATTTTAGAAAATTATGAGTCTATTTTCCTATGTCATGTACTAACAATTCACACTTTTGTGTAAAATGCTACAAATCAAACTGATATTTTAAATTTCAGAAAAAAATTTCATTGAAAATCACCACTTGCCTTCTTAACCTCTGATTTTTAAAAATCCTGATACAGAAAGAAATTGTGTTTGAGAAAGGAAAAAATGAATAAATATTTATTTGTTCCTCAGTAGGGAGTAGGATTTTGATTCTCAGTCTCAGATCTGAATTCTCAGTCTCAATCTCAGAAAATGATATTTCATTTTCTCATCACATTTTCCAATTTTGTATATTGTTTACCTCTTTGCTTTAGAGATAAAAATGGCTGAAAGTCTTCCATTAATTATAATTGAAAAATGACGACACTTTAGTTTAGTGTAATAAAAGTATACTAATAAAATATTATATTGGAAAGTGGAACTTTTTCCTCAAAAATAAATTTTTGATTTGTATAAAATAACTACTGTTTCAAGAACATGTGGAAAATATAACACTGCATAGTTAGTTAGGTGGTACTAAAATACAATTTTATTCAATTCTGGCCTAGGCACAAGGCCTACAAAGATAATGTCATTACTCCAGTCAGACCCAAGGTAAAAACAGATGACCCAGAGGTAGTAATGCCACAAATGAGTCATTGAAAAAAATAATCTATCATGAAAAGTTTGCACAACACTTGTAGGAAACCATTTATGATAAGTTGCTAAACTTATTTTCAATTAAAACAATAGAATATTAACTAAGAAATAAAGCCATTAACTCAGTCTCCCCACTACAAAAGTTGTCCCTATGGCCTCTGAGAAATTGAACCCTCAAACTCTCAGGCAGCCTTGTTCACTTGGTGTTTCAGTGAGTATAGAATTTGTGAGGTGATAATCATGGAGAATATTTGTTTAAGCCTCCATGAAAATGGAGATAAAACCAAGTATAAAAAAAAAAATGTAGCCTGTGCTAAAATTAAATGGCCAAAGTTGAGAGAGAGAGAAGGTAAGCACAAAACAGCAGAGCAGGGATAGAATATTTTCAGTGTGGGAATTGTGGGGAGAAGAAAATACAATCAACTAATGACAAAGTGTTTACAAAATGATATACTTTTTTTGCTTAATACCATGAAGACTATGTCAAGAATTAAGGGCATTTAAATGTGGTCTGGGGTGTTTTAAAATAGTGATAATTAAACAATGTGGAGAATTTAGAAAATTCAAGCAGATATAGAAAAGGAAATTAAAATTACTCATACTCTGCACGAAGCAGGCATAAACCCTATGAACATTTTGGTCTGACAGAATACGTGTGTATTCAGTGGGCAGCTGGCAGATGTGTATGGTGGTGGGGTGGGCTGTGGACTCTGTGTGTGCTTACCCCATCATTTTTCCCTTTGTGTCTGTGTAAATGTAAATGTTGTTGCTGATAATTAGATCTTACCATGTTCCACTTATTCCATGAAACATTAGTATTCTCTTCTGTTAATAAGAGTAAGGGGGCGCCTGGGTTACTCAGTTGGTTCTGTGTCTGCCTTTGGCTCTGGTCATTAGAATTGAGCCCAGGTAGGCTACTTCCTCAGCAGGGAGTCTGCTTCTCCCTCTCTCTCTGCCCCTCCCCCTCACTCATGTGCTCTCTCTCTGTCAAATAAATAAAATAAAATCTTTTAAAAGAAAGAGTAATAGTTCCATTGCATGGAGGTACCATGGTTTATTAACCATTCCTCATTAGGCATTTAAGTTTTCCAGATTTACTCTATTTTAAATACCAATGTGAAAAAAAAAAATAAAAATAAATAAATAAATAAATACCAATGTGATAAACATTATCTGAAATGTTTTCCACATTCTTATTATTTTCTAATGAAAGTTATTAGAAGTAGCATTACTGTGATAAATGTATAAACAGTAACCTCATTTTTCATCTTTAAGAATTTTATTTTCTCTATTTCACAAAGGATGCACTTTTATTATAGGAAAGTTAGAAAATACATGAAAAATGAAAATCTAAATAATTAACATTTTAAAACCCAGTAATAACTGGTCACCTCATTTTGTCTTAGAGGGCTTCAGTCTTTTTTCTGGTCAATTATAGCAAATAAATATGTCTGCTTTTTCTTTTCTTTTCTTTTCTTCTTCTTCTTCTTCTTTTAATCAAATATCCTGTTATATCCTATATTATGCCCTATAACTTTTTAAAATTTGATAACGTACATAAATAACTTATTAAATAGAATATATCTGTCTAAATGAGCTCCACAAATATTGTACCAATTTCAAGTCTCACCAAGAGTTTGTTTTTCCACATCAATATCTATTCGGCGTATTATTATTCTTTCTAAAATCTGTCAATCCAATAGGTGAAAGATATTCTCTTAAAATATGAATTTACTGTTATTTGGTTACCAAACATTGAACATTTTTTATATATTTAATGACCATGTCTATACCTCATATTTTCAAATAACTTTTCAAATATATTTTATTACTCAGTTTTCTATAAGAATTTGTATAAATTATATATGCATACAGACACACATATACTATTAACTCATAGGGTTGCATTCATTGCAAAAATCTTCCAGTTTGTCTTTGGTCGTTTGTTCTGATGGCTTTTGTCATATAGTAGTTCTTATTTTTAATATACAAACAATCATTAGTCCTTTCTCTGTGACTGTGTCTTGTTTAAGAAACTTTCCTCAGGGACACCTGGGTGGCTCAGTCAATTAAGCATCTGCCTTCAGTTCAGGTCATGATCCTTGGGTCCTGGGATCAAGCCCCATGTTGGGCTCCTTGCTCAGTGGGGAGTTTGCTTGTCTGCTTCTCCCTCTGCCACTCCCCCTGCTTCTGCTCTCTCTCTTTCCCTCTCTTGTTCTCTCAAATAAATAAATAAAATCTATTTTTTTTTTTTGAAGAACCTCTCTCTAGTTTTGATTTTGTCTCTCCCATTTTTATGATCTTGGTTGCTGCCTCCAAACGCTCCCACAGTGACAATTTTTTACTGAAGCAATTGTTTGGATTCAAGGTTAAGAATGACTTGGATCCTATTATGTTAATTATTTTTTCTAAACAATTAGCCAGTAAGAGAGAAAAAAAATAACATGGTCTGATAAGTCATTGCTAATGTTTCTCATACCTGATTTGAACATAGAATTTAATGTCTTTATTTGAAAAATGCTAAAGAATCTCACGGCAATGCCCAGGGATTGTGTGAACATTGACTTTTCAGCACGTGCAAATGTCACTGCAGAGGAGACGTTATTGGGGATGAGGTGTGCCATGAAAATTAAACCTCATCAATGGAGAAATTAAATCATTGCCTGGCATCACTTGGCTAGTCAGGGGCAACACTCGCATAGAGTTCAAAACAATACTCCCAATCGAAAGTTGCTATTAACACACCAGGCAATGTAAAGTTTTACTGTCTTCTAAAATTTAGCTAGGAGTATGAGACCTATTCCGAATCACTAAGAAGGTGGTTTCATCATTAGGATGCAAATAACAGAGCACAAAAATTGATGGCCTTCTTCTTTCCAGGGGCTTCTCCAAGAAATCAAACTCAGAATAGAATAAAAGAACTCACTCCTTTATTCTTCTCGTACCCACTTAAGCCCCCATGTTGCATCGCCACTACAAGATGGGATTGGGAGGGAGACAAACCATAAGTGACTCTTAATCTCACAAAACAAACTGAGCGTTGCTGGGGGGGAGGGGGTTTGGGAGAAGGGGGTGGGATTATGGACATTGGGGAGGGTATGTGCTTTGGTGAGTGCTGTGAAGTGTGTAAACCTGGTGATTCACAGACCTGTACCCCTGGGGATAAAAATATATGTTTATAAAAAATAAAAAATTAGGGGCGCCTGGGTGGCTCAGTGGATTAAGCTGCTGCCTTCAGCTCAGGTCATGATCCCAGCGTCCTGGGATGGAGTCCCACATCTGGCGCTCTGCTCAGCGGGGAACCTGCTTCCTCCTCTCTCTCTGCCTGCCTCTCCGTCTACTTGTGATTTCTGTCTGTCAAATAAATAAATAAAATCTTTAAAAAAAATAAAAAATTAAAAATTAAAAAAAAAAAAGAACTCACTCCTTCTTGGCAGAACAGTCAGGTTGATAGAAAGACATTTTCTCAAAAGAAGTCCTTGGAGATATTTGCATTTATGCAAGAAAATAAATGTTAATTCTTTTGTTCCAAGGCTTTTGACTTGTCAGAAGATGAAATTTAAATTTTCTCCTTTTTTTTAAATAAGAATAATCTACCTGTTATAAACACAGAAGTGAGATTTGTCCAAAGCTGAAGTCAAACAGGTACTATGAGAAATGAAATTGGATCCTGTAAAAATATTGCAAGTGAATGAAAACATTGCTGAGCCAAGGTCTCACAGCTAGTAAAAAGCATCAAGAGAAATTGCAGGGAATAACACTAACTTTCATCTGACTTCTTAAAGTTAAAATTTCAAAGCGGTCTCCTGATAGATATCAAAAGCAGCTATCCCTACAGGATTTACTTCAGTTTTCTGAGTGGAAGAAAACATCAGACAAAAAGTATTTAATTAATGTTAAGTTAATTGTCAGCATGAACGCATAGCTTCCTCAGTCTTCATCTTGAGAAAAACACATTTTCCACATTGACTTTCAAGAACATTTCAGTCCAAGTTCAGTTCGGTTTTCATACTCCTACACAACGTGGTGTCAACTCGGATCCTATTTTTAGAAATGTTTCCTGACTCTGGATTAAAAGAAGAGGAGGTTGGAAAGTTTCCATTAAAACATTCCTTTCTCCTTTATGTTTCCCAGAAATAAAAACCTCTTTCAAACTAGTCTTTTTTTCTAAATGAAGTAAATTAAAGTCTCAGTTTGTTACCTTCTCCATATTCCTAAACCAAGACAAACAGCAAAAACAAAAATTTAAACACACACATAACAACAACAACAACAAAAACAACTTTAAAAAAAAGTAGCCAGACATTTTTCTCTCTCTGTTAATGATAAAATTTGTTTCAGTTCAGGCCAAAATCTCCCACACCCAAAGTTCAGAATGGAATGCTGGATATATTAAAATGAACTGAACTCCCAACCCAGCAGCTTAGATTTAGAATCCTCTTCCTTTGACATGGAATTTATACAATCTATACTTGATCATGAAAAAAATATATCATTTAGCCAAAACATATACAAGAGTTGAAAGAGAATGTTTTCTTTAGGAGGGTTACTTCTAGCTGCACAAAATTAATTTTAGAAATTGAGGAATTATCTGGATTGGTAAAATTGAAAGGACATGTTGGACTCAATTGCTGCTCTGTGTCAGTGGAAGTGTTTGAATCATGTGTATTCATATGCCAACTCACCACATTTTAAGGGTTGGTTGGTGTCTAAAGTCAGCCCAGGCTAAAAAGTGACAAGTGGTTTTTTATTATTTTCCATAAGCACAGTCATCTGAAAACAAAGTGAGATCCTGTTGGAATCAAATGCTGAGAAGGAAAAAGAGATCTACTCTTGATTTGATAGTAATTCTAGATATGAAGTAAGAGACAAAAGATACAAGGATTTCAATTCTAAACTAGATAAGTTCTGGGCATCTGATGTTCAGCACAGTGACTACACTTAATTTGACTGTTGTATTGTATATTTGAATATTGCTAAGAGAGTAGGTCTTAAAAGTTCTCATTGCAAAAAAAAAAAAAGTGTAACTGTGTATGCCGATGGATCTTAGCTAGACTTATTGTGATCATTTTCAATATATATAAATATGAAATCATGAAGTGGTACACCTGAAACTAAAATAATGTTATATATCAATTATATCTCAATTTTTAAAAATCTTTAAAAATAATACTAATAAATGTTTTTGCTTTAAAAAAGAAGTGCAGGTAGCCCTCAAAACCCATGGAAGAGTACTTTATAGTTTTCTGAGTCTAGATTCTGTGCCTCTTTGGTTAGCTTTATTCCTAGGTATCTTATGGTTTTGGGTGCAATTGTAAATGGGATTGAGTCCTTAATTTCTCTTTCTTCTGTCTTGCTGTTGGTGTAGAGAAATGCAACTGATTTCTGTGCATTGATTTTATATCCTGACACTTTACTGAATTCCTGTATAAGTTCTAGCAGTTTTGGAGTGGAGTCTTTTGGGTTTTCCACATATAGTATCATATCATCTGCAAAGAGTGATAATTTGACTTCTTCTTTGCCGATTTGGATGCCTTTAATTTCCCTTTGTTGTCTGATTGCTGAGGCTAGGACCTCTAGTACTATGTTGAATAGCAGTGGTGATAATGGACATCCCTGCCGTGTTCCTGACCTTAGCGGAAAAGCTTTCAGTTTTTCTCCATTGAGAATGATATTTGCGGTGGGTTTTTCATAGATGGCTTTGATAATATTGAGGTATGTGCCCTCTATCCCTACACTTTGAAGAGTTTTGATGCAACATGGGGGCTTAAGTGGGTAGGAGAAGAATCAATGAAACAAGATGGGATTGGGAGGGAGACAAACCATAAGTGACTCTTAATCTCACAAAACAAACTGAGGGTTGCTGGGGAGAGGGGTTTGGGGTGAAGGGGGTGGGATTATGGACATTGGGGAGGGTATGTGCTTTGGTGAATGCTATGAAGTGTGTAAACCTGGTGATTCACAGACCTGTACCCCTGGGGATAAAAATATATGTTTATAAAAAATAAAAAATTAAAAAAAAAACCATGGAAAATAAAGACGAATTTATCCTAGAAATATTTCCACAAAAACTTACAAGATTTCAGGTATAAGACAGGATCTGCTTAATAAATGTATTAATATTTGAGTTTTGCTCTTTTTGGAAGTAGACTTTATGTATAGATTTACATCCTTCTGGTTTACACCATAACTCCTCACTATAAAACCCAAACTCTGACTTAAATCAAACCAGAAATTAAATAGGCTGGAGGTTTTGGAATAAAACTCATCTTCAATTTAGAAATGTTGTCAACAAAGATGCCATTCATTTATTTTCAAAGGTTTTTAATGCTATTCTTAAAATAGAGGGTTTTAGAAAAACATAAGTAGTTTAGGGGCACCTGGGTGGCTTGGTCAGTCAAGTATCCTACTCCTGATTTTGGCTCAAGTCATGATCTCAGGGTCCTGGGGTCGAGTGCTCGGTCAAGCTCCGCATTCGGCAGGGGATGGAGAGGAGTCTGCTTCTTTCCCTCTGCCCCTCCATGCTCTCTCTCAAATAAATAAATAAATCTTAAAAAAGAAGTCAGTCATTTAGCTGAGCTTTACACTCCTTTAAAGTGAGGGGTAAATCCTTGCATTATATATGGATATTATATATATATTATATATATATTATATATAGGATATATATAATATCCTATATTATATATTATATATTATATATAGGATATTATATATCCTAGCTGCACATCAAATTTTATCTCCTAATTGGTTAGGAAAGTACTGGAAGTTTCATTGTAGTTTTAACTTGATGCTTTAGCATTAAGCATTGCAGACCTGACGAATTAGTCTTTTCAGTAAGACAAGCACAATGCTTTATTCAAGGATGTAATGTTTATCTTGGAGGAATTTTTCCTTTAATATCCTGCAGAGTGGCTCAGGAAGTCTTAGGAGAATAGGCTTTCTTGTGAGCTGACAGTCCTCATAGGTAATCTGAAATGAATCACCCAAGATTTGCTTTTTTGCTAAACATAATTCATCTTTTCTTTCGGACTCCCACTCAATCCACCCCCATCTCCATCTCTCCTACAAGGTTGCTTTGGGAACAAGAGAGAAAAGAGTCATCACACAACTGCATAGCAGAGTTTCCCAATTAATGAGCTATTTCCAAGGATTATATCATTCACCTTTGGATTATATCACTTGCTTGATGTACATAAGCATGAACCATAGCTGTAATTTGCAAAATTAAATGGTACATTTATATTCCCCACTGGGAAAAGCAGGAAACAAATGTATTCCCTTTTAGAGGCCTACAACTAGAAACCGTACAATTGAATTAAAATTAGTAACATTTTCTTTCCATAAATTTGACAATAAAAGACGAATGGCCTAACTATAGAATAGCATTTCACACATATGGTTATGTAGTAAAAAAAAAAAGAAAAAAGAAAAATTTGGATTTTCTTTCCACATCTTCTCCGTGATTTCAGGCAGGTCATTTATCCTCTCTGTGCCTGTTTGTTCACATGGAAAAATACAAATAACCATTGCATGTACTACTAACCTCTGAGGACCAAATTAAATAATGGGTCTGAAGGCTTGTAGGTAATTGCAAAGCACTATCAAAATGTGACATACTATTAGGAAATTCCATTAAAACACACATAACGATGCAATGTGGATTTGTTCTTAGCAAAATGTTTCCAAGCCCCTTTATCATCAGTGATAAGTGGTAAAGAAACAATCTCAATCTGGGTTCCCCGTAAGGAAGACACTTATCAAAAGCTATGTGCACAGGTTAGGAGATGGCCCCTAAATTCCTTCCTTATAAGGAAGGAAGCACGGAAAGTATAAAAGAAAGAGAGAAATCAATGAAAAGTACAGGAACAAGCTGGTTACTACCTCGGGAAACTGGGTTTCAGTCTACTGGGAACCATCTATAAACCTTGTGGAACATGCCTCAGAATTAATCCCTAGAGCATGGGGAGGGTTCTCAGTGGCTGTTACATTGAAAACTTAAGATTCCCATTGGATTCCAGGAAAGGAACATATAGTTATGTGGTTTCTTTTTTTCAGCTTCCCTTCTTGCCAGCAGGCATCCAAGTGAAATTTTTAAATATTTGTTTTAAAACTTTTAAAATCAAATAATAAAATGAATAAATGCCTTTTTTTCCCTTAAGTGTTAACTATGACTCTTACAGTTTCTTGGAATTTGTGCTGTTATTTGGTTTGGTTTGGTTTTGCTTTCGTCTGTTTTTCCCCTGAATGACATATAAATTGACTTTAGACTATATTGTATTTTCTTGAGGATTCAAAGATGGCACAAGAGACAGGGCTGATTTTCTAGAACAAGATTCCTGTTTTCCTTTGGGTTTCCTTATTTCTTGACTAAAATACACGACTAGATTTACTAGAAAGTATATGTGTTTCTCAACTTTGAAAATTTAATAACTGAGTAAGTTAAAACTACTAGTGTCTATATTTTCTAGAATATTGATGTTTAGAAACCTCGCCTTAGAATAAACAGTTTTAACCTATTTTTTATCTTGAAAATGAAAACTGAGAGCTCATGTGTGTAAAGTCACCAAAAATTCATTGTAAACACCCTAAAAATGTCAGTCATTATCAACTGCCCTATCCAGCTTCATCTGAAGCATAACATTTGGTCTCCCACCTACAGAAGAACTTATCTGTTTAAATAAAAAGATAAAAAATTTCAAAATACTTGCAATTTTCAACAACAGTAAGGATTCTATTGGCTATTCCTGTAGTCAATGCAGAGAGCAGACAGAGCAGTGGATATGTGCCTTTCCCATGGGCTCAATACTGCCGCTTCACAAATGGGTCACTCCAACAGCCAAAGAGCACAACAATGAAATCATGGCACCTGCTACCAATGTCCTCTGTTTCTGGGTGCTCTACCAAAAAGCACTTGCCTCATGTTCAACTATGTCTTTAAATTCTTCAGAATCTAGACCTGATGCTGAATCATAATTTTGCAGCAGATGTTACTAACAGATTAATATCATGGGTACTTCTGTGAGATAAAAATGTATCCCCTTTCTTTAGTTAATACAGAAAGGAATTGGCAGCCATGCAACCTTAGTTTGTTTTGAAAATAATCATTTTGAACTTCCAGTATTTAATAACATAATTAGCCCCTTTGAGGTGAGTGTGTACGTGTGTGTGTGTGTGTGTTTGTGTGTGTGTGTGTTGGTGGTGGTTTGGGGGGGTTGAATATTTAAACAAAAAGTAAGTGAAAAAATTAAGTTAGAGCAAAAATAAACTGAGTTCTTGTCTTGTAATATGATAGACGAATGGTTTTACATTTTCAGGGTTTAAAAAACATCTCAAATAAAAAGACAAAAATACTCTATTTTACTATAATAATACTTAAGCCCCACTTGTATATTTAACTTTGTTAGAAGATGAAAAAATAAATTGCATACATAATTGTATCATATTCTCAACTCACATTAATGCATCATATTAATGTTGATAAATATCAGCTAGGGTACTTTGGGCATGTCATTGGATCTTCCATCTCAGAAAGCGGTTGACCATAATTGGGGCTTTGGTAAAAGGAAAGAGAGTAGCTAAAGAGATGGTAGAGGCAGTAAAGTCAGAGGGGTTTCATCAATTACATATATATATATATATATAATCTTTAAAATATATATCTATCTATATATATATAAATCTTTAAAATATATATTTTAAAGATTTATTTATTTATTTGAGAGAGCGAGAAAAAGGGTACTTGTGTGCATGTAAATGAGAGTGTGAGCTGGGGGGTGGGTGGCAGGGGCAGAGAGAGAGAGAAACTCAAGCAGACTCTATGCTGAGCACAGAGCCCATGGGGGTTTGATTCCACCACTCAGAGATCATGACCTGAGCTGAAATCAAGAGTCCCATGATTAATTCACTGAGCCAGGAGCCCCCATCAATTACTCTTAAGCAGAGGCTGGTGAACACTTTCCCTTGGCTTTAGTTTAATAGGAAAGCAGATAATAAAGTAAAATTATAGGATGAGTAACAAAAAAAATACTTCTTGAAACATGTCCAAAAGTATTTCCCCCATCTTGGCCATCTCTTTCCATTCCCTGATTTGCCTTTATTGACTATTTAAACAGGGAGGGGCAATGAGGGACAGTGGGAGATGGAGAGCCAGGCAGCTCTGGTCAGAAACGAAGCTGGGGAGAGAGGGGTGCCATGGGGACCGGTCCTGGTTGTCCCCTCAGGATGAAAGCTTCGATGAGCAGGTGGGAAAATCGAACACAATAGATAACCAGTTACCTGAAACAGCATCACAACCCCTGCTCGTCCAGTGTCATGTGGGAAGGTTGACAGTCCCTCAGAGGAGTCTCTCACTTGGCATGCTGTGAGTGAACTGCATTGGTGGAAGGATATGTTCGGGTACATGGGCTAAAGAAGGAGTCCCCAGGAGTCAGGGGCCTGGACATTTCCTATAGTGGACACAGAAGTCCCTATAGGCCCCAGTGGGGGAGCAAATACGTGACCTACTAGAGGGCTGGGTTCAGAGAAGCATGAGTTGGGAACTGAGGACAAGAGGTTTAGGCAAGAGTTACTAGACTCCAGCAGTGGGAATGAGCATGGTGCCCCCACTCTCCAGGCAAATCCAGCATATCACAGCCAACACCAGTGCAGGAACCTGGAACTAGTGGGACATTGCAGAAGGCAGTGAATTTCCAGGCAAAACATGGGGACTGTAAATCCTTCTTGAACAGCCATAGGGAATGGAAGCTCCTCTGTACCCACAACCCTGTCTGGGCAGGAGGAGGAGCAGGGAAGTTTTTGGAAGGTGGAGGTAATCCTGACTGGGAGTTTAACTTTGAATTGAAGAGCCAGCTTTCAACTGCAAGAACCAGAACCAGCTTACCTTTTCTTGACAAGCTGAAATCCCTCCCCAGCCCACCCCCCACAGTAGGAATGGAAGCCAGGATGGACGCTGGTCATTTTAGGGTTCAGACATCAGAAGGAAAAGACTGGGATTTGACCAACCTGGGAGCTTTGTCCTATTGCATTTACTGTGACTGCCCATAAGATTATGCTGTTAAATTCCTTTCCATGAAACTTTAATGAAAGTATGTGTGTGTGTGTTTTGGGGGTGGTGGTGAAGAGTTGGATGGAGAGCTGTTCTTTATCTCAGCATAAAGCCACAGAAAGGTATTAAACTAATTATCCAAATTACTCTGTTCTCAGCCTTCCTTACTTTAACCTCACACTAGGTTTAATCTTGATTTCTCATTTACCTGCTGGAAGCCTTTAGAATCATTTAACTATAATCAAATAAGAGAAAGAGAGAGAAAACTGCAAACAAAATCAAACTTGCTAAGGCCACTGGCAAGTTTCAGAACATCTTTACTATGTATAGTCTTTTCTATTCCACTATCCAGAATCTCATACAGCCAGCCAAAATTGTTTTCACCTTCCTGTCTCTAATCTCCCATAATATTTTGTGATCCTAGCTTAGAACTGTCCTCCATAGATCAGTTGGTTCAAATTCTGAGCATTTTGTTATATATTCCAAAGAATTCTCTTTATCAGACTTCTGTTTTGCACTCTTTTTTGGGCAAAATCAAACCTTTTTTAAAAAATTAATTTAATTTAATTTAACCCTGGGTGTCCCAGTGGCACCCAGGTGGCTCAGTTGGTTAAGTGGTTGTGATCTCAGGGTCTTGGGACTGAGTCTCACATCAGGGTCCCTGCTCAGTGAGGAGCCTGCTTCTCCCTCTCCATCTTTCTGCCTCTCCCCCTGCTTGTACTCTCTTATTCTCTCTGTTAAATAAATAAAATCTTTGAAAAAAAATAGATTAAGTGTCTCAGTTTCTTCTACTGAATAAGAAGGAAATGTTCAAGAGCCTTGGTGACAGCCCAAACTTTCCACTGTATGCAATTATTCCATACACAAGACTTTACATATCAACATTTCCTGTAAAGAAACAACATCAACAGCACCAGACAGTTTGTGTGTGTGCTCTGAGCTCTGAGCCAAACAGTAAATTCAGGAAAAAGTAGCTTGGAAATCAAGTTACTTTACTATTTACCTTCAGCACTGTTATCCCATTGTGTTCACTTCAGCATTGAATTATTATTTTTGTTATGTTATCCCATTGTGTTCACTTCAGCATTGAATTATTATTTTTGTTATGTTAGCCTACTATATCCCAGGTTAACTACATCCCAGGTTAATCATGTTTGCTTTTTTGTTATGTTCCTGGTGCCTACAGGTGATAGGTGAATGGAGTTCCCAAGATGCAGCATCACAAAAACAAAAGCAAGTGAACACTGTTCTCAACGTGAGCTCTGGAAGACTTCCAAATGACTTACTGAGGAATCTTGGGATATCTTGGGAGTGGGGGGAACATTGCAGTGAATGTGAATGTCGGTTCACTGAGCAAACATTTCCATAGACTGTATGGAATCCTAAAAAAAGATAGAATTGACAAGGGGGAGGCAATTCATGTGGGTTAGTCACATTTCAAATTATTCTTATGTTTTTATTGTTGGTCCTTTAAAAAATAAAAATCACGTAGACTGAAGCTTTGGAACATATTTCTCCTAACTGGTGTCAGCAATGCTTTAATCATTTATTGCTCACTAAGTATAACAACCAGATGTTCTGATTTTAAGGACATTCCACCCACTTCCAAAACTCCCAGTGCAGTCCTAATTACCCACTTTCAGCTCCTTGTTTCTTTGCTTGTGGCTGAAAACATTGCAAATCTGGCACCAAAGTGTCACGTGAATAAAACATGTTAGTAATACTTGTACTTAATAAGTAGCTATCCTAAAGAAGCAATGTGGAAATCCCATGGCCAATCTTGGTCATAAAATCTTCCTCTGTGGTAACCAAAAAGATGCTCTCTGAAAAGTGAGCTGTGATTTAATGGGAAGATAACTGTTCTTGTAATTAGAACACCTATGATCAAGCCCCAGTTCAGACACTTACTCATTTGAAACCCTGAGTCACTCACTTATTTCTCTGCAAAGGAGGGATGATGATATGCCCCCAAAGCACTCTTAGACTCCAGAGGCAGAGTGAATCAGTATATGTAGCAGTGTTCAGTAAACTGTAAGTGCCCACGGTGAGCTACAAATTATATATAGGAGCTATGAAAGGATTGTGGATGTTGAAGACTAGATAGAAAAATGCATTTAAAACCTGTTCAAGATAGCAAAGATAAAGAAAATGAGAGCATGGCCTCAACAAACAACACAACAAAAGACATCTACCATATCTAGCTACTTAATTTATGGTCTGGTGCAAAATGAAAATGTTAGTCCTCTTGTTTAAAAAGTAGGGAAGAAAGGGAAAGAGCCTTTTCTTTGGTGACATCTCTTCAGTCTTCGTGGTGTTTTTTTATTTACTATTTCATGTCGTGTCAATGGGAGAGGGAGTAATCGCAAGATGTACATAGACCTTCACAGGTGCAGAGCCACCACCCAAGACTCAGAATGCGGGTCTGCTCAACCTCTATCTGTGCAGTTGCCCATTTGGTGGGAGGGCAAGAGTGGTACTGAGCATGGCCAGGAGATCAGTGATGGAGAGCCTACCCCAGGGAGGCAGAGAGGTTCCAAGTCAACAGAGCTACTGTCACATTTGTCTTCTTTCAGAACACAACACAAAGATAAAATTTTTAAGGATTTCAAGGTGATGACTGCAGAGCTTTAAGCCTCAAGCAGGGGGTCTCCCTCTGAGCTCAGAAACCTCAATGACTGCACTGGTCACAGGCCCATAAAACTTTCTTACCATTTACTACATTTGGGGCCCTAAAGTTTCTCAAAGAAGCAACATGATAGAGTCGATAAGAGAAGAGACTCTGGAGCTAGGTTGCTGGTTTTCATCCTGGCTCTGCGTCTCACCAGCTGTATGCATAATCTTGGACAAGTTATTCTTTCTCTTTGGGTATCACTTTCTCCATTGGTGAAACAAGGGTGATAATAATCATTTAGCTCCTAGAGTCATTGTACAGGTTGCATGAATTACTATACGGAAAGTACATAGTTCATGGCATGGCACATTTAAACAAACACTATAAAAATAGTCATTATCATTATTTTTCATCTGAATCCACATTGCAGGTCCCTGAGGATTCCATACAGGAAGTATCCTACAGCCAACCTAGGAACCAGCTCTGCTTCTTGGTCCCAGGCTCATCCTGAGTTCTGACAGAGAGCATCCCTGGCTTTATCTCCACTCTAAGATTCTATCCCTTCCAACTCTCAGATTCTATCCCAGCCATAACATGATACAAGTGGCCAATGGCAAGAGCAAGAGAGAAGTGTTCTAAATAGAACACATTTTCCATGAAGAAAGCCTGTAGGCTCTATAAATGGTTAGTAGAAGATAGAGAATAAAGTCTATGGGTAGTAATGTATGGACAGCTTTAGGGATGGCCATAAAATTGATTTTATACTAATACCTGTACCAAGTAACTGCTTAGTAAATTATTGATTTGTAATTTAAAAATGTAATTTAGATAATAAAAAATAATTCAAAATTGGGTATCAAAGTTAGAGGTATCAAATGTTTTTTAAAAAGATGAATACATAATTTTTTTTTAAAAAGGGAGTTTAAGTGGAATCAATAAAGTAAAATAGTAATTTTATATTTATAATTATTCTTCCATGGTATTATAAATGTTGATCTGTTTAAATAATTTGTAAATAACTTAAAAAATGATTTCCTAGCAAGTAATTCAAAGAGCAAATGATAGATTTTAAGGAATGCTATTTTAAATAAAATAAAAACAAGTATCCTGTTTTATGCTATACTGGAAAGTTTAATTTACAAGACTTTGAGGCCCAATGAAGTGCTGGGACTTTGATTTTTTTTTTTTTAAGGTACAAACAAATGAAAGACAAAGAAATGAGAATAAAGGAAACAATAAAGGAAAAACTCTTAAATTACTATAATAAAAATCAAACATAAAAGAGAAAGGATTGATGAAGACAAAAGTTACTTCTTTAAAAGAATAATACAATTAATAAGTCCCTGGCAAGCATACCATTGAAGAAAAAGAAAAGGTGCAAATGATTAAATATCCTCAAAAAATAAGGGATATAAGCACAGGAATGATAATAGATAAGAAGCGGATTGCGTGGACAAAGTTATTCTAATGTATTTGCAAATTTACATAAAATGGGCACTTCATATAAAAAGACAATCTACCAAAGTAAACAGAGAGAACACAATATCTGAACTGTTCTAAAGAAAAAGAAGCTGAAGTTTAAAATTTTGCACAAAGAAAGTCCTAGGTGAGGTGGCTTCAGCAGTGAATTATACCAAACATTTAAAAAAGAAAATATAGAAAATCTTCCACAGTCCTCTAAGTAACACATACACACACAGACACAGACACACACACACGGACAATAATCCCCAATACATTGCGTATGTTCAAACTTTGGCAAGAACATTATAACAAAGAAAAATTATAGACTATTCTGCTCATGACCAAAGATGAGAAATTACCAAATAAAATGTTAGCAAATTTAATTGAACAGCTAATTAAGAAGATAATGCATCATGATCAAGCCTGTTATTACAGAGATGCAAGATTTTTTAAGATTTGAAAAAAATCAAATTACTACACTAAGAGAATAATGAAGAAAAAAATCATATGGGTATTTCAATAGTGGCAGACAAAGCATTTGGTAGTATTCAACATCTATTAAAAATAAAAACTCTTGAAAGGAGCTTTCAGTAGGTAACTACTCATTAAAAAAATTATAAAAATCCTACTTAACAATAAATGGAAAAATGTTAAAAGCTTTCCCTTTAGAATGAGGAGTAAAATACAGTTGCCTACTACCACTAGCTTTATTCTGTCTTTCATTTTAGGTACTGGCCACTCCAATACTTCAAGAAATATAAATATCCAAAATGTAAGGATTGGAAAGGAAGGAAAAAGAGTCATTATTTACAAATGATATGATTTTGTACATAGAAAGTCCAGAAGAGTCTTTAGATAAATTACAGGATTAGTGAATAAGGTTAGCAAGTTTTCTCAACAGTGATGAATATACAAAATAAGTGTGTTTCTATATATTAGCAACAATTAGAAAAATATTTTAAAAGATACTATTTATAATAACCCCAAAGCAACAATATTTAGGAAGAACTCTAACAGAAAATATATTCAGATAAGATCTCTACACAGAAAACTAATAAAAATTTTCAAAAAGTACATAAAACATAAATAAAGGAACATATTATATCTACAGTGTGGAAAAAACTTTTTTTAGGACCTTCAATTCCCCCCAATTTGATCCATAGATTTAAAGCAATCAATAAAAAAACCCTGCAGATATTTTATGGAAATTGAGAAACTAGTTGTAAAATATATACAGAAAGATAAGAGACAATAATGACAAGATAAACTCAAATAAAAGGAACAACATAAGCGAACGTGCTCTTGGCAATTCAGGATATATTACAAAGTTATAGTAATTGTGACCGGTATTACTAATACAAGGACAGAAAAAGAGCAGCAGAACAGAATCAAAAACCTAGAAACAGAGTCACTTGTGCATAGGCATTTGATGTTGGCACAGAAAGAATAACAGAAGATGAAAAGTATTTTTACTTAGTGATGATGAGTCAATTAGATAACCATGTGGGGAAAAAGAATGAAAATCTACCTCTACTTTAAATCATAATACAAATATGCAAAGTAAAAGCAAGTAGGCTTCTATAATGCGTTTAGGAGATCATCTTTACAACTTGTAGAAGGAAACAATTTCTTCAGAAAAAACTCACACCAACAGCACAAAGGAAATGGTTGATTATTGGGCTGCCATAAAATAAAGAACATTACTCATCAGAAATACCTTTTTTGAGAGTGGGAAATAAGGCTCTAGAAGGGAGAAATTATTTGAAACTTATATAATCAACAACAGCTAATATCCAAAATGCATATATAATGACAAATCAGTTAGGAAAACACCAGACACCTATTAGAAAAAAAGTGAGCCAGAGACTTAACATGCCTTTCACAAAAGTGGATATCCAAATACCAATAAACATATGAAAAGATGTGTGACCTCATTAGTCATCCAGGAAATGTAAAGGAAAACCTCTATTAGATACTCCTACACATTCATCAGAAGAGCTAAAGTTAACATTTCTTGACAATGCCCAGGGTTAGCAAAGATATGGAGCAAAAGGAACTCTGTATTCCCTGTTGGTGGGAGCATAAATTGGCATTCCCCCTTTGGAAATGAGTGGCACCATCATCTTCAGGATTTGAACCTAAACATTAACTATGACCCAGCAATTCCCAAGTATGCACCCTACAAAAATTTGTTTACCTGTGCACCAAGACCCATGTATAGAAACATTTATGGCTTCATAATTCACAATAGCTAATAACCAAAATGTCCATCATCAGGATAATGCACGTATAAATGTTTATATATTGATACAACAGAAAACTGTATAGTCATAAAAATGAACAAACTCTTGATACGTGAAACAATATGGGTGTATCTCAGAAATATATTAAGTGATAAAAAGGAGACCCAAATGAGTACATATTATAGGATTCCAATTATGTCATGTTAAAACAAAATAAAACAAAACAAAAAACACTATAGCGTTAGAAATCCCAGACTGTGTTTAATTTTAGAAAAGAAGGAAACTGAACTAGGTATTGGGAAACCAAGATATGGTCTCTTTCCTTAAGACTTCCATCTTGAGATCATGTACATAAAAATATATGATGAGCTGAAAACTCATGACCATTAAAATGTTATTATTTCGAATAATAATATCCTGATAAACTAATATCTGAAGTTAAATAAGCCAGGATCTAACATTTTTTTCCTGACAATTAGTCAATTAAACAGCAAATAACCTCTCATTAGTTGAAACTCATCAAGCAGGCCAAGGGCTATGTTTCCATCAAGTCTGAGGCAGATGGAATGGAATGAATTTCATTGCATCTCATCTCTCCTCAGCCAATATGAATGCATCCAAAAGACTCTTATCAGCAGGAGAGGAGTATAGGGTAACTCAGATAATGTGACCTAGATGTGCTTATTTAATCATTGTTCCCTCTCTTTGGGGAAGAATTCATGCAGAGTGCAGCCACAACTTTCTGAGACCAAGAAATCTATGATTTGTCTTTAAAAGACAAGTAATAATAATAATAATAACAACAAAAACAGCCGCAGCAGGAGCAAAAACAGCAATAATAATGTCCTTATAGTATGCTTCCCAGCTTGTCTTCCATTGGTAAAATATTTGTATAAAACTGTAATTGCACTAATAGGTAACCAAGTTTACCTATCACAAATGAGCAAATGAGAATAAAAGCTTTTTTTAAAATTTTTTTATTTTTTATAAACATATAATATATTTTTAACCCGCAGGGCACAGGTATGTGAATCACCAGGTTTACACACTTCACAGCACTCACCATAGCACATACCCTCCCCAATGTCCATAACCCCACCCCCCTTCTCCCAACCCCCCTCTCCCCAGCAACCCTCAGTTTGTTTTGTGAGATTAAGAGTCACTTATGGTTTGTCTCCCTCCCAATCCCATCTTCTTTCATTTATTCTTCTCCTACCCCCTTAACCCCCCCATGTTGCATCTCCACTTCCTCATATCAGGGAGATATGATAGTTGTCTTTCTCCAATTTACTTATTTCACTAAGCATGATACCCTCTAGTTCCACCCACGTCGTCGCAAATGGCAAGATTTCATTTCTTTTGATGGCTGCATAGTATTCCATTGTGTATATATACCACATCTTCTTGATCCATTCAGCTGTTGGTGGTCATCTAGGTTCTTTCCATAGTTTGGCTATTGTGGACATTGCTGCTATAAACATTCGGGTGTATGTGCCCCTTCGGATCACTACGTTTGTATCTTTAGGGTAAATACCCAATAGTGCAATTGCTGGGTCATAGGGCAGTTCTATTTTCAACATTTTGAGGAACCTCCATGCTGTTTTCCAGAGAGGTTGCACCAGCTTGCATTCCCACCAACAGTGTAGGAGGGTTCCCCTTTCTCCGCATCCTCGCCAGCATCTGTCATTTCCTGACTTGTTAATTTTAGCCATTCTGACTGGTGTGAGGTGATATCTCATTGCGGTTTTGATTTGTATTTCCCTGATGCCGAGTGATATGGAGCACTTTTTCATGTGTCTGTTGGCCATCTGGATGTCCTCTTTGCAGAAATGTCTGTTCATGTCCTCTGCCCATTTCTTGATTGGATTATTTGCTCTTTGGGTGTTAGTTTGCTAAGTTCTTTATATATTTTGGACACTAGCCCTTTATCTGATATGTCGTTTGCAAATATCTTCTCCCATTCTGTCAGTTTTCTTTTGGTTTTGTTAACTGTTTCCTTTGCTGTGCAAAAGCTTTTGATCTTGATAAAATCCCAATAGTTCATTTTTGCCCTTGCTTCCCTTGCCTTTGCAGAAAAATGAAATTAGACCATTTCCTTACACCACACATGAAAATAGACTCAAAATGGATGAAGGACCTCAGTGTGAGAAAGGAATCCATCAAAATCCTTGAGGGGAACACAGACAGCAACCTCTTCGACCTCAGCTGCAGCAACATCTTCCTAGGAGAAAAAAAGCTTTCAAACTGGAAATGTGAAACGTTACTACTTTTGCAAATACTCTACTTGTAGCACACAAGAATTGAGAAATTACCAATAAATGCAAATGCTTTTATGTCTTGTCTTAGTCTCCTCTAAAGCTATCTTACTATTTTTTACAGGGTACTTCATCTCCTTGTTGCCTATCTTTTTTCTACATCCACACAGAGGATTTATTTACAAGGACATATATTGCTTAATATATAAGTATTCAGGGATTTCCCAGGAACCTTTTTTATTCTGGCTTATATCTAATGGGGCCAGAGAACACAAATTCCAATTCTATAGTATTTATTGAAACTTGCTTTGTGATAAGTGTTCTACATGTACTTGGAAATATAGCATATTCAGAAATCTGAGGTACAATATTCTGTGTCATTTACATTAGGGTTGTTAAATCCTCTATATTCTTAGCCATTTTTATCTGCTTATTTTAGATTTATAACTGACAAAGATATGTTAAAGTCTTCTATTATGGTTGTAAATTTTATTTTCCCTCTTCTATTGGATTTTTCTTTATGTATATTTATACTGTGCTCTATGAAACCTAAAAATCTAGAAATCTAAGAGATTAGTCCTTTTATCATTATGAAATGTCCTGGTGGATCTCTAGTAATATTTCTTTCAATAAAGTTTATTTTGCCTGCTATCAGTATAGTTATGACAGCTTTCTATAGGATAGCATTTCCATGATTTACCTATTCTTTTACTTTCAACTGTGCTGTGTTTTCATATTTATAAGTAGCAGATAGTTGGGTTTTCTGTTTTCATCCAACCTGATGACATTTTCATCAGTGTTAACTCATTTACATTTCATTTAATGTAATTACTAAACATATTTAAGATTCTTTTACTATTTTATTTCCATTTTGACAACAAATCTTTCATTTTTCCTTTATTTCTCCTTTTTTGCCTTGGGTTAATCAAGTAATTTTTTCCCCTTTATTATTGTATGTACATACCCCTTCTTACACAATTTTATAAACTAGTACTTTTACTACTTCCCAGACAATGTGAGAACATTACTCTTCAATTCTATTTACCTCCCTTACCATTTTCTGCTATTGTTAATATGTATCTTAAGTATTTATAAGCCTCATAATACATTGTTGCTTTATGTAGACAACATTCACTTAGATTTATTTTATATTTATATTTTCATTGGCCTTTATTTTTTCCTTATCTTCTTTCTGCATAAAGGATGTCTTTTAGTTTTTCTTTTTGTGAAGGCTTAATAGCAATAAATTCTCTCATTTTTTTATTTGTCAACGATGTATTTATTTTTCCCCTATTTTTTAAAGGTCTTGTGATTCAGTATAAAATTCAAAAATGCCAGTCACTTTTATCAGCTTTCTAGTGATATAATTCCATTGTCTCTCATCTTCCTTTACTTCTGATGGAAACTCAGCTCTTGGTCTTACTGTTATTCCTTTGAAAGTGATTGAATCTTTTCCTTTACCTGCTTATAATATGTTCTCTCTCTCTCTCTCTCTCTCTCTCTCTTTCTCTCTCTCTCTTTTTAAGGTTGGAATCATTGATTTGATGGAGAGAGAGAGAGAGCACAAACAGGGGGAGTAGCTGGCAGAGAGAGAGAGAGAAGCAGGTCTCCCACAGAGCAGAATGCAGGACTTGATCCCAGAACCCAGGGATCATGATTTGAGCCAAAGGCAGATGCTTAACCAACTAAGCCACCCAAGTGCCCTTGATCTGTAGCAGTTTTACTATCATGTGTCTATGTGGACTTCTTTGATTTACCTCATTTGGACTTCCTAGAACTTACTGATTTAGTCATGTGAATCTTTTACATTTGGAAATCTTGCCTGGTATTTCTTCTAATATTGCACCTGTCCTCCTCTTCTCTCAGTTATACCCATTTTAGATCTTACATTTATGTCACAGATGTCTCTGATATTTCTATATGTCTTGTTTTTTTGTTTTTTTTTTCCCCTCTGTGTTCTTTAATTTGGGTATTTTTTTCTGACCAAGCTTCTACTTCACCAAATATCTCTTTTGCTGAGTTAAAGTTGCTTTTAAACTCATCTGTTGAGTTCTTAATTTTTGCTAATGCGCTTTTGCAATCTAAAATGTTCATTCATTCTTTTTTTATAGATCCCTATTCTCTCTAATTTCTCCATCCTAGCACTTATTTTTTGAACATATTTGTCAGAGTTATTAACAAGTCTAGGTCCTAAAGCTTCACCATCTACATCACTTATGGATCTGTTCCTGGTGGGTTTTTCCTCCTCATGTCATTTGGACATGCTGATATGCATTATAATTTTTGCTTAAATACTAGACATCATCTATGAAAAATTCAAGTTCTGTAGATAATGTTATCTTTCTACTGAAATAATTTAACTGTCTTCTATCAGACAGTTGGGAGAGAGAGGGCATGAACTGACCCATGAGTTGAGAAGATTCAAGATATATTCCTTTCTTTGGTTTAGTCCATTTTGGTTTTCCTTTATTCTCAAACTGTTTCTTCCCAAGGGTATCTAGTGAAAGCCTGGAGTGATTATTAGGGACCCCTCTTTTTGGCAAGACATAAACTCAGACTTCTAAGTTGCTAGCTCCATAAGGCTACTACAAGGTCTATTTTGTGTTGTCTCTCTTAGTGGCTGCTTTCCCCTTCATTTCTGTCCTGCCTTCATAGAGTGTAGCAACTAATGAATGGTTCTGTGGAAAAACAAACTCATTGTGTTTCAATTTTGTTCTGAATCTTGTTTCTTCTAGTCTTGGATGCCTTTATAACTCTGAACTCCCATTGTCTTCTTCTAAGAACTCTTGAGGCTGCCCAAATCTGAGCCACTATGATCTGCATTAGGAATCACTAATTGTCTTAAGGAGAAAAGCAGAGCAAGTATTATCTCAATGCATTTCCTCAACTTGGTCCTACAAAGTCTGACTTCCTTGATCGCTCTCTGTTGTCTTCTAATTACTGTTTTTGTTTTTGTTTTTGTTTTTTTAATTTGTATTTTATTCAGCATTTACCCTTTTTCTTGGTGATAGAGTTGATTAGGTTGTTTGATAGGTTGGTAAAACAAGCTACTCTATCAAAGCTGACAGTAGAAGTCCTAGTCATTCTCTTATAAAGCATATTACAGAAAGGGACCTTCAGAAATAAATGTATAGAAATGATAGCTGGCAGCCTGGTTGCTTTTCTTTGTTAGACAAACACTTCTCACCCAGAGTGACTCATAACAGAAATCAAGTGGGGAGAAGAAAACTTTGTATATTTGTGTATGCTACACAGGAGAAGAATGGCTATAATAAATCTTTAATTTTAACTGAATGTCTGATGTCTTCTTGAACCAGCTTAGAGGCTATAATATTTAAACTACATCAAAGAGATTGCCCTGTATAGTGTTACTTTATATTTATGTTTTTCTCTCCCTCAAAGATACCTTGAGCTCTTCTTTGCTTTCAGTCTTCATAGACCTAGAAAACAGAAGTTTTCAACTGACTCAAAATGGTCCCAATGCTGCAATTTTATTTTGTATTTAGAATGAATGAAGCCCAAATCTTTGGATATGGCTTACTCTTTTTATATTTTATAGAAATGGAATTCCAGGATACACTAATTATTTTAGAGAAAATGATAAACTGAATGTGACATCTTTTCCCTGGGCATTGACCTTCTCAATTTGGAAGAAAATAATTTTTTTCATGAATTAGGTTTTAGGACACAACACCATAGCTCCCTCTTGGATAGTCTGTGGTCAAAGTCCTTCCCTTGATCCATTCTCTCAAGTGTTCCTCCTTGATCCAGAAGGCAGACAATTTTCTCACTCAGTCACCATAGATAACAGCCACCCACAAAATTCTCCTTTGGATGTTCTCTCAATTCTTTGACTCTCCTTGTGGTAATCTAAAAGAGAGGGTGAACAATGCAAATCTCAAAACTTCAGGGAAATGGAACTGAAAGTATATAGGCCTCTCTTATAAAAGCTAAAACCAAAATCCTCTGATTTGATTAAAAAATAAGAAAGACAAACAAAACAGCTCCTCAGAATCAATAAATAGGTCCGAAATAGTGACAGTACTATTTACTCATTAAACCCTTAGAGTGGAATAATGATACTGAAGATGCTTTGCAGCTGGTATAGGAAGCAATGTGCTAAGTAGAAATAAACAAACTTCCTTTAAGGAGCTACTGATTACAAATACAAACCATTAGAACATTGCCATCATGATAAGCAACTGCTTCTGGGAAGCTTCAGGGAAACCAAGAGATTTCATCCAGCAAAAGATCACTGGCCTGACCTAAATGTGAAATCGCCCTAATTTTAAATAATATAATATGATTTAAATAGCTGGATTTTTCTTGCACATAATTATGGAACCATATAATAAGAAATAAGAATTGAAAATTATTCGCTTTTCTGTGAAAGAAGATGGAAAAAAAAATCAAACCTAGTTTGAGAAAGATTTTTGTAGTTCACATAGGGGCTGATTGGTAGAGACTTAAAGGCCCGCCATGGAGCCACCTACTGAATCAAATTTCTGGGAAAGAACCAAACATCTGAGGTTCAATAAATCCTACAGAATTTTATTCATGCTATCTTTCAAGGAGCACTGATTTAAAGTAACTTTCAATTAAATCTTTACTCAAACTACATTGGTAAGTTCATTTTTTTCCAGGAAAACTAATTTTGGAAATAACTTCAAAAAGTCTACATGATATTTAGGTATTTACTATATTTCTTTTTAATGTTTTCAGTCAGATGCCTGTCTTTAAGTAGTCACAGTGGGTATGGGGTATTGGAGAATTAAGAGCACATAACAAGAGAAAATGAAAATAGTCATTTCCACTGAGGCTCAGGAGGAAGTAGCCTCTAACTACTTCCTGTTCACAGTTTTGTCCAGATTGAGTACTGCTACCTTAATTTGCTAAGGAGAACCAAAAGCCAGCCTGAGGTTACAACAGGTTTTATGTACACATCTTTTGTTTCTATTAAACTGAGTGAATGTTTTTATATATTGCTAAGAAAAACTCTGAAATTCTGTTAAGCACTTTCAGATTCTACTCTAAGTAGCATAGGAGTGAAACTTAAAGGGCAAAGACATTCCTTCCATTACTTAGTTTATCTTCCAGGTACTTGCTTGTGTTGTGGAATAAGAAGTTAGGGATAAGATGTTAACAGAAATAAGAAATTAAAGGTCCTACCCTCATTCTGAGGAACCTCCATGCTGTTTTCCAGAGTGGCTGCACCAGCTTACATTCCCACCAACAGTGTAGGAGGGTTCCCCTTTCTCCGCATCCTCGCCAGCATCTGTCATTTCCTGACTTGTTAATTTTAGCCATTCTGACTGGTGTGAGGTGATATCTCATTGCGGTTTTGATTTGTATTTCCCTGATGCCGAGTGATATGGAGCACTTTTTCATGTGTCTGTTGGCCATCTGGATGTCCTCTTTGCAGAAATGTCTGTTCATGTCCTCTGCCCATTTCTTGATTGGATTATTTGCTCTTTGGGTGTTAGTTTGCTAAGTTCTTTATATATTTTGGACACTAGCCCTTTATCTGATATGTCGTTTGCAAATATCTTCTCCCATTCTGTCAGTTTTCTTTTGGTTTTGTTAACTGTTTCCTTTGCTGTGCAAAAGCTTTTGATCTTGATAAAATCCCAATAGTTCATTTTTGCCCTTGCTTCCCTTGCCTTTGCAGAAAAATGAAATTAGACCATTTCCTTACACCACACATGAAAATAGACTCAAAATGGATGAAGGACCTCAGTGTGAGAAAGGAATCCATCAAAATCCTTGAGGGGAACACAGACAGCAACCTCTTCGACCTCAGCTGCAGCAACATCTTCCTAGGAGAAAAAAAGCTTTCAAACTGGAAATGTGAAACGTTACTACTTTTGCAAATACTCTACTTGTAGCACACAAGAATTGAGAAATTACCAATAAATGCAAATGCTTTTATGTCTTGTCTTAGTCTCCTCTAAAGCTATCTTACTATTTTTTACAGGGTACTTCATCTCCTTGTTGCCTATCTTTTTTCTACATCCACACAGAGGATTTATTTACAAGGACATATATTGCTTAATATATAAGTATTCAGGGATTTCCCAGGAACCTTTTTTATTCTGGCTTATATCTAATGGGGCCAGAGAACACAAATTCCAATTCTATAGTATTTATTGAAACTTGCTTTGTGATAAGTGTTCTACATGTACTTGGAAATATAGCATATTCAGAAATCTGAGGTACAATATTCTGTGTCATTTACATTAGGGTTGTTAAATCCTCTATATTCTTAGCCATTTTTATCTGCTTATTTTAGATTTATAACTGACAAAGATATGTTAAAGTCTTCTATTATGGTTGTAAATTTTATTTTCCCTCTTCTATTGGATTTTTCTTTATGTATATTTATACTGTGCTCTATGAAACCTAAAAATCTAGAAATCTAAGAGATTAGTCCTTTTATCATTATGAAATGTCCTGGTGGATCTCTAGTAATATTTCTTTCAATAAAGTTTATTTTGCCTGCTATCAGTATAGTTATGACAGCTTTCTATAGGATAGCATTTCCATGATTTACCTATTCTTTTACTTTCAACTGTGCTGTGTTTTCATATTTATAAGTAGCAGATAGTTGGGTTTTCTGTTTTCATCCAACCTGATGACATTTTCATCAGTGTTAACTCATTTACATTTCATTTAATGTAATTACTAAACATATTTAAGATTCTTTTACTATTTTATTTCCATTTTGACAACAAATCTTTCATTTTTCCTTTATTTCTCCTTTTTTGCCTTGGGTTAATCAAGTAATTTTTTCCCCTTTATTATTGTATGTACATACCCCTTCTTACACAATTTTATAAACTAGTACTTTTACTACTTCCCAGACAATGTGAGAACATTACTCTTCAATTCTATTTACCTCCCTTACCATTTTCTGCTATTGTTAATATGTATCTTAAGTATTTATAAGCCTCATAATACATTGTTGCTTTATGTAGACAACATTCACTTAGATTTATTTTATATTTATATTTTCATTGGCCTTTATTTTTTCCTTATCTTCTTTCTGCATAAAGGATGTCTTTTAGTTTTTCTTTTTGTGAAGGCTTAATAGCAATAAATTCTCTCATTTTTTTATTTGTCAACGATGTATTTATTTTTCCCCTATTTTTTAAAGGTCTTGTGATTCAGTATAAAATTCAAAAATGCCAGTCACTTTTATCAGCTTTCTAGTGATATAATTCCATTGTCTCTCATCTTCCTTTACTTCTGATGGAAACTCAGCTCTTGGTCTTACTGTTATTCCTTTGAAAGTGATTGAATCTTTTCCTTTACCTGCTTATAATATGTTCTCTCTCTCTCTCTCTCTCTCTCTCTCTTTCTCTCTCTCTCTTTTTAAGGTTGGAATCATTGATTTGATGGAGAGAGAGAGAGAGCACAAACAGGGGGAGTAGCTGGCAGAGAGAGAGAGAGAAGCAGGTCTCCCACAGAGCAGAATGCAGGACTTGATCCCAGAACCCAGGGATCATGATTTGAGCCAAAGGCAGATGCTTAACCAACTAAGCCACCCAAGTGCCCTTGATCTGTAGCAGTTTTACTATCATGTGTCTATGTGGACTTCTTTGATTTACCTCATTTGGACTTCCTAGAACTTACTGATTTAGTCATGTGAATCTTTTACATTTGGAAATCTTGCCTGGTATTTCTTCTAATATTGCACCTGTCCTCCTCTTCTCTCAGTTATACCCATTTTAGATCTTACATTTATGTCACAGATGTCTCTGATATTTCTATATGTCTTGTTTTTTTGTTTTTTTTTTCCCCTCTGTGTTCTTTAATTTGGGTATTTTTTTCTGACCAAGCTTCTACTTCACCAAATATCTCTTTTGCTGAGTTAAAGTTGCTTTTAAACTCATCTGTTGAGTTCTTAATTTTTGCTAATGCGCTTTTGCAATCTAAAATGTTCATTCATTCTTTTTTTATAGATCCCTATTCTCTCTAATTTCTCCATCCTAGCACTTATTTTTTGAACATATTTGTCAGAGTTATTAACAAGTCTAGGTCCTAAAGCTTCACCATCTACATCACTTATGGATCTGTTCCTGGTGGGTTTTTCCTCCTCATGTCATTTGGACATGCTGATATGCATTATAATTTTTGCTTAAATACTAGACATCATCTATGAAAAATTCAAGTTCTGTAGATAATGTTATCTTTCTACTGAAATAATTTAACTGTCTTCTATCAGACAGTTGGGAGAGAGAGGGCATGAACTGACCCATGAGTTGAGAAGATTCAAGATATATTCCTTTCTTTGGTTTAGTCCATTTTGGTTTTCCTTTATTCTCAAACTGTTTCTTCCCAAGGGTATCTAGTGAAAGCCTGGAGTGATTATTAGGGACCCCTCTTTTTGGCAAGACATAAACTCAGACTTCTAAGTTGCTAGCTCCATAAGGCTACTACAAGGTCTATTTTGTGTTGTCTCTCTTAGTGGCTGCTTTCCCCTTCATTTCTGTCCTGCCTTCATAGAGTGTAGCAACTAATGAATGGTTCTGTGGAAAAACAAACTCATTGTGTTTCAATTTTGTTCTGAATCTTGTTTCTTCTAGTCTTGGATGCCTTTATAACTCTGAACTCCCATTGTCTTCTTCTAAGAACTCTTGAGGCTGCCCAAATCTGAGCCACTATGATCTGCATTAGGAATCACTAATTGTCTTAAGGAGAAAAGCAGAGCAAGTATTATCTCAATGCATTTCCTCAACTTGGTCCTACAAAGTCTGACTTCCTTGATCGCTCTCTGTTGTCTTCTAATTACTGTTTTTGTTTTTGTTTTTGTTTTTTTAATTTGTATTTTATTCAGCATTTACCCTTTTTCTTGGTGATAGAGTTGATTAGGTTGTTTGATAGGTTGGTAAAACAAGCTACTCTATCAAAGCTGACAGTAGAAGTCCTAGTCATTCTCTTATAAAGCATATTACAGAAAGGGACCTTCAGAAATAAATGTATAGAAATGATAGCTGGCAGCCTGGTTGCTTTTCTTTGTTAGACAAACACTTCTCACCCAGAGTGACTCATAACAGAAATCAAGTGGGGAGAAGAAAACTTTGTATATTTGTGTATGCTACACAGGAGAAGAATGGCTATAATAAATCTTTAATTTTAACTGAATGTCTGATGTCTTCTTGAACCAGCTTAGAGGCTATAATATTTAAACTACATCAAAGAGATTGCCCTGTATAGTGTTACTTTATATTTATGTTTTTCTCTCCCTCAAAGATACCTTGAGCTCTTCTTTGCTTTCAGTCTTCATAGACCTAGAAAACAGAAGTTTTCAACTGACTCAAAATGGTCCCAATGCTGCAATTTTATTTTGTATTTAGAATGAATGAAGCCCAAATCTTTGGATATGGCTTACTCTTTTTATATTTTATAGAAATGGAATTCCAGGATACACTAATTATTTTAGAGAAAATGATAAACTGAATGTGACATCTTTTCCCTGGGCATTGACCTTCTCAATTTGGAAGAAAATAATTTTTTTCATGAATTAGGTTTTAGGACACAACACCATAGCTCCCTCTTGGATAGTCTGTGGTCAAAGTCCTTCCCTTGATCCATTCTCTCAAGTGTTCCTCCTTGATCCAGAAGGCAGACAATTTTCTCACTCAGTCACCATAGATAACAGCCACCCACAAAATTCTCCTTTGGATGTTCTCTCAATTCTTTGACTCTCCTTGTGGTAATCTAAAAGAGAGGGTGAACAATGCAAATCTCAAAACTTCAGGGAAATGGAACTGAAAGTATATAGGCCTCTCTTATAAAAGCTAAAACCAAAATCCTCTGATTTGATTAAAAAATAAGAAAGACAAACAAAACAGCTCCTCAGAATCAATAAATAGGTCCGAAATAGTGACAGTACTATTTACTCATTAAACCCTTAGAGTGGAATAATGATACTGAAGATGCTTTGCAGCTGGTATAGGAAGCAATGTGCTAAGTAGAAATAAACAAACTTCCTTTAAGGAGCTACTGATTACAAATACAAACCATTAGAACATTGCCATCATGATAAGCAACTGCTTCTGGGAAGCTTCAGGGAAACCAAGAGATTTCATCCAGCAAAAGATCACTGGCCTGACCTAAATGTGAAATCGCCCTAATTTTAAATAATATAATATGATTTAAATAGCTGGATTTTTCTTGCACATAATTATGGAACCATATAATAAGAAATAAGAATTGAAAATTATTCGCTTTTCTGTGAAAGAAGATGGAAAAAAAAATCAAACCTAGTTTGAGAAAGATTTTTGTAGTTCACATAGGGGCTGATTGGTAGAGACTTAAAGGCCCGCCATGGAGCCACCTACTGAATCAAATTTCTGGGAAAGAACCAAACATCTGAGGTTCAATAAATCCTACAGAATTTTATTCATGCTATCTTTCAAGGAGCACTGATTTAAAGTAACTTTCAATTAAATCTTTACTCAAACTACATTGGTAAGTTCATTTTTTTCCAGGAAAACTAATTTTGGAAATAACTTCAAAAAGTCTACATGATATTTAGGTATTTACTATATTTCTTTTTAATGTTTTCAGTCAGATGCCTGTCTTTAAGTAGTCACAGTGGGTATGGGGTATTGGAGAATTAAGAGCACATAACAAGAGAAAATGAAAATAGTCATTTCCACTGAGGCTCAGGAGGAAGTAGCCTCTAACTACTTCCTGTTCACAGTTTTGTCCAGATTGAGTACTGCTACCTTAATTTGCTAAGGAGAACCAAAAGCCAGCCTGAGGTTACAACAGGTTTTATGTACACATCTTTTGTTTCTATTAAACTGAGTGAATGTTTTTATATATTGCTAAGAAAAACTCTGAAATTCTGTTAAGCACTTTCAGATTCTACTCTAAGTAGCATAGGAGTGAAACTTAAAGGGCAAAGACATTCCTTCCATTACTTAGTTTATCTTCCAGGTACTTGCTTGTGTTGTGGAATAAGAAGTTAGGGATAAGATGTTAACAGAAATAAGAAATTAAAGGTCCTACCCTCATTCTGAGGAACCTCCATGCTGTTTTCCAGAGTGGCTGCACCAGCTTACATTCCCACCAACAGTGTAGGAGGGTTCCCCTTTCTCCGCATCCTCGCCAGCATCTGTCATTTCCTGACTTGTTGATTTTAGCCATTCTGACTGGTGTGAGAAAATAGAACTGCCCTATGACCTAGCAATTGCACTACTGGGTATTTACCCTAAAGATACCAATGTAGTGATCCAAAGGGGCACATGCACCCGAATGTTTATAACAGCAATGTCCACAATAGCCAAACTATGGAAAGAACCTAGATGTCCATCAACAGATGAATGGATCAAGAAGATGTGGTATATATACACAATGGAATACTATGCAGCCATCAAAAGAAATGAAATCTTGCCATTTGCGACAACGTGGGTGGAACTAGAGGGTATCATGCTTAGCGAAATAAGTCAAGCAGAGAAAGACAACTATCATATGATCTCCCTGATATGAGGAAGTGGTGATGCAACATGGGGGTTTAAGTGGGTAGGAGAAGAATAAATGAAACAAGATGGGATTGGGAGGGAGACAAACCATAAGTGACTCTTAATCTCACAAAACAAACTGAGGGTTGCTAGGGGGAGGGGGGTTGGGAGAAGGGAGTGGGATTATGGACATTGGGGAGGGTATGTGCTTTGGTGAGTGTTGTGAAGTGTGTAAACCTGGCGATTCACAGACCTGTACCCCTGGGGATAAAAATATATGTTTATAAAAAATAAAAAATTTAAAAAAAAAAATAAAGGTCCTACCCTCAAGGACCCTCCTGTTTAGGAGAGACCAAAAGGCAAGCAGTTAGTTACTAAAGTATTGAGTCTATCACCATTAGAGTATAAACACTGATGCTCTGAAAGAAGTACTCAACCGAGTTTAGGGGATCAGACAGGGCAGAATTTTCTGAGAAAGTATAACCTAAGCTGAAACAATAAGAAGAAATAAGAATTAATTTCTGAAAAGCTTCAGGTGACCAAGAAAAACCATTGTTAATGGCAATAACCATTCATCCATTCGTTCATCTCATGCATTTATTTATTCAGAGATTTAGACATGTGTTGTGTGCAAAGTACTGCCCTAGACCCTGGAAGTATAGTGTGAAAGTGTCAAAATGGCAACTGTCTTCATCCAGCAGAAGACATGGACTAGAGACATCCTTATAAATGCTGTACAATAATGGAAAGGTTGTCTGTACTTGCAATATGGTAGCCACTAGCCACATGGGAACATTGAACTTCGATTGTGCCTCTTGTAACAGAAAACATAGATTTTAATTTGAATTCAAACAGCCGCATGTGTGAGGGACACCTGGATGGCCTCAGTAGGTTGAGCATCTGACTCCTGATTTTGACTAAGGTCATGATCTCCGAGTCATGAGATGGAGCCCTATTTCAGGCTCTGGGCTCAGTAGGGAGTCTGCTTGAGATTTTCTTCCTCCTCCTGTGCCCCTCCTCCTGTTCACGCTCTCTCTCAAATAAATAAATCTTTAAAATCAAGTAAATAAATAGCCATATGTGGCAGTAACTATTACATTACACAGTACAACAGTGAAAAATTCCTGACCTGAATCCTCATAGGGATTCAGAGATAGGAACAATTAGCTCAGGTGAACAATGAGAGTCCAAGCACATCAGCAGTGGGGTGAGGACATAGTGCATGATTAAGAGTGATGGAGTTAAGTTCAACTTCTAGCCAGGGAGAGGCTTTAACACTGTAAGTATTTCAGAGCCATGTCAGCATTGAAAGGTAGCGCTGTTGCAGTCATTTTGAAACATGGCGGGGCTAGTATGTCAAAACCTTGCCACAGGTTAACAGATGATTTCATTTGGAGCAGGATTAAGTTCCTATTTGTGTTTGCTGTGAAGACAGGTATTTCAGAAAAGTTGCTATTCAGATTGATGTTGACTTTAAGACAATGCATTAACTTTGACATAGAGGGAGACATATTTGGAGGATTGAACTTACTTAGACTTAATAACACAGTACAGGAGGAGACCACTACATTCCCAAATTTTATTGCTTTCCCCTATAACAGGTGAGGGAAAAGAGAAAGGAAGCTTCTTTTTTTAAATTAATTAGTTAATTATTTTTATTAACATATAATGTATTATTAGTCCCGGAGGTACAGATCTGTGAATTGCCAGGTTTACATACTTCACAGCACTCACCACAGCACATACCCTTCCCAATGTCCATGAGAAAGGAAGCTTCTTAAAAGGAAACTACTCTTTGGAATATTAATGCTTTTTCATCATGTGTCCACTTATTTTCCTAACTAACCATTCCCCCAACCTGTTTTCTTTTGTCTTTGGATAGGATTTCTAACAAATGATAGATTTAGGTTTTTTTCTATATCTAAAAGAAGTGCTATCTATACTTTTTTTTTTTTTTTGCTCTAAAATTAGGGCATTTTAGATGGGTTTTTCTTAGGCTATCAAATCATGATATCTTAAATTTCTGTTAAATTCAACATGTGGAAGGCTATAGTGACACTCACCTGTATCTTAGACAGGAGGTGACAAATATAAGATCGAGGTATGTCCATGTAAAGAGTGCCTTTCAACAAAAGTTTTCTGATACAGAATAGATCTCCAGTCAAAAAAGAGAAAACATAGACCTGAATGGGGCAAAACATTGTACATAAAATAACAGTATTAATGCCTTTCTTTAAAAAATGCAAAACCAATGCCTGACTTGAAGGATATGGTCAAGAAAAAAAACCTGAGGAAAAAAATCAATAGGCTTTTAGTGAGGTCTGTCCAGTACCAAACTGTGCAGGGGAGACTGAATCGGCAGCTGTGGGGACTGAGGTCACCAAAGAGATGAGCTCTTTATTTAAGTCACAAAACATCTCTCTAAAGTAAGGGAACAAGAGGCAGAGGAAAGAAGAAAGAGAAGAAAAGAGGATGGAGGGAGACAGAATGAGGGCGTTGTCAATTAAATAAATACCTTTTTGAGCACTTGTATGTCCTAAGCTGTCTTCCAAACATTAGAAAGCTGAAAAGTGTGACATGGTGGAGGCCAAGTTCACTCATCAGACCATTCCGTGACTTAGTTGAAATAGTCCCCATAATATATATTTTTTAATATCCATAATCCTTTCCAAGGATGCCAGAAGAAAAGTCCTTTGTATAGCACACAAATATGTATCTCAGTAATTGGAGACACTCCCCCACCATTGGAGAGATACAAATTAATGTTCTAGTCGTCTTTTCATGTTTTATGGATTAGGTTAGTAGTAAAGCCATAGGACCTATGTGGATTAAAAAAATAATAATCATAATAAGATCCAGTTTCTGGATGAGGAAAACTGAGACCCAGTCCCTTAGTGATTGTGGGCACTCAGGTTGCTACTATCTGTGAAGACTGACAAGGTACCCCACCAGCGCCAGTCTCAGACAGCTCTATCTTCATCCTGTGAGCAATATTGTTCAATTGCTATTCTTCTTTTAAAATTTCATGCATTCAAATTACAAATGGAACACTTGTTCATTGTAATAATTCAAAAGACAGAGTTTTTTTTTTTTTTATTATTCAAGATTTATTTATTTGAGAGAGAAAAGAATGAGTACACATGCGCCTGCGCAAGAGTGAGGGGAAGGGCAGAGGGAGAGAGAGAAGTAGCGTCCCTGAATAGCAGGAAGCCTGACTTGGGATTCCATCCCAGGACCCTGAGATCACAACCAGAGCTGAAGGCAGACACTCAAACGACTGAGTCACCATGGCACCGCAAAAGGTAGAAATACATCAAAAGAGAAATTAATGGTTATTATCACTATCACCAACACTGCTTACCCTATGGCAGGCAGCACATCACTTTTATACCCTTTCTTTCCTTGTACACCTATGAGTCAACATAAAATAAGATGCCTCTATACATGTCATTATTTGCTTCTTCAGGTAAGTATATATATTGGGGCTATCCTTCCAGATTAATACTTATAAATCTACTTCATACTTTTTAGTGCTCTCTTGGTAGTGGTTAGTAGGAGTTTATCATTATGTATTAACTACTCATCTGATTGATGAATATTGCAATTGGTTTTATATTTTTGCTAGTCCAAATGTGTTGGGATAATATTTTGAGATACTTGTGCCTCATTTCCCTTTTTCCTCCCTCCCAAATATAAACAAGGACCCTATATTCATTGCTTCAGCAAGGGCATAGAAGACAGGAAACAGAAGAACCCAGAAGATGCTGTTATGGACTGACTGTGTTGAAGCCTTAACCCCCAGTGTGACTGTATTTGGATATGGGGCTTCTAAAAAAAGTAATTAAGGTTAAATGAGAGCATAAGAGTTTGGGCTATGATTCAAAAGGATTAGTGTCCTAATAAGAGACACTAGAATGCTTGCTTGTTCTCTCCCTACCTGGGCATACCAAGGAAAGGTCATGTTGGAGACAGTGAGCCGGCTGCCATCTGTAAGCCCGGAAAAGTTCCTGCCAGAAACCCATCCTACAAAACCTTGATTTGGGACTTCCAGTCTCCAGAACTGTGAGGGAATAAATTTCTGATTAGTAAGCCACCCTGTCTATGGTATTTCGTTAGGGTAGCCTGTGTCGACTGAGGAGGCCCTAATTCTCTAAACCCCAGCAAGAAAAACAATACATTATTATAAATAGAATCTTCTGGCCAGAAACATAAAGTCAGGTCTTCATCAAAATATGGTAAACATTTTCTGGGCAGAGCTGGGTGGACAATGAGACCATCTCAGAACATGACTGGGGAACTACGGTTGTCCCTATGATGGCCTGCAGCCTCCTGGGACAGCAATATGTGATGAAGAGACGCCGGCAACGTGCCATCACCCCAGTATTTTTTCCGTCCTACAGAATCCCATGTTTCCAACTGCTGGCTCTGTTGGTCACCTGCAGTTTCTTTTCTCTGAATGGCTCTTCATAACCTTTTTCTCTTTGTCATCAACTTTATGTTAGGAAGAGCAGTCTTTTGATATGTCAGATAAGCTTTCTCCAACTGTCTCGTGACAATGTATATGATGTTTATTGCCACGCACTCTTAAAATTTGTGTCAGGAGATTGACTACTGTTTTCTTGATAGCTTTTGGCTTTTTGAGTAAGAGAGTCATCCCTGCACTCAAGCGATCCAAGTTTGATTCTAATACTATATGGTTTTATCTTTTTATACTGAGATTCCAACTGGGATTTATTCATATTTGAAAAGCAGGATTCTAACTTTACTTTCTTTCAAAGGAAAAAGCAATTTTCTGAATGAGTTACTGAAGAATTTCCTTTTTCTAGTGATTTGCAATTTAACCTTTAACAAATATTAAGTTTTCATAGATATTTGTATCTCTTTCTGGAGTGAACTATTTATTTTTTGTTTTGTTAGTACATACATTAGTTATAGTACATACATTTGTTAGTATATACATTAGTGTGTGTGTGTGTGTATATATATATAATATATATATTTATTTTATATATTTTATATATATCACCTTTTCCTTATCCATTCACCCAACAAAGTTCATTCAGGTTTGTTTCCAGACCTTGGCTATTGTGAATAATGCTGCAAACAACATGTGGCTGCAGAAATCTCTTTGAGGTAGTGATGTCATTTTCTTCAAACATATACCCAAAAGTGGGATTGCCAGATCATCTAGTAGTTCTATTTTTTAAGTTTTTTGAGGAACCTCCATTTGGTTTTCCATAGGGTTTATGCCAATTTACATTGCCCTCAAAAGTGCACAAGTGTTCTTATTTCTCCACTTTCTCACCAACACTTGCTATCTCTTATCTTTTCATGTACCTGTTGACTGTTTATATGTCCTTTTGGAAAATGTCTATTCAGGTGCTCTGCCCATCTATTTTTCTTTCTGGGCTCCCCCAACTCTTAGAACTTTTAAATAAAGTCTTTCTACTGAATGCTCATTCCTATCTATCTGGCCCCATATGTTGTTAACTTGTCATACCCATTTTTAAATCAAATTATTTATTTTTCTGCTTTGAGTTGTATGTGTTCCTTATATATTTTGAATATTAATCTTTTATCGGATGATTTGCAAATATTTTCTCCCATTCCATAGGTTGACTTTTTAATTTGTTGATTGTTTCTTTTGCTATGCTGAAGTTTTTAAAGCTTGATGTAGTTCAACTTATTTATTTTTTGTTTTGTTACTTGTGCTTTTGGTGTCATATCCAAAATTGAAGCCTTTAATCCATTTTGAATTAATTTTTTTCAGTGGTATAACATAGGAGTCCACTTTCTTTTATTATTATTATTTTTAAATATTTTCTTTATTTATTAGAGAGAGAAAGAGAAAGAGAGCATGAGCAGGGGAAAGGACAGAGAGAGAAGAAGAAGAGGACTCCCAGACTCCCCACTGAGTAGGGAGCCCAATCTGAGGCTCGATTCCAGGACCCCGGGATCATGACCTGAGCAGAAGGCAGATACTTAACTGACTGAGCCACCCAGGTGCACCCATAGGAGTCTACTTTCCTTCCTTTTCATGTGAATAACCAGTCTTCTCAGCAACATTTACAGAGGAGACTATCTTTTCTTTTTAAGATTTTATTTATTTATTTTACAGAGATCATAAGTAGGCAGAGAGGCAGGCAGAGAGAGAGAGGAGGAAGCAGGCTCCCCACTGAGCAGAGAGCCCGATGTGTGGTTCGATCATGACCTGAACCGAAGGCAGAGGCTTTAACCCACTGGGCCACCCAGGCACCCCCGAGACTATCTTTCCTTTATTGAGTATTTTTAACTCCTTTGTCAAATATTAGCTGTGGATGTATTTCTGAGCTCTTGATTCTGTTCCACTGATGTGTCTCTATTTAATGGAGTACCATATTGTTTCGATTACCATAGTTTTGTAATATAATTTAAAATCAGGAAGCATGATGCTCCAGCTTTGCTCTTCTTTCTCAGGATTACTTCTTCAGGGTTTTTATGGTTCTGTACAAATTTTAGAATTGTTTTTTTCCATCTCTGAAAAATACCATTGCAATTTTGATAGAGCTTGTATTGAATTTATAGATGGCTTTTAGTAGTTGGACATTTTAACAACATTAATCCTGATCCACAAATACAGAATGTCTTCCCATTCATTTGTGCCTTCTTCAATTTCTTTCATCAATATCTTATAATTTTCAGCATACAGGTCTATCACCTTCTTGGTTAAATCCAGTTCTAAGTATTTTATATTTTTTGTTTTCTGTATTTCTTTCTCAGATAGTTTGTTCTTAGCGTATGGAAAGGAAACTCATTTTTGTATGTTGGTTTTGTGTCCTGCAGATTTTTTTTAAAAGATTTTATTTATTCATTTGAGAAAGAGTGAGAGAGAGAGATAAAGAACACAAACAGAAGGAGAGACAGAGAGAGGAGAAGCAGACTCCCCACTGAGTTGGGAAAAACATGAAGCTCCATCCCAGGACCTGAAGATCATGACCTGAGCCAACAGCAGATGCTTAACCATCTGAGCCACCCAGGTGCCTCTTGCAAACTTTTTTTTTTTTTTTTAAGATTTATTTATTTACTTGAAAGAAAGAGACAATGCAGGGAAAGGGGCAGAGAGAGAGAGGGAGAAAAAATCTTAATCAGATTCCATGCTGAGATCAAAACCTGAGCTGAAACCAAGAGTCCAAGCCTTAACCAACTGCACTACCTAGGTTCCGTGTATCTTGCAACTTTACTAAATTTGTTCATTAGATGTAACATTTTTAGTGGCATCTTTAGGATTTTCTATATATAAAATCGTATCATCTGCAAACAAAAACAATGTTATATCTTTTTTTTTTTCTAATTTTGTAGCTTTTGTTTCTTTTTCTTGACAATTGCTCTTGCTTGGACTCTCAGTACTATGTTAAATAGAAGTGATGAGAGTGGGCACCATTGTCTTATTCCTGAACTTAGAGGAAAGACTTTCAAGCGTTCATGATTGAGTGCGATGTTAGCTGTGGGTTCATCATACATGTCCTTCGTTATGTTAAAGTACATCCTTCTATACACAATTTATTGACAGTTTTTATCATAAAAGGACTTAGAATTTTTTCAAGTACTTCTTCTGTAGTTATTAAGATAATCATATGATTTTAATGCACAGGTACATTCATTGACTTGAGTATATTGAAACATCTTTGCATCTCAGGATAAATCCCATTGGACCATGGTGTATGATCCCTTTAACGTGCTATTAAATTTGTTTGCTAGTATTTTGTTGAGAATTTTTACAACTATATTCATCAGGGATATTGGCCTATAGTTTTCTTTTCTTGCAATGTTTTTATCTGAATTTGATATTGGGATAATGCTGGCCTGGTAAAATGAGTTTGTGTTTCCTCCTCTTTAATTTTTTGGAAGAGTTTGAGAAGGATTGGCCTTAACTCATCTTAAGTATTTGGGAGAATTCACCAGCGAAATCAGCTCGTTCTGGCCTTGTGTGTTGTGATGTTTTTAATTATTGATTGAATCTCCTAATTAGTAATTGGCCTGTTCAAATTTTCTATTACTTCATGATTCAGTCTTGGTAGATGATATGTTTTAGGAGTTTATCCATTTCTTCTAGGTCATCCAATTTGTTGGCCTATAATTGTTTACGATAATCTCTTATTATGATTCTTTGTATTTTTGTGCTATCCATTGTAATGTCTTTTCTTTGTTTCTGCTTTTAATTATTTTAGTTTCTTCTTTCTCCTTCTCTCTCTCTGTTTTCTTTTCAAATAAATAGCACTTAGTTTCACTGATCTTTTCTGCCTTTTTAGTCTCTATTTCATTTATTTCTTTTTTTTTTTTTAATAATTTTTTATTTTTTATAAACATATATTTTTATTCCCAGGGGTACAGGTCTGTGAATCACCAGGTTTACACACTTCACAGCACTCACCAAAGCACATACCCTCCCCAATGTCCATAATACCACCCCCTTCTCCCAAACCCCCTCCCCCCAACAACCCTCAGTTTGTTTTGTGAGATTAAGAGTCACTTATGGTTTGTCTCCCTCCCAATCCCATCTTCATTCATTTATTCTTCTCATACCCACTTAAGCCCCCATGTTGCATCACCACTTCCTCATATCAGGGAGATCATATGATAGTTGTCTTTCTCCGCTTGACTTATTTCGCTAAGCATGATACGCTCTAGTTCCATCCATGTTGTCGCAAATGGCAAGATTTCATTTCTTTTGATGGCTGCATAGTATTCCATTGTGTATATATACCACATCTTCTTGATCCATTCATCTGTTGATGGACATCTAGGTTCTTTCCATAGTTTGGCTATTGTGGACATTGCTGCTATAAACATTCGGGTGCACGTGCCCCTTTGGATCACTACGTTTGTATCTTTAGGGTAAATGCCCAATAGTGCAATTGCTGGGTCATAGGGCAGTTCTATTTTCAACATTTTGAGGAACCTCCATGCTGTTTTCCAGAGAGGTTGCACCAGCTTGCATTCCCACCAACAGTGTAGGAGGGTTCCCCTTTCTCCGCATCCTCGCCAGCATCTGTCATTTCCTGACTTGTTGATTTTAGCCATTCTGACTGGTGTGAGGTGATATCTCATTGTGGTTTTGATTTGTATTTCCCTGATGCCGAGGGATATGGAGCACTTTTTCATGTGTCTGTTGGCCATCTGGATGTCTTCTTTGCAGAAATGTCTGTTCATGTCCTCTGCCCATTTCTTGATTGGATTATTTGTTCTTTGGGTGTTGAGTTTGCTAAGTTCTTTATAGATTCTGGACACTAGTCCTTTATCTGATATGTCGTTTGCAAATATCTTCTCCCATTCTGTCAGTTGTCTTTTGATTTTGTGAACTGTTTCCTTTGCTGTGCAAAAGCTTTTGATCTTGATGAAATCCCAATAGTTCATTTTTGCCCTTGCTTCCCTTGCCTTTGGCGTTGTTCCTAGGAAGATGTTGCTGCGGCTGAGGTCAAAGAGGTTGCTGCCTGTGTTCTCCTCAAGGATTTTGATGGATTCCTTTCGCACATTGAGGTCCTTCATCCGTTTTGAGTCTATTTTTGTGTGTGGTGTAAGGAAATGGTCCAATTTCATTTTTCTGCATGTGGCTGTCCAATTTTCCCAGCACCATTTATTGAAGAGGCTGTCTTTTTTCCATTGGACATTCTTTCCTGCTTTGTCGAAGATTAGTTGACCATAGAGTTGAGAGTCTATTTCTGGGCTCTCTATTCTGTTCCATTGATCTATGGGTCTGTTTTTGTGCCAGTACCATGCTGTCTTGATGATGACAGCTTTGTAATAGAGCTTGAAGTCCGGGATTGTGATGCCACCAACGTTGGCTTTCTTTTTCAATATCCCTTTGGCTATTCGAGGTCTTTTCTGGTTCCATATAAATTTTAGAATTATTTGTTCCATTTCTTTGAAAAAGATGGATGGTACTTTGATAGGAATTGCATTAAATGTGTAGATTGCTTTAGGTAGCATAGACATTTTCACAATATTTATTCTTCCAATCCAGGACCATGGAACATTTTTCCATTTCTTTGTGTCTTCCTCAATTTCTTTCATGAGTACTTTATAGTTTTCTGAGTATAGATTCTGTGTCTCTTTGGTTAGGTTTATTCCTAGGTATCTTATGGTTTTGGGTGCAATTGTAAATGGGATTGACTCCTTAATTTCCCTTTCTTCTGTCTTGCTGTTGGTGTAGAGAAATGCAACTGATTTCTGTGCATTGATTTTATATCCTGACACTTTACTGAATTCCTGTATAAGTTCTAGCAGTTTTGGAGTGGAGTCTTTTGGGTTTTCCACATATAGTATCATATCATCTGCGAAGAGTGATAATTTGACTTCTTCTTTGCTGATTTGGATGCCTTTAATTTCCTTTTGTTGTCTGATTGCTGAGGCTAGGACCTCTAGTACTATGTTGAATAGCAGTGGTGATAATGGACATCCCTGCCATGTTCCTGACCTTAGTGGAAAAGCTTTCAGTTTTTCTCCATTGAGAATGATATTTGCGGTGGGTTTTTCATAGATGGCTTTGATGATATTGAGGTATGTGCCCTCTATCCCTACACTTTGAAGAGTTTTGATCAGGAAGGGATGCTGTACTTTGTCAAATGCTTTTTCAGCACCTATTGAGAGTATCATATGGTTCTTGTTCTTTCTTTTATTGATGTGTTGTATCACATTGACTGATTTGCAGATGTTGAACCAACCTTGCAGCCCTGGAATAAATCCCACTTCGTCGTGGTGAATAATCTTTTTAATGTACTGTTGAATCCTATTGGCTAGTATTTTGTTGAGTATTTTCGCATCTGTGTTCATCAAGGATATTGGTCTATAGCTCTCTTTTTTGGTGGGATCCTTGTCTGGTTTGGGGATCAAGGTGATGCTGGCCTCATAAAATGAGTTTGGAAGTTTTCCTTCCATTTCTATTTTTTGGAACAGTTTTAGGAGAATAGGAATTAGTTCTTCTTTAAATGTTTGGTAGAATTCCCCCGGGAAGCCGTCTGGCCCTCGGCTTTTGTTTGTTTGGAGATTTTTAATGACTGTTTCAATCTCCTTACTGGTTATGGGTCTGTTCAGGCTTTCTATTTCTTCCTGGTTCAGTTGTGGTAGTTTATATGTTTCTAGGAATGCATCCATTTCTTCCAGATTGTCAAATTTATTGCCGTAGAGTTGCTCATAGTATGTTCTTATAATAGTTTGTATTTCTTTGGTGTTAGTTGTGATCTCTCCTCTTTCATTCATGATTTTATTTATTTGGGTCCTTTCTCTTTTCTTTTTGATAAGTCTGGCCAGGGGTTTATCAATTTTATTAATTCTTTCAAAGAACCAGCTCCTACTTTCGTTGATTTGTTCTATTGTTTTTTTGGTTTCTATTTCATTGATTTCTGCTCTGATCTTTATGATTTCTCTTCTCCTGCTAGGCTTAGGGTTTCTTTCTTGTTCTTTCTCCAGCTCCTTTAGGTGTAGGGTTAGATTGTGTACCTGAGACCTTTCTTGTTTCTGCTCTGATTTTTGTTATTCCCTTCCTTCCACTAACTCTCAGCTTAATTTGTTCTCCTTTTTCTTGATCCTTGAGGTGTAAATTAGATTTTTCATTTGAGATCTTTTCTTTCCTTCCTTCCTTCCTTCTTCTCTCCCTTTCTTTCTTTCTTTCTTTCTTTTTCCAGTGTAGGGGTTTATTGCTATAAAGTTCCCTTTTAAAATTGCTTTGATTGAGGTGCCTGAGTGCCTCTATTGGTTAACCATCTGCTATTGGCTCAGGTCATGATCCCAGGGTCCTAGGATTGAGCCCCCCATTGAGTAGTCCATCAAGCCCTGCACAGGGCTCACTGCTTAGTGGGGAGCCTGCTTCTCCAGTTCCCTCTGCTTCTCCCCCTGCTCCTCCTCTCTCACTCTCTTTCAGTCTAATAAATAAAATGAAAATCTTTTTTAAAAATTGCTTTGGCTGCATCCCTTAAGTTTTGGTATGTTGTGTTTCCATTTTCATTTATCTCAAGATCTTTATTTCCCTTTTGCTTTCTCCTTTGACCTACAGTTTCTTGAAGGGTGTGTTGTTTAATTTCTACATATTTATGAATTTTCAGGATTTTCTCCTGTTATTGATTTCTAGCTTCATCCTGTTGTGGTTGGAAAGATTTTATAGTGCAAAACTTGGCAGTTTTGTTTTTTGTTTTTTTCTTTTGTAATGGAAGTGCCTGACTTAAGCTTTGACTGCTGAGGCATCCACTTCAAAGAGGGCTCTCTGGAATAAACACATTGCAAGCCCCAAAACCAGATGAAGAGCCAGATTACCTCTCCATACTGAGGCTCCTTTGTTTTAGAGATCTTGGTTGATTCAAACAACTATTTGGACCACTTGTTTTTCCCACCTTCCAATGCTTTAAGTCCCTGCCCTTATGTTTTAAATTCACCAATAAAAAGTGAACCTGCAGAGCCCAAAGCTGCCATCCTGGACCCCAATAAAAACAGAACCTCAGACCCATGCGTATTTTCTCTTTCTATGCCTATGACCTCACTGTGTTGTGTAATTTTCAAGTCCTCTAAGTAATAAACCTTTAGTTTTTTTTTTTCAACATTTTTTGATGTTCACTTCTGAAGGGCATTTTGCAATCATTCTAAGAACCACATGTGCCGGTTTAATCATAACATTGATTATTGATAGTCTGAGACTGGCCCAAAACATTTGATATAAATCCAGTCTTTTTGAATTTGCTAAGACTTGTTTTGTGAACTACCATATCATCTATCTCATTCTACTCTAATGGGTCTTAGAGAAAATACTTAGGGGGTTAAATTTTGAGGAGATCTATGAGCTTAATGAGCTTAGATGTCCAATTCTCATCCCAGATTTGGGAGGTTCTCACCTATCATTTCTTTATTTTTATTTTTTTATAGATTTTATTTATTTCTTCGAGAGAGAGAGACAGAATAAGCAGGGGGAGCACAGAGGGAGAGGAAGAAGCAGACTCCCTCTTGAGCAGGACCCAGAGATTATGACCTCAATCTCAGGACCCAGGGTTTATGACCTGATCCAAAGGCAGATGCTTAACTGACTGAGACACCCAGGTGCTCCTCACCCATTATTTCTTTAAATAAGCTTCTGTCCCTTTCTCCCTCCTCTTCTTCTGGGATACCAGTAATGCACAGATTATTTCTTCTAACAGTAACCCATGGTTCATGTAGGCCTTTTTTTATTCTTTCCTTTTTTAAAAATTTGTTCTCTGACTGGATAATTTCAAGTGATGTTTTCTACTTCATAGACTCTTTCTTCTGGTTGATCCAGGCTGATGTTGATGCTTTCTATTGCGTTTTTCACTTCATTCTTTGTATTCTTCAGTACAGAATTTTTAAATTATTTTTTAATTTTTTATCTCTCTGTTAAATTTATCATTTTTCATGTATTATTATCCTGATATTATTGAATTGTCTTGCTATGTTTCTTTTTAGTTCACCGAACTTCTTTAAAATAACATTTTTGATCTCCCTGATATGAGGAAGTGGTGATGCAACATGGGGGCTTAAGTGGGTAGGAGAAGAATCAATGAAACAAGATGGGATTGGGAGGGAGACAAACCATAAGTGACTCTTAATCTCACAAAACAAACTGAGGGTTGCTGGGGGGAGGGGGTTTGGGAGAAGGGAGTGGGATTATGGACATTGGGGAGGGTATGTGCTTTGGTGAGTGCTGTGAAGTGTGTAAACCTGGTGATTCACAGACCTGTACCCCTGGGGATAAAAATATATGTTTATAAAAAAATAAAAAAATTAATTTAAAAAACTAACATTTTTAATTTTTTTTCCGACAAATCACAGATTTCAACTTCTTTGGGGTCAGTCACTGGAAAGTTATTGTGCTCCTTTGTTGGTGACACATTTCCTTGATATTTCATGCTCCTTGATGTCTTGCATTTTTGTCTTCACATTTTGAAGAAGCAGTCACTTCTTCTAGTTTTAATTGGCTAATTTCTGGAGAGGAATATCTTCCTTTAGTCCTATTAGGGATTCTCAGGCATTCTCATATCTTTTCTATAGCTTCACTGCTCTACACTTCCTGTTCTTTCTCATGGGTGGGGGTGGGAAGCGACCTAAGATTGTATGCCTTCTTTCAGTCTCCTGAAGCCAGACTGAGTGCTGACAATCTCTCATCTGCTTGTTTTTTCTAGGATGGTGCTGAAAGCTCAGATTTGGGTGTTTTCTCTAAACCTGAATAGTTAGGCTAACTTTTTTTGCATGTGCTTACCAGCTGTCTGCAAAGGCTCACTCTTACCACCATCAGAAGTATGCATGGGGAGTCAGCCACAGGGTGATGGGATAGGTAGAGGAGGCACACAGAGCATTGGTACCTGTGAGCCAGCTGGGGATCTGCAGGCAAGGCAACCTTAGAAGCTTATGAACAGGCCTCCTGATGGATCTGTAAAGCAGTTAGTAGGAGTCACATCTCTTTGATATATTCCAATCTGAGTCCCACCTGCTATTCCCCCAACTGCTCACCACCTCTAGTCATGCAGTTCATGACTCAATATTCTGGGTGGGCAAGAATGAAGTGGGTCTCTTTTGCAGCATACTACACAGTTGGTAAAGCTGGATGCTCCTTCATATGCTCTCACTTTCCCTCATGAAAGAAAACACCGGGTAAGAAGGTCTCTCTTGGCATTGAACTCTGCTGCCTTGGGAAAGAGGTGACACTTTTAAAGGCAAACTTTTTTCCTCTCTTCACTGTGTCCAATCTCAGCTATTTTTTTTTTCTCCAAGTATGTACTGGTCTTTCTCCATTGGACTCGTGGACTTTTTGCAGAGGCACTCTTGTCCAAGGCCTGATTGTCAAAATCAGTGTTCTTTGAAGGGAAGATAGTAGAAAATTCTTATTCCACCATGATCATAATGTCATTCCTCTCTGTCAATGATGTTTTATAGTTTTCACTGTACAAAGTTTGTACTTCTTTTCTTAAATTTATTTGTAAGTATTAGTTTATTCCTTCTGATGTCATTATACATGGAATTATTTTCTTAGTTTTATTTTTGGATTTCTTTTTGCTGGGATATAGAAATAAAATTGATTTTTATATAGAGATTATGTATTCTGAAGTCTTTCCAAATTCACTTATTAGCTCCAACACTTTGTGAGTGGGTGGATTTCTTAAGATGTTCTCTATACATATACATCTCAGAATGAAGATAATTTCACTTCTTTCTTTCTGATCTGGAAGTCCATTATTTATTTTTCTTGCATAGTTGCTCTTACTAGAACCTCTAGTATAATATTTAATTAGAGTGGCAGAAATGGACATTTTTGTCTTGTTTCTGATCTTAGGTAAATAGCTTTTAATTTTTCACCATTAGGTTTGATCTTAGCAGTACATAATATACTGTTTTGACTAGACATTTTAATATTTTGCAAGGCAAATCTCCACTGACTATTATTTCTCAGATTTTTACTATATGTTTCCACACTTATTTTTCCATATAAAGCTTAAAATCAGCATATCATCTGCAAAAATCCAGGGGATTCTGATTGCATTTATTGTATATTCAATGTGATAAAAAAATATTTTAATGGCATTAGCCTGGCATGAAAGAACATGTTACATAGTCGGGCTCTTTTATGTTCTTAATTACCAGTTTCAACTTTTCATCATATAAGTCTTATAACTTTATTAAAATTATTCATACATGAATTTACATTTTGTTATATTGAGAATGTAAGATCTTTCAAATTTATATTCAATGTACAACCAAGTGTTCACAACTATCCATTGCTTACCTTCTGCTTAGTCTTTACTTCAGTCAGGCTCTGCTTTTTCCATGGAACACTGAATTCTTCTTACTCCTAAACCTGTGCAAGCACAGAAAATGATGAACATGCCCATTTATCAGCTTTGCCTGGGAATCAGATGACCACAGTAAGACTTTTTTTCTGACCCTACTGGTCATTTCCTTTGCTTGTCAAGCTTCTCCTCCAAAGATTCTACTTTTCTCTGCTTGTTCCTCCTTTACCCTTTGACAGAGAATGCTTTTTCCATTCAGTCTTGAGATGCTCAGATTTCCGAGATTGGAGTATTCTTCCTATCCCAGTATTCTTTCTTGCTAATTAAAGTCTATCTAATCTACATCCAGACATTTTTTTTAAGATTTTCTTTTATAAAAAAAAAATTAACTTGAGAGAGATACAGAGACAGAGCAAGCACAAGCAGGGGAAGAAGCAGAGGGAGAGGAGATGCAGGCTCCCTGCTGAGCTGGGAGCCCGACATGGGGCTTGATCCCTGGACCTGGAGATCATGACCTGAGCTCAAGGCAGATGCTTGGCCATCTGAGCCACCCAGGTGCCCGTACCTACATCCAGACTTTTTTTTTTTTGACATTTGTATAATACTATATAGAATGAATATGAGTGGTATATATTATGTATGTATGTATGTATATAATAATGTTTCGTATCTATCCACCATGCTGAAACTCTCAGTAGGGTAATACATTTTTTAAACTGAGCTTCTTTTTTTCCCCTCAGTATTCATTGAAATACTAGTTATCTGATAATCTTCAAATAATTAGCATTTATCTCTTCCAATATTTATACCAAGTATTTTTCTCTCTGCCTTGTCACATTAGTGAGAATTGCCAAAACACTGTTGAATTGTAGTGTTATTAGCAGGCATCCTCTCTGTTTCTCAATATGATGCAAAAGTCTATTGTATTACTCAATTTAATATATTAGTTGTGTTGTGTTGGTTTCTTCATATTAAGAAAATTTCCTTCCTTTTCTATTTTACTTTAGAGCTTTTTCATGTTAATCAGAAGTGATTCTGAAACTTTATCAAAGGTTGTTTTGATAAAATGTTTTAGTAATATTGTATTTCCTCCACAATTTGTTAATATAAAAATTTTATTGATAGAATGCTAATGATAAAACTTCCTCAAATACCTGAAATAAACTTTATGGTGTACTCTTAATACACTGCTGGATTTTGTTTAAAATTTTTTTTTTAGAATTTTCACATATTTGTAGGGTACCTGGATGGCCCAGTCAGTTAAGCATCTGACTTTATTTCAACTGAGGTCATGATCTCATGAGATGGAACCCAGCTCTGGGCTCTCTGGTGAGTGTGGAGCCTGTGTAAGATTCTCTCTCTCCCTTTCCCTATGGCCCTTCCCCGGTTCTCTTTCTCCCTCTCTCTCTCTCTAAAAGAAAAGAAAAAAAAGCATTTTCCCATATTTATAAGTAAAATTGGCCTATAATGTTTATTTTTGTATATTTTGTCTTTATCAGATTTTGGTGTAGGCAATACTCATACCTTGAGAAGCAGATAAAACCTACTGTAAAATCACATTTAATTTTTTTTCAAATTCTTTTTATTTGTTGGTCTGTTCCAAAAAAATCTTAAGAGACCATGATAACGATGTTCAAATTGTTTAGGGTCTAGTGTCAGAAGAGGGATTAGTTTCTGAGAGTCTCTTTTCTTCATTTCCTATATTTACTTTTTACATTTTTATTTATTTATTTATTTTAGAGAGAAAGAGAGCACAAGCAAGGGGAGAGGGAAAGAGAGAGAGAATCTCAAGCAGACTCCCTGCTGAGCACCAGCCTGACGTGGGGATATATCTTAACCACCCTGAGATTGTGACCTGAGCCTAAAAAGAGTCTGATGCTCAACTGACTAAACTACCCAGATGCCCCTCTTCATCTCCTTTAATAACATCATACTAATGCAGGGCCTGATTTTCCAACTAATTCCTGACTAAACTACCCACACTTATTATTCTTCTGCTTCGACTTTTTTTTTCTGTGTTGTTGGATCGTACTACTTTGTTTTTCACGTATGTGTATCATCCTCCAAAAGAGATTACTGTCAGTATAATTGTATTTGCAAGGCACGATTGCTTCCAAAATATTGCCACCATATGTTCTCTAAACGCTTTGCTGAATTAAAAAAAGATGTAATTATACAAAATAATTTTGTGGTTGATATTCTATTAGTATCAGACCACCTTCCCAAACAGTATTTATTTGCATCTTGTTCTTTCAATATCATTTTTCAAGTGTATTTAATGGCACACATTACATTGTTTTATAATTAAAGGTATGTATATCTGTTGCCCAAATTCAAGGGTGAAGTCCAAGTCTTGTCTACCTTTTTTCTTTTCACATGCATTGCAGCACTGAGTACACAATAGGTGACAATAAATGATATGTGAATTAATAAGTTGGTTCTACATACCTCTGTAGTCAAGTCATGCATCATAAATAAATTGGAAAGAGTAAATGTGTTTATATACAGTGAAAATCATTTACTTGAAATAATAACTCAGCAACTGATACCATGAGTCCTGCATTCAAGATTCATCCAGAATATTGTTCAGCTTTACGACCAAATCCTTCCCTTAATAAAACAAAACATTAACCAACTCAAAATAACATTTCTCTAAATATTCTAGTAGGAAGTTTAGTGACTTCTCATAAAAAATGTGTTTGAGGAGCTCAGATGGTTAAACATCTGCCTTTGGCTCAGGTCGTGATCTCAGGGACCTGGGATTGAACCCTGCATCTGGCTCCCTGCTCAGCAAGGTGCCTGCTTTGCTGTCTCTTTCTGCCTGCCTCTCTGCCTGCTTGTGATCTCTCTCTTTGTTACCAAATCAATAATAATTTATTTTTAAAAATGTGTTTGACTATAAAGAAATTAAGAATGTTTAATCATTTTGCTTTAGAACCCCCGTGAACAGCATATTGTTCTACTTTTACAAAGAAATACGGTATTACTTGAAATGTGCTTTGCTGGCAAAATAAAACAAATTTAAAACACACACAGTGATGCAGACATACTAGCTGTTCTTAACGTCAAAATTTTGTCATATAATTGGATTATCCCATCTTCAAATATGAAGTCCACATAGCTTTGTAATAACAAATGTTAATTCTAATGACAATTCTAATTCTAAGGCCTCTGTTCTTTTTTTAAAAAGATAATTATTCAAAATAAAATTATAATTCATTTTTAAGGAGAAGTTAAAGTTATGGTTGGGTATAATCCCTCAAAAAGCATGACTAAAGCATTAGTAGGCGCTAAAGAAAAAAAAAAAAAGTAAAAGGCACGAAGCAAAAACCAGCATTTCTTGTTTATGTGGGAGATAGAATTTATATGGATAGAAGACGATTGTTCCATTCCCGACAAAGAAAATAAGGCGCCACGAGACCTCTTTCTCTGGAACTACCTTCAAACAGGATAGATTCCTATATTTCTCCAATATCTTAGCAATGATTATCATCTAGCCTTACTTGAAGGCAGAGGACAATGTGAAGACCCTAGATGGTAGTTATTAACACACACTAAAGGCAAAAGGCTCTCAGTGTGTAAGCACTGATAAGATATTAGAAGTACAAAGAGGGCAGGATTTCAGTATCAGAAAGTATAATCTTCCCTTACCCACCTTCAATTCCAGCCAGGGTCAAATCTGAAAGAGCAGAATGAAATCACTCCCTGGAGTACCCTTCCAACTCCCAGCCTCCACCCAGCTCACTTGGTCAGATTCTCAGAACTAAGCCATGATCTGCAGCTTCCTGTATCCATGTGCAACTAATGCAAGTGGAGAAAAAGCACAACTATCCTGTGAGTCTCACTTCCATCCCAGCACCACAAACCACCGTGGGCCCTTATGGTTGCCTGGCAAATATATTAACTCTTTTGTGTCCAACCTCCTCCCCTTATTTCATCATTTCTACTCTTTACAAGAGGAATCTCTCTCTCTCTCAGTTAATGACTTCTGTTCCCTACCTCCCGGGAAGGATGTCCTCTATCACGTTCTACCACCCCCTGCTTCTGCCGCAGAGGCTGCTTCACTCCTGGTGCACAGTGTGCCTTCTGGTGCTCCAGGCCACTGTCACTTACCCATCCTTCTGAGCATGCGCTGTCTGGCTCCAACTGTCTCCTTTCTGCTGCATCAGCAGTTTCCTCCTCTCTTCTGTTTTTTTTCCCATCACTCCACAAATATGCTATCATTTCTCCCAACTTACAAAAAGAATCCTCGTACTCTTATTTCACTCTCCTGGTAATACTCCAGCTCTCTACTTCCTCGGTAGTGTTATATAGGCTTGCTCTTTCTGATTTATGTCCTCCTGCATTCTTTTGAAACTACTCTGGTGAGACTTTCATGCCCATCGCCTTAGCTGAACAGCCCTGGTTAAGATCACTGATGGTTAATTCTTAGCAGTCATCTTTTTTGATGAGATAGCATTTAGCACAACCGATGACTTCTTTCTTGAAAACTTCTTCACTGTCCTGCACATTCTCCTGTAACATTGGCCACTTCTCAGGGCTTTCTTGGACTCTCACTATCTCTCTGACCCTGAACACGACACCTTGAACCTCCTCTGTTTTCTGATCATGATCATAGGATCCCATTCTAGTCCAAAATGACTGGGACTCTCTCATGTCTATGATTGTCCTAAAGTTCTTCCTTGAGCCCCAGGACCTTGTAGCATGATGTTTAACCAATTCCACTCAGGTACTTTTTGCACATCTTGAACTTAGCGTGTCCAATATTAAACTCTTCATTTTTCCTTCAAATCTGGTCTTTATAGCACCCCGTGCCTCCCACACCCCTCCCCAGACTGATGACAGCACAGATTGTCCAGGCCAAACACTTTAAATCACTCTTTATTCTTTGCTTTCTCTCCTATTCCTCATTCAATTTCTCCTGAAATTTTGCCACTCTGGGCCACTATCCAAAATCTGATCACTTTTTACCACCTTTTCTGTACTGTATTGAATCCAGCCACCATCTTCTCTCTTCTGGAATATTGCTTAGATAACACCAAAGTTGGATTATCAAATAAGGTCTCCAAATCAAGTCTCCTTCAGTACCAAGTTTCATTAATAATAATTTCAGGAGTGTAACTACTTGTGAGATGGTAGGAGCAGAGACCTTGAACTCTACTGTGAATCCTCTGGCCCCTTCCTTGTTGCCTTAGAAACTCTCAAGACCATGGTAACTGATGAGGTTTTAAGTGAGGGTTATAATAACCAAGAAACTAAAAAAAAAAATTAGTTTCATTAGGAAACTAATAATCACAGATGGAGTCATTTTGATAGTGAAAAATAACACACATGACATAACCCTGGGAGAGTCATATCCTATAAAATCCGTGAAGTCACAGGCCATTGCTGAGAATGGTGCATCCTAGTGAAAGTACCCTGAAGATCAGGGTGGTTTTATTAGCATAAGCAACTTAGCATTTTTGCCAGGAGGTCTGACCTGTTTGCAAGAAGAACAGACCTGATCATTGTCTCCTTTATGTGGCCCTCCAATCCCCATGTAAAGGGAGTGAATCACAGACTTCCTGTTTTGCATAAATAAGACCTACCGATTTCACAAGGGTAATATTTTTCAATGCACTCATTCTCTTGTCCTTGTCCTTGTCATCCCTCCAGTCTATTCTGAGCTAGCAACCGAACAGCTCTTTTCAAAAGCAAGCTCCAAGATGTCACTTCTCAGGCTTTGGCACTTGCTTTTCTTCCTGGGCTTCATTGCTTCCTCCAGATGCACTCCAAGCTTACTCCTTTGCCAGCCTCAGTTTGAGATAGCTCCTCAAATGTCACTGCCCTGGCCACCCTACAGAAAACTGTAATCCCTGAACACAGTCACACGGCATGGCTCACCGCTCTTTGTAAGTTTTCCATGAGAACTTCACTGTCTAACATGTTACACGTTTTACTTACATGTTGTTTTTATTTGGGGGGTTGAGAATGCAGGCTCCATAAAGCCAGTAGGGTGTATGTGTATGTCTGTTTTGTCTGTCTTATTCTCTTTATATACTCAGAACCTACCTGGAAATGTGTATCATCTGTAGCAGGAATTCAGTAACTATTTGTTGGGTTCATGAATAGGTTTTCCTGTTCTTCTTTTTAATTTCCTTTCAATGTGTGTTTTCTATTCTTAATAAAACTTGCTAGTAGTTTCATCATGTTATTATTTCCTTAGAAAATCAGCTCTGAGTTTTATTCATTAATTCTTTTCATCTGCTTTCTAATGCATTATTTTTTATGTTTATTTCTTTTTTTAAGGTCCCTGTTTTTTCTGATTCTTGACTTATTGTCATCCTTTCTTAGGCCATATAAATATTTTATAATATTCATATTATACATGCAGAATATAATATACCTATCCCTCTGAGCATAATTTTAGCTATAGCCTTTTTGGGTTTTGTATAGAGTATTTATCTAATGTTCTGTAATTATAGGTTTTGTTGTTGTTGTTGTTGTTTTACTATTTTCCTTTTAAGCAGGAGAAGGCTGGGCAAAATATTTAACATTTACAAAATTTACTGTTTTTCTGCCATTAATATACAAACAAGGGCAAGTGGCCAGAGACTATACATGTCCCGTAGTAGGGAAAAGATTTATTGGAGAAGCCACTTGGAGACAGAAGCAGAAACAAATGTGCAGAAGTCTCCTTGCCTACTATATCCTAAGACAGCACATGGGGTTCTATAAGGGCTGGATTTAACTCTGTATGACTGACTCCAGCCCTTGGACCTAGAGCTTTTAAACTTCACTTGGGGAAGCACAGGCTTTTTCTCTAGTGTGACCAAGGGCCGGGACACACTACAAAGCAAAGTGGCAACTGAGAATTTATGTCTGGCGGGCTCAGGAGCCTCATTCCTTGGCATGCTTAGGGGCTGGGGGATAAGTCTTTGGTTTGCAGCTAGATGTATAAGAATATCACTATTCATAGGGAAACAACCAATCTCTCTCCTGGTATGATTGAGGACAGGGTCCAAACCTGTCATTGTCCAGGATTGATTGCCTAAGCACTGGGCTGAAGCCATTTTCCATGATCTTTGCAGAACACTGATTCTTTTTCTAGAATGTTAGGCCATAGGCCATGAGCGTTGGACCAGTTAAACCTTGCATCGCAATATTTAATTCAATATCGGTAATTTAAAATTCTTGCCTGGATTTTTTCCACTCTTCTAATTGACTTAGATTCCTTTGGGGCCCATGTTGTTTTGTTAAAATTAAATGGCATCTGCAAAGGAAATTAATTCTCTAATTTCAGTGTATAAAGCTGAATAGAAGTGTGTGTGGTCAACTTTAAAAATTATACAATTTGGATTTATGGCCTTATTTATTTTTTGACTACTTGATCTTTATGGGAAAAAAGAAGGAAACCAAATATTCTAACTGCTGTATTTTCTGTATTAAGTCCTTTGTATATTTTCTGCAGTTTTGCACTTTTAAATGCTTTGTTATTTAGCAGGAAAAAAAATAAACATCAGCTTTTCATTTGGGTTTGCACATATTATTTTAAGCATTCTTGTTTGGATTTATTTTTTGCTTCAACTTTATCCTATCTTAACATTGTGACTCCTGCTTTATTTTGTTTGCCTTTGACTGACATATTTTCCCCCTTTTAACCTTTTTGTGTCCTTTTGCTCCAAGCATACCTCTCATACATAGTCTATGGATCTGCTCTTTTAAAGCCATTCTGAGAGTCCATTTTTATAGGTGTTTGATTTACAGTCATAATAAAATAATTTGGTCCTAACTCTTTGAATTTGTTTCGTAATATAAATTCTTGACTTTATTATTCCCTTTTCCCTACCATATTTGCATATCTTTGGTGTATTTTGTTTTGTGCATTTCTGTGTAGGGTTTTTCACGATGACAGTTTGGAAGGCTTATAAATACTCTGGTGCTGTTTGTATGAGTTTGTCTTTTTTAAAAGTGACACCATATGAATTCTTTCTCTTTTTAGTAATTAGGAAATAACTTTAGGTAGTTTTCTTTAATTTCTCCATGATGATTTGTTAGTCTTAACATTTACTTACTCCCAACTATTCTACTTCCAAGTGGGTCCTTCTGCTTTTAGCAATGCCCTAATTTTCTCTCCTCTCTCGCTTTGATTGTAGCTTTTATTCCTGTGGTAGTTTTATTGTGAAATTTCAGTTCTTCCCTGAAGGGCTGCCAGCTTGCTTTTCAACTCCTTACATGGGCTTTTCTTGTTTTGTTTCATCTCATATTTTAATGTTAACAGACTGTTTTTACAATGATTATTTCTTGAAGATTTTTTGCAAGTGTAGAGAAAGACTTTTCTGTGAATTTGTGTTTTTTTGTTTCTTGGATTAATTCTTTTAATGTGCATCATTTGTCTACTTTTTGTTTATTACACTCCTTCCTAATTATGTTTCTCAGATAATATCCATGCAGAGCTTCCGTGTGGATCCTTTGTACTTACTGTAAGGGCCTATTTAGCCAGAGCGATTCCATCCGGTTAAACAGTGATTTTGTTGTTTATGCAGTAAAACATAAACTGACCCTGCCCCCCCTCAGGGAACTTAAAAGCAAGTCTGGGAAACCAGTCCCAGGTAACAAGCCCAAATACAAGGGTGGATCTGGCCAGGTGGAGGTATTCAATCAGTGGGGGCACATACTGTCTCCCTAGCTACCAAGGAGTATGGGCCCCGCCCTTTGGGCGCCTTTTGGGTGCCAATTCTGACCAAGGTGATAGGCTAGTTCAAATATCTAATAGGGTGAATTGTAATTCAATTGGCCACCTATGTGACCTAGCATGACTGTGCAGCTTTCTCTGTGTGTTACAATCTCATTGGCCACCTGTGTGTGGTCAGGCCCAACCACATGCCTTTGCTCTATAAAAGCTAATCTGTAAGGCAGAGAGAGGTCACCTTTTTGTAAGAGATGGCCCTGACCAGTCGGTTTGATTCTCGGTGCTTGGTGCGAAATAAAGCTTTGTTTGACCTTCGCTTTGTATCAGTCTCGCTCTTTTAATCACGGACCCATTATTGAGGGACGTTCGCATACTTCTCATTTTTTTTTTAAAGATTTTATGTATTTATTTGAGAAAGAGAGAAACTAAGCATGAGTGGGGTGAGGGGCAGAAGGAGAAGCAGACTCCTCACTAAGCAGGGAGCCCAATGTGGGACTGGATCCCAGGACTCTGGGATCATGACCTAAACTGAAGGCAGATGCTTAACTGACTGAGACACCCAGGCACCCCTTACTTCTCATTTTTTAACTAAGAGGATTCCATCTAGACCAGCTAGTCCCTTGAGGTTATTGTGGGAGTTCTAAACTTGAGGGAAGATGGGGGTGAGCAAAGGATCTGAAAGTGTTCCATTTTGTGTGTGTGCCGGCACATATCTGCTATATCCTCTGACTTAGTATGTCTGTCTTCAAGACTGTTATGTTGCTCACTGTAGACTGAGCCTATCACTCAGAGAAATCTCTGTGGCTCCCAGGATGTATAGAGAGATCTATATACATAGCAAACTTCAGTGGTTTGTTTTTTTTTTTTTTTCCTTCCTCTGTATTACTTATCCCCAAATTATTTCTCATTATAAGGAGACTAGTTGGCAAAAAGTTATGAAAATAAGTCATTCCTCCTTCTGGAATTCTTCTTGGCTTTTCCAAGTAGTATGGAACTCTGTCTTCCCTGCTCCCACCACCCGAGGGGGTTCCTAGATTTTCCTCTTGGCCTGTCTGCCTTCTTCAAATAGTAGCAATGGCAGTCTTGTTAAAACCTGAAACTGCAGGCACTGGCTCTGGGTGTTTGCTATCCATTTGGGCCAAGGCTCTTCCACATTTGGCCATATTCTTCAAAAGCTGTCCTTTGGAGTTGAAGCCAATTCCTGATTTCATTGAAGATGTAAGTTTTGTAGTTCCTGTTCTCTTTGTTCCTAACTGTGGGCTTCAGAGAAAAGAATAAAGGAAAGAACATGCTATTTCTTACCAGAAGCATTACAGTGTTGTTTTGTTTTTTAAGCTAATAAATCATTGTCATTATGCTTGACTACACTCCTAGTCTCTGGTCATGTGTCACGCGGGATGGCATCTGAGAACTCCAAGCGTGCTCATGGTTGCTTAGCAACTAGAGCTCTGTTCTTCTTTCCAGCAGCCTGCCCCGTCCCTACCCCGACATGGCCCAGCCCACCCTTCCTTAAAATAGAGTGTGTGGTTCCATGAGTCACTTGGAAATGGTCCTCTAACTACAGAGAAACACCCGTGGCTTCCAGAGGGATTTAAAGGGGGGAGCCTATTCAGGAGGAGGGGGAAGGACACTGACCTAGATAGACAGTAGAAATAAAATATTTGGGGTTTCACCCACTAAAGCAGGAGGTCCAGGTAAAAGTAAGCTATACATGCCCAGACTTTCTTGGTTGCCTTAATAACATGGTTTTTCATATGTTAAAACTATTAAAAAGAAAAAGATTACATGTAAATGAGGTAGATAGTAAATTGGAGGTGGAACAGTAATAGTCTAGGCGGTCCTTTTGGGATAACGCCTGAAAAGAGGTATGTGTCCCAGAGATAAAACCAGGAGGAGAAAATTTCTATCCACGTTTAAACAGATCAAGTTGCATCTGTGCTGGGGGCTTCTGGGACACCAAGACTGCATAGACAATCTCAGGTGAGAACAATGGCGGCAGTCTGCAGCCTATGGTCCATCTATTCTTTCTTGGTCTTTCCTGAATATTCTGACCAGCTCCACAGGGACAGAGGGAATACAACAGGGAGTCACCGGAAACATTTATACCCCCAAAGTGGATATTACTATCCAAGAATGGAAATAGGTCCTTAAGATAAAAATTATATTTTAAGAATGTAAACAATTTTGAACAAAATAAGTTTGTTTGACAAACAAAAGTGACTCAGTTCTTAAGCATCAGATAATTTCTACATAGGATATGCCAAGATGATGAAATGTCATTTTTCCCCCCAAATTCATAAACATTTTTAGGGGACATGAAACTTATAAAAATCAACCAATAATATATACTGCAAGAAACAAAGTATTAATAACTAATGATATTTAAGTGGAAATATTTACTAAAAGTAGACAACAGAAACCTCTTTAATACAATTATGTTTAAAACTACTTACTATGTGTGGGACTTTAATATTAGCAATTTTCTAAGTGGCAATAGTTCTGAAACTTCATTAAGTATGAATTATAGGTTAAATCACCAACATTTTGCATGTTAGGCAGTATAAATGAAATTTTAATCAAGTTTATTATTAAATCTTTACAGAAATTTTTAACAGTATTAAGATTACAAAATAGTCCTTAGTGATAAGTCTAAACTAAGGACATAAATCTAGCCCATTCTGTTGACAAGCCTCCATATCCAGCTGAATGAAATTTCTGTACCTCCCATCCAGCAGCCACCAGGACTTCCCACAGTTCTCTGGATCACATAATTTGATTTCTTGAATTTCAAGTTATTTTAGTAAAAAAAGAAAAAGAAATATTATTGACATCTACAAGCAGACAATATGGTTTGCCTGGTTTTTAAATAAACAAGAGCACCACATGAAGAATAGTTAGGTAGGACACTCTAGTGTTTCACAACCCATGTGCAAGTGGGTATAATCTTGTCATCACTCTGCAGACCAAGCCACAGGGGCTGGAAACCAACACTGGCCAGACGGCCTCCTCCAACTAATGTGCTGGCAATAACAGTCCCATACCCCTTGCATTTAAAAGAGATTTACATGTTATTTTTGCTCTGCCAAAAAATAATCACAAGTCTTCTATGTTTAATGGAAATGAAAGTAATGGACTTTTGCCATCTTCAATGGTAAATTACTTTGAAGCTATGTTCAAATAGAGATGTTATCTAAAGGCTAAAGTCCTGACCAACAGAACTAAAAAATAATACCATCAAACACAGCTCCTCACATCTTATAACACAATGGCACCTATATTGTCTCAGATTACTATGTTTCAGATTTTCACAGAAAAGTCTTTTTATTATCTCTTGGATAAAAATATTTTTAAATCATGTTTTATTCAGTGCTAAGTTCTATGAGGTTTCTCTAGGGAACTTCTGAAACAATGATCCGATAATATCTTCAGACTACACTTACAAAAAGGGGACAAAATTGCAGGCATGGAAAATATATCTACAAGTGTTCATGTCTTTAACCATTTTGAAAAAATGTCGCCTTACCTGGGAGCTTTGGCATGGGATTTCTGCACGATTATTTCTTGCTTTTTGCTCTCCACTATCAGTTAAAATAATGATACTTGTCTGCCTGTAAAAGGATGGATGAAATTATCTCCTCCCTGGGATCAATCTATTCAAATTTTCTCTTTTTATTATTCTAAGCTTTATTTCTCCATTTAAGGCATATTAGAGGGAAATCAGCTTATTTGGGAAGTCATGGCATCAAATTTCCTCTGGAAAAAATTTTTAGCTTATTTTGAAAGCGTATTTCCACATATAAACTCTAGAATCCTAAAACACTGACAAATGTCTGTTTCCCAAGTACTTTGGAAAACTGGGACAGTGAAAACCCTTCTTTAATTTTATCTAGGAATAATTTTCTCAAAAGGTACAGATGACTAAATGAACCACAACTTTTTGCCTTTTTAAAGAAAAAAGAAACTTCTTCCTTGCCTACTTTTAGAGGAATTCAACCTGAGTTGTACAGAATAAACAAGTAGGTAGAAATACAGTCATTGTCAAATCTTACAAGACAGATGAAATTAATTATATATGTGACAAGTGAGAAAGTGGGAGTATTTCACAAGAGGAATAAAAAATTGAATTCAGCGCTCAGAGTAAAGCTATCAGTCAGATAGATAGCTAGCTGTTAGAGACTCTGGAGAAATGAACTGAAATGTTGTCTCAGTAAAAGGACAGAACAGATGAGGGATATATTTCAGATGTTTTAATCACCTGCTGCTCACGCAGAATTCTCAGATCACATGCAGGTGAGTAAATACAAGGGCTTTATTACCTGAGACACCGGAAGCCTTTTCCACGTAGCAGAGGCAGGTACAATGGCTTCCCCTTCTGCCTGCCTTCTCCTCCCCCGCTCAAGCTGTTTGCAGCGGGTCTTTGCTGCCCTGGCTGTCTTTAGCTCAGCGTGCAAAAGGAAGGCGCGTGTTACGTGTGATCACAGCCATGCTTTGCACGTCTCCCGGGCTATGATCGACTCTGCGCCGGACTTGAAATTTTAGAAGACAAGAGGCGGTGAACAAGCATTTACTGAGCGCTAAACACTGCACCAAGTACTCTTGATTTGGTAATTTACTTAATCTTCGCAAAATCCGATGACTTGGGTATTATTCTCACTTTTCTATTTCTGAGGCACAAACGTCCCCCAAAGATCACGCAATCGGGAAGAAACAAAGTCAAGATCCAAAAGCCTTTTTTCTTCAACCAGGGAATGAAGTCAGAGAAAATGGCTAACAGGCATGTGGAATGGTCTTTATATGTCCAAGAATCAAATAAAAAATAGCAAATATTTCTACAAATGAGAGATCTTAGGATGGAAATCCTAGGACAAGGGACCAATATGCCACTGATTGATTTATTTATCTCACAGTTCTAAGTTTAGAAAATACTCCCTGCCCCACACCCCCTTAGCCACTCACACACACTGTGCACTGCTGCCATTGTTCATTCAGGTTAGAGAACTTTGATCTCTGGGACCCAGGGCATTTTCAATGTCAATGGTGGGTGTAATGAAATATCCCCAGTTTCCATTTTCACAGAAAGGCTGAGAATCTTGTTCAATCGTAGAACTCTGCGGACTGCATTTTCTTTTCAATCAGTGTGTTATAGAAGTGGAATTTGCTTTTTCTTCAGATAAGATCTCATTTATCTGCCTGAGACCTACTGGGAGGGTTGGCCATAAACACTTAATAGATCTTCAGAATCCTATTTGTATGATGCACTTACCAGGTTACTAACCATTCACACTATTGGGATAGGCTTTCTGATTGTAAAGAGTTAAATCAGGTCCCTAAACTTTCTTTGGATATCTCTCATTTCTTCCCTTCACCTTCTTCCCAGATTCGTTTCAAGCTGGAGTTTTCATGACTTAAGAAATATTCAGTCTGGATAAGGAAGATGTGGTCCATATACACTATGGAGTATTATGCCTCCATCAGAAAGGATGAATATCCAACTTTTGTAGCAACATGGATGGGACTGGAAAAGATTATGCTGAGTGAAATAAGTCAAGCAGAGAGAGTCAATTATCATATGGTTTCACTTACTTGTGGAGCATAACAAATATCATGGAGGACATGGGGAGTTGGAGAGGAGAAGGGAGTTGGGGGAAATTGGAAGGGGAGGTGAACCATGAGAGACTATGGACTCTGAAAAACAATCTGAGGGGAATGAAGTGGTGGGGGGGTGGGAGGTTGGGGTACCAGGTGGTGGGTATTATAGAGGGCACAGATTGCATGGAGCACTGGGTGTGGAGCAAAAATAATGAATACTGTTATGCTGAAAATAAATAAATGTAATTAAAAAAAAAGAAAAGAAAGAAATACTCAGTCAACCACAGTGCGTTTGCTTTGAAAAAAGGGACCCATTTTGGGCTCACAAGCTCAAAATGTATTAAAGAATTACAAAATAATACATGATATATACAAAACTATTTCTAATATATTGATGAATATGGGATATAATACCATCAATATCAGTGAATCCAACCCTCAGTTTATAAACTAGAATACTTTAAAACCATTTTAGAAGATGGTGCCATGTTGTTTTCCAAAGTGGTATACCAATTTGCGCTCCCACTGATAGTACATAAAACTTCCTATTGTTATAGGTCATTAACAACTCACGATTTACCAAAAACCTTAATTTTAAAGAATTGAGTGTGAAAAAGTATCTCACTAAGGTTTAAATTTTATTTTCCTAATTCCTAATGAGGCTAGGCATATTTTCATGTATTTTAGCCCGTCGTATTTCCTTTTTGATAAAATGTCTATTTGGTTTTTTCTCCCTTTTTTTCTGTAAAACAATTGGTCTTCTCAATTATTGATTTGTGTATGTTTTTCATATATTCTGAATAGTGATTCTTTGCTGGTTGCGTGTTGAAAATATCTTGTCAATCTTGGTGAGGAATTTTTTGTGTGTTTTTTTTGTTTTGTTGATGAACAAAGCCAGTAATTATAATGTAATCAGATTGTCAATCTTTTCTTTTATGGTTAGCAAATTTTTGTCTTAACTTAAAAATCTTTCCTACTGATGCCATAAAGATGTCTTTAATTTCTAAAAAATTTTAAAATCTCCTTTGTACATTAGGTAATTAGAACATCAGAAATTTTCTGTGTATGGTGTGAGCCATCAAACCAATTTCATTTTTTTTTTTTTCCATATGAATTAGCAATGCCACGCACCTTTGGCGGATCAAGTTCCCCTATATCCATAGGTATTACTTAGGCCCTTGATTCTGTAGCATTTTCAATCTGTTGGTTGCCCTAATGTGGTAACTCTCCAACAATTTTTGTTAACTGATAGGGAAGTTCCCCCATATTCTTTAGCAAATGCATCTTGGCTCTTCTTGCACAATTTTTCTTTCTTATAAATTTTAGAATTAAGTCCTGTTGAAATTGTGACAGAAATGGCTTTAATATGTAGAAAAATGTGGGAAGATTCAATGTCTTAATCATACTCAGTCTCCATAGTAGCACCACGGAGCATCTCTTTCATTATGTCATTGTTAGTATCTTCTAATAAAGTTTATCATTTTCCCCATATAGGTTTTAATGCAATTTTAGTTACATTTTTCCAGTTGTAACCTTTTTTTCTGTTATTGTAAATGTTATTTCTTCTAGTATATCACATCCCTAGTTTGTTTTTACTGATGTATATGAATGCAATTGATTTACATAATTTTATTTGATAGAGAATTAACTTATTATTTCTAATAATTTATTTACAGATTATTCTAAGGTTCTAGTAGATAGCTGGATGATCTGCAAATGCCATTTATTCATTCTTTTATGTATATAAGATAATAGTATAAATATAACATATATTATATAATATAGTATATATAATGTATATATACATAAGGATATATAATATATATACATAAGGATATATAATATATATACATAAGTATATATAATATACTACATACTGTATATATAGTATGTATACTATATATATGTGTGTATATATATAAGTATATATAATATATATACACATAAGTATATATACATAAGTATATATAATATACTACATACTGTATATATAGTATGTATACTATATATATATATATATATATATATGTGTATATATATTTTTTGTTTGTTTGTTTCTTTTTCCTGCCTGCAAATGCTGTTCTTCTTGAGGTTATACTAACTTCACGGAAAAAAATAGGGAAATAGTCCTTCATTATCTGTAGTCTGGGAAGATGTATATATTCCTTGAAAATGAAGCCCCAGCTCTGATGTTTTCTTCCTAGGAAGATTTCTAACCACTGATTGAAACTCTTTCATGGTTAATCGAGTGTGGTGTTCAGATTTTCTATTTCTTCTTAACAGAAATTTATTACTTTTATTTTGGTAAGAATTTGTCCATTTTGTCTAAGTCAGTGGTTCTCAACCAGGAGTGATTGCCCTCAGGGAACATTAACAATATCTGTAAACAATTTTGGCTGTCATAACGGTGGGTGGGATGAGGTGCTGCTGGTGACTAGTAGGAAGAGGCCGGGAATGCTGCTAAATACCTTACTATGCACACAGCCGCTCCCCCTACACTCTCTCTCTCTCTCTCTCTCTTTCTCACACACACACACACAACAGGGCTAAGGTTGAGAAACACTGGCCTAAGTTTCAAATTTATTGGCAGAGCTATACTATTAGCATTGCTTTTCACTTTGTCTAAGTATTTTTTCCTCATGTTAATTTATGCCTTCTTTATTCTTATTTTCTTGATTAACATCAATATTTTCAATATTGGTATTTGTATATTTGTATATTTGCATTTTCAAAGTACCAACTTATGGCCTTATTGGTTCTCACTATTAAATGTTCATGTGTTCCTTCTACTTTCTTTGTATCTATTAGGTTCTGTGATCTTTCTTTTTTCTTTCTCTTCCTTTTATATAAAATTTAAGCCTATAAATTTCCCTTTTATTATATATTTGCATATTACACATTTTTGTGAAATATTACCTTTACAGTTCAGTTCTACATATTTTAAATTTCAATTACAATTTCTTCTTTCAATCACAATTATATAAATGTATAATTTTTAATCTCAAAATGTATGGAGTTTTCTACTTATTCTTTGGTTCTTGATTAATAATTTAAATTCTTCTGTAGTTAAAAGAACACAATGTATGGAACTGATTTAAAAAAAAAATCTGTTGTGATTTGCTTCATGAACTTATTATATTGTCATTTTATTATATGTTCATATGTTCTTGAGAAGTGTGTGTTTTCATATTGTGAGGTACATGGTCCTAGATATGTACAGCAAATTAAGCTTGTAGATTATGTTTTACAAATAGTCCCTACATGTAAGAATATTTCAAGAATGTCACGTATCAATAGCCATGACTGAGCATTCTGATCTGTTATTTCCTGGAATAGCTGTCTCAGCACTGAAACTCAGTCCTCTTCACTTCATTCAAAAAAATGCAGTGAGGTTGGTAAAAACTTAGAATCCCTAACTTTCAGTTTAGTTGATGTTTTCTAGACCATTAAATACATAAATTCTGGAGGAAAATTATGATCACAATCATCATTATTATCAAATTGTGCTTTTCAAAAATGGTGGAGTTGAATATAATTTTAGTAGAGGAACATGGAGACAAAGAAAGAGCTGGCCTTTTCAATCCAGGATATCACTCTTCTAACTAGTGTTTTTGATGAATGGTTAAGGAATGAGAAGAAAGAGTTCTTTCCTTCTTTGGGATAGACAAATACTGATTATGTGAGCAGTAACCACCAGGACAGATATGAAATCATTAACTCAAGGTGTATAGTAACCAGTTCTAGTACGTAAAGAATGACTTGAATTTAACTATCTTTGGGAAATTAAAATTTAAAGGGACATGCTTTATTTAAGTAAGGTAACTTTTATAGGAATTTTAAAAAAAGAAGAAGAAAGAAATATGGAAAGATCTGTCCGGAATCTTCATTGATCATGAAGTATATCTTTGAGTAAAAGTAAATCTCAGAAGTCATGGGCTACTGGGTTGACTTTGTGTTGATATCTCCTCTTTGGAGCTTTTGTATGTAGCACATATTGCTGCATCAATAAGTATCTCTTTTATCCTCACTGGGAAAGAGTTATAAACAGTTTTAACCCTGTATTATATATGCACACTGGAGAACTGAACATCAAACTCTAGTTGACTAAAATGGTAAATATAAACCTACTAAGCCTGGCTTCTTAACTCTGACTCTGGACCCCACCTATTAACTTATAGGGCAAAGATATTTTAACAATCCATATAGGTTTCAATAACTTCATAAAGTTATCTTTAAATGACTCCATTATGCCTCCATCAGAAAGGATGAATACCTAACTTTTGTGTCAACATGGTCGGGACTGGAAGAGATTATGCTGAGTGAAATAAGTCAAGCAGAGAGAGTCAATTATATGGTTTCACTTACTTGTGGAGCATAAGGAATAACATGGAGGACATTGGGAGGTGGAGAGGAGAAGTGAGTTGGGTGAAGTTGGAGGGGGAGACAAACCATGAGAGACTGTGGACTCTGAGAAACAAACTGAGGGTTTTGGAGGGGTGAGGATGGGGGGTTGTGTGAGCTTGGTGGTGGGTGTTATGGATGGCATGTATTGCATGGAGCACTAGGTGTGGTGCATAGACAATGAATTTTGGAACACTGAAAAAAATAAAAATTAAAAAATAAAAAAAGTGGGAAATTTAAAAAGAACATACTTTTAGAAAATCAAGGTTATATCCAGAGTCTTACTAAAGAAGCACTCCGGTATAATGAAAATAAAAAGCCTTTCGGTAAAAAACAAACAAACAAACAAACAAAACTCCGTGATTTTCAGTGGATATCCAGAGAATGTCCAACAGTTTTACCCCGAGTATTTTTAATTCTAATCTCAAACTATCAACAGGAGTGAGTTATTCTAGGAATGCCCAAAAATTATTGTAATTTTCCAACCCCAAATACTTCTTAGAGTCTTAGGGTCTAACCATAACTCAGACATGGATTAAATTCTAGGTTATGCATTTCAAGAAAGATAAAGTCCTAACATAATTGTCTTCCAAAACTTAAAATATTCTCCTTCTTTGCTGTTTGTTTTTAAATAGATCTGTTGCAGGAGAAAGGTACCTGGGAATTAAATTATTAGTCTAGAAAACTTGGCCATTGTAATTAAAATGCCTAAAAGATAAACTGCATGCTCTTACAAAGATCATGGAAGAGAAATGGAAGTTTCTAAGATGAGTTTCTAGTTTGCCTCTTCTACTCAACCACTAAGTTTCCTACTCAAGTATTTTTTTCCTACTTAGTTTTCTACTCAGCCACCATTTCGTTTCCTAAAATGCCTAGGAGTCATCCTTAATGGAAGTGTGGAATGACATACATAGAGCAGGAAGCTAAGTGACAATTGACTGGAAATTTGGATTAATTAATAAATACTCATAAGTGAGCTCCAGCTAAGAAAAAAAAGTCAATAATTTTGTTAATATAGTAATCCATTGCATGTATCTAACTAGATTGTTTATCACATGACTGCCTGATGTATGTTTCATGTTGTATTGGAAACATATAAACAGATAAATTAAGAATTTGAATTAAAAAGCTCTAAATTAAGAAAAATAATATTGATAAAATAGGACCAGCTGGTATGGAGACTGACACCTTGTCATATGTTTCTCTTCATCACAGTTTTATTGTTGTTGTTGTTAACCATCTGTATAGAAGAAAAATCCCACTTGGGTTCTCCAAACTATAAAATAATAACCTTATGAAAATCTGTAAAATTGTAAAAATTTGCAAAAAATGTGCTTATGTTCCTTTCATCATGGTGTCTTATAGAGGAAATTCTTCGTTTGTTCCTTTCTTCACCATCTTTTCTTCCTTATTCTGGGAATAAAATTTGTCAGTCTTCTTTAAAAGCCAACTCATCTCTATTCCTGGTCCATGTAATCCTGTTGAAACTGACAACACCGTGTCCCAGGTCCACCTGTGGCTGGGTATCTAAGCGTGGCCAGTAGTAATTGAATCAGATAATACATAGTAATTGGGTCACTAGTAATTGAGTCAAGGATAGTTATGTGATCCAGGTTAGGTTTTCCAGAGTCACCAGACTCTTGCCTGGAGCCATTAAGAAAGAGATGCATCCACTTATCTGGGCTTTCACTGATGGGGAAATACTAATACTGTAGTTATTAATGGCATGGAAGGAGCTGGCCTCATAGAGCACCTAACACGGCAGATGTAAGAACAAAAGATAGAAAAACTGCTGCCTTGACAAAACATCATGATTTGAACTTCTGGTTCAAACCATGTGTGAAGATATCAGATTTATCCCTTTCTTTTACGTTATCTAAATCAAGAAATAATCTTTTTCTTAAAGATGTTTCACTCGAATAGTATTTCTGTTACTATCTGAGCATACTGAGAAATACTAAGGTTGGTACTAGGACCAGGGTATTCCAAGATTCAGCCTCAAATACATGAAATTGGTAAAATAAGAGCTGGGTTAGTAATGATTCCCTAAACCTCACATGAAAACAGAGCACTCCTTTTGGCATTCATAGCTCATTTTGACACAGTAGATTTCAGCTTTGAATAGTTTTGTAGGTTTGACTTTCTGGCTTGTAAGGAATTATTCTGCTCTTTATTCTCTTATTTTCTCTAATAATTTCATATAGGATTTGACCTTGATACTTACCTATTGGTAATTTCTTTGAAAATTAGCTTTCCTGAACTTTTAGAGTATGCCAACATTCACATATGTGTAAGTGGAAACAGACCCTTTTGTTAGTTGACAAGTTCTGAAGCTACTAGATTATTTGGCATTAAAATATTTTACATTCATTTCTCATATTCAAAGTCTACTACTTTTGGGGGGAAAAAACCCAGCATTTGTATCCATCTCCCTTTTCAGACCTGAATCTTTTGGCAGATTAAGAATGCTCCAATAACCATAGAATACACTCTGATCTCCATCAGAGATGGAGAGGCATGATTTGTTTCACAGCACACTGTAACTACCTACTTCAAAAGGCTCTGCCTCTTGCCATGTCTTTCTGCTTTACTTCTGCACTTGGTAATGACTGGAGAATCACTGGCTTTGTTTTTATGATTAAGTGATATAGAGATATCTTCATCCCACCATTCCCAATAGGATGGCAGCCTATATTCTTGGAAAGAAAAGATTTCTCTGAACTTGTCTTTAACTTTGGCTCTGTAATGATGTAAATTTACCATGTATTAAGTTCATAATAAAATCTCTTCTACTTATTATTTGGAAATTCACATCAGGAAAATAATCTTTTTCCTCTAAGAGTAATGAATATAATTTGATAAACACAGTGTTCCAAAATCTTATTTGGAAACCATTTACAGTAATACATCAAATTTAGTTTTCCTGAAGCAATTTATACACACCTGACAAATGTTTATTAAATTAGTTTAATAATATACAAGAACAATTTATAAAATTTATCTAAAAGTGATTATTAAGTGTTTAAAATTTATTACATGTAGATATATAGTTTACACAGATTATTTTAAGCCATAAACTTAACTTTCAAAATCAACTTCTATTTTCATTCCATGTACTAATTGCATAACATCCAGCATTTTATTAAGATACCTATCAATTATATTGTGCAAATGAAATTAAATATTAATTCACAGATTTTTATTTTTATTTTGCTAAGATTTTATTTATTTAAGAGAAAGTGCACATGAGCAGGGGGAATGGTAGCCAGAGGGGGGAGAAGCAGGCTCCCCGCAGAGCAGGGAGCCTGACTCTGGGCTAGATCCCAGGCCCCAGGATCATGACTTGAGCCACAGTCAGATGCCTAGCAGACCGAGCCATCCAGGTGTCCCAGATATTTTTGTTGAAAAAATCCTCAAAAACCTAAGTATCAAAAGTAACAGCATGCCTAGGTTCTTGAGAATTTTTCATAAACAAATTATACTGGGATGCCTGGGTGGCTCAGTCAGTGGGGCAGCTGTGGTTGGGTCAGGTCATGATCCTGAGGTCCTGGGATCGAGTCCTGCTTTGGGTTCCTTGCTCAGTGGGGAACCTGCTTCTCTCTCTCCCTCTGCCTGCCACTCTGCCTGCTTGTGCTCGCTCTCTCTCTCTGTCAAACAAATAAATAAAGTCTTTATAAATAAATAAATAAATAGATAAATAAATAAAACTGAACATATGCATAGCATTATATATTATAAATGCATAAATGCAGTATCTGTTGAAGGAATGAGTAAAATCCATCCATCATGGTCAGTCTACCTTGGACTTTCAAATTATGCAGAGGCAATGTCTTGTACTTTCTGCAACAAAATTTCTTTGCTTTAGGTCATTCACATTTTCCTAGTTAAGGGATTATTTTGTTTCAATCAAACTTATGAAAAGATTTATGCTTCAAATGTAGTCTAAAATGTATACTGACTGGGTATACTGATCTTTATTCCTACATTATTTAATAGAGTATGGAATTGTAAACTATGGTGATACACAGCTACAGATGATACAGACGCAAATACAGATGATAAATATAGATACAGGTAGACTGAGACATCTCCTGAGTGCTAGCAGAGTGGTTGGCACATAGTCCTTTGCCTATCTTCATGATCAATTATTCATCTTACTTCTGGTTAAATCTGACATACAAGTAAGAAGAAGACCTAGTTGTAAAGAGTCCAGGAAGAGTATTTGGGGCAAAAGAAAGAAAGAACGCAAAGGCCTCACAGGTGAAAACAGCTGTGTTTGAGCGGCTGATTAGAGGGCAGTGTGAACAAGAGTAAGAGAGTATGAGAAGTAAGGGGTGGGCAAATAAAAGCTAAATCATGCAAGACATTATAGACTCATAAAATGTTCAAAATTTTTCAAGAGCAATGGAAATCCCCTCATAGGTTTTAAATGGAGGAACAATATGGCATGATTTTTTTTTTAAGTAAAAAAGCTGTGTAACGATGGCTTGTAGAAGAAGCAAAATTCAAGATTTATCACCCAGGTGAGTCACCAGGAGCCCTGGATTGGGAGGTGGCCATGAACCAAGAGAAGTGGCTGTATGAGACATTTTTTTTTACCTCTTGGTTGTGGCAGAGGCATGGCAAGGAAGAAGGAAAGAGGAATCAGAGATGTTTCCCAGATTTCTGGCTAGAAAAACTTGGTACATGGTGTTGCTGCTTGCTAGTAGGAAGGTGACCAACTTGAAAGGAACAGATAGGGTGATAGAGAAATTTAAAAGATCCATTGAGTCTAATATGCTTGTAAGACCCTAAAATGTGTATGTCAAATAGCAGATTGGCTATGAGTGTCCAAAACAGGCATATTGGGACAGGTATAAAAGGTGTTAATGCAATTGAGAAAAACCTGTATTCGTCCTAATCGATGACATATATTGTATGTATACATATATACATACATACATACATACATATTACTTACATTGTATTGCTTTAATTGCATATAGTGTGGCTAAGTAATGTTTTGGTTTTCTTTCAAAGAACTTTCAGTCCCTGGATAAAGAATCACAAGTATTTTACATAAAGAGGACAATGTCAGAGAGTCTAATCTAAGATTTCAAAATAATTTTGTGAGGCAATATCTTTCATTTAATTTCAGTCAGATTAAGAAATCACTAAAGTAATTTGAGGTAAGATAGGAGCTTTTTAGATGCAGATTTTTAAAAAGATGCTTTTTGTTGGAATTTGCCACTTGGAACAGGTTAGGATTTTAATTTGTATTCTTTGTCATTTCATCTGTTATCTATCATTCCTGTATCTTGAAATAACTCAAGGAAGAAATGAGACAACTCTTTTTGGCACTGTTATAAATAATAGCTGTTTTTTGGAAACATTCATTTTTGACAGCTATTAATTTTTCTGGAAGACCCTTTGACTTCAAAAAGTATTCACTTTTGTTTTAAAGGGAATTCAATATGACAATTGAAATTAAAATTTTCTCATGACTGGACTTTATATTTGGATAATTAAATGAACAATTCATTCTGAAATATCAATTGACAAGTCAGGAACCAAAGACAGATGAACTTGAGGCAATCATTTTTGTTCAATGATAACTTTAAGATTGTTGTGTCATTTAATTTCTTGACAGCCTAATTTTAGGCTAACTTCAAATTATCAGAAAATACAATGATGAGAAAGTGCTCTGCTATATTTGAAGGAAGTGGGGACGATCTGTAAAAATGATCAAGTTCATTCAAATAAGCATGGAAGTAAATGCTACAGAAACAGGAAGCCAATTAATTTTCTCTTGAGAAATAATGCTCTGAGTAATTACCTTTATTAGTAAGTAGGAAAATACACATTTTAGTGAAAGAAAAGCATTTGTGGTATAAATACAAAGCAGTTGCACAAAAACAGTTATTCAAAACAGACTAATAACAGAGTATAAGCCAGATATATATTATGTATAATATACATACATACATACATACATACATACATGTGGACATATAAAACACTAATCATTCATCCACTCAAGAGAGTTACTGAGGGCTTCCTGTATGCCAGGCACACAGGCAATGTGTACAGTGATTTAAAAAAAAAAAAAAAGTAAGCCTCCATCCCTGCCCTGAAGAAGATGAAATGCCAGTGGATAAAGGCAGACACAGAACAAGTTGCCATCAATATGATAAGAGAGTGAGGAATAGAAAAGTAATAAGGGACCCGAGACTGGCCTGGCTTCCTGTTTCAGTTTGAAGACCATGTGGTGCCTGGGTGGCTCAGTTGTAAAGTGTCTCCCTTTGGCTCTGGTCATGATCCCAGGATCCTGGGATGGAGCCCCACAACAGGCTCCCTGCTCAGCGTGAAGCCAGCTTCTCCCTCTCGCACTTCCCTCTCGTGTTCCCTCTCTTGCTGTGTCTCTTCCTGTCAAATAAATAAATAAAATCTTTAAAAAAAAAAAAAAGGCTGATCTATATCTATAAATGATGCCAGAACAGAAACCTTAGGGAAAGTCTGATTTGTGCCAGAGAACCACCCTGGGGTTGTCTCCTGTCAGCCACGTTACCATGTTACCACGTTACCACTCACTCACCTCACTCATTCACCTCCTGCTGCGTTTCCTCCTGCAGCACTGGCCCTTGGGGCCTTGGTGTCTGTACTGATTTGCTGAGAGGATTGAGTTTAGTAGTTTCTGCACAACAGTGCCCAGACGGAAGGCCAGTTCCTTTGCAAATGAGAAGCTATGGCACCTGACCAGGTTGTGTTGGTCTCTCCCTAACTTTTACTGTGTTTAAAACAAATTACATTGTGCTCTCTCTGCAGGAAGTTTCACAAGCTAAGCTACACACATGTCAGATTATCTCTACTACATAAACACTACTGTCCCACAGGCACACTGAAACTTTACACAGAAACACACACACAAACACACACACAGTACACACCTCATTCGGATCTGAGCCCATGAAATATATACATGGGAAATATGGAGGAAAAACCAATTCTGTATGAAAAAAGCTTCAACTAAATGTAATACTTTAAGGCCCTCTTCTGAGTGATTCCCTTTTATTTGTGAATAAAAAAACAAAAGAGTACATTTAATATGTTGATGTTTTTCCCTCTGGCGCACAAAACAGCTGAGGTCTACCAGGCCCCCTTCAAAACCACCAAAGTTCATGTACAAAGTGAGTTCTAAGTTAGTGACATTGAACATGACTTCTTCAAGAATTCACAGTATTTGGGTAAACATGTAGGAATGGGTTCCTTGTACTAGTTCCATTTGTAAATCAGCTTTATCAGGCATATAATTTATTTACAGTAAACTGCATGGGTTTTGAGAAATGTATTTATGGTAAGTCACTGCCAAAATAAAGACACAGAATATTGCCTCGTGCTCCTTTCAGCCCAACCCTCCCTTAGTCCCTGGCACTAGACAACCGCTTACCTGCTTTTTGTCATCATAGATTAGTTTGCATGTTCTAGAATTTTATGTAAAGGGAATTATATAGTGTACACTGTTTCTACCTGCTACTTTCACTCAGCATAATAATTTTGAGATTGTTCCTGTTGTTGCTATATCAGCAATATCTTCCTTTTTATTGCTGAGTCATAATTTATTCTATGAATATCAGTTTTGTTTATCTGCTCACAGGTAGATGGATATTGAAGTTGTTTCTAGTTTGGGGCTATTACAAATTAAGTTGCCATAAAAAGTGGTATGCAAATTTTCAGACCACAATGCTCTAAAGCTAGAACTCAACCACAAAAGGAAGTTTGAAAAGAACCCAAATACATGGAGACTAAACAGCATCCTTCTAAAGAATGAATGGGTCAACTGGGAAATTAAAGAAGAATTGAAAAAATCATGGAAACAAATGATAATGAAAATACAACGGTTCAAAATCTGTGGGACACAACAGAGGCAGTCCTGAGAGGAAAATATATAGCGGTACAAGCCTTTCTCAAGAAACAAGAAAGGCCTCAGGTACACAACCCTACAGCTAAAGGAGCTAGAGAAAGAACAAGAAAGAAACCCTAAACCCAGCAGGAGAAGAGAAATCATAAAGATTAGAGCAGAAATCAAGGAAATAGAAACCAAAAAAACAATAGAACAAATCAACGAAACTAGGAGCTGGTTCTTGAAAGAATTAATAAAATTGATAAACCCCTGGCCCGACTTATTAAAATGAAAAGAGAAAGGACCCAAATAAATAAAATCATGAATGAAAGAGGAGAGATCACAACTAACACCAAAAGAAATACAAACTATTATAAGAACATACTATGAGCAACTCTATGGCAATAAATTTGACAATCTGGAAGAAATGGATGCATTCCTAGAAACATATAAACTAACACAACTGAACCAGGAAGAAATAGAAAGCCTGAACAGACCCATAACCAGTAAGGAGATTGAAACAGTCATTAAAAATCTCCAAACAAACAAAAGCCCAGAGCCAGACGGCTTCCCGGGGGAATTTAAAGAAGAACTAATTCCTATTCTCCCGAAACTGTTCCAAAAAATAGAAATGGAAGGAAAACTTCCAAACTCATTTTATGAGGCCAGCATCACCTTGATCCCAAAACCAGACAAGGATCCCACCAAAAAAGAGAGCTATAGACCAATATCCTTGATGAACACAGATGCGAAAATACTCAACAAAATACTAGCCAATAGGATTCAACAGTACATTAAAAAGATTATAAACCACGACAAAGTGGGATTTATTCCAGGGCTGCAAGGTTGGTTCAACATCTGCAAATCAGTCAATGTGATACAACACATCAATTAAAGAAAGAACAAGAACCATATGATACTCTCAATAGATGCTGAAAAAGCATTTGACAAAGTACAGCATCCCTTCCTGATCAAAACTCTTCAAAGTGTAGGGATAGAGGGCACATACCTCAATATCATCAAAGCCATCTATGAAAAACCCACCGCAAATATCATTCTCAATGGAGAAAAACTGAAAGCTTTTCCGCTAAGGTCAGGAACACGGCAGGGATGTCCATTATCACCACTGCTATTCAACATAGTACTAGAGGTCCTAGCCTCAGCAATCAGACAACAAAAGGAAATTAAAGGCATCCAAATCAGCAAAGAAGAAGTCAAATTATCACTCTTCGCAGATGATATGATACTATATGTGGAAAACCCAAAAGACTCCACTCCAAAACTGCTAGAACTTATACAGGAATTCAGTAAAGTGTCAGGATATAAAATCAATGCACAGAAATCAGTTGCATTTCTCTACACCAACAGCAAGACAGAAGAAAGGGAAATTAAGGAGTCAATCCCATTTACAATTGCACCCAAAACCATAAGATACCTAGGAATAAACCTAACCAAAGAGACACAGAATCTATACTCAGAAAACTATAAAGTACTCATGAAAGAAATTGAGGAAGACACAAAGAAATGGAAAAATGTTCCATGCTCCTGGATTGGAAGAATAAATATTGTGAAAATGTCTATGCTACCTAAAGCAATCTACACATTTAATGCAATTCCTATCAAAGTACCATCCATCTTTTTCAAAGAAATGGAACAAATAATTCTAAAATTTATATGGAACCAGAAAAGACCTCGAATAGCCAAAGGGATATTGAAAAAGAAAGCCAACGTTGGTGGCATCACAATTCTGGACTTCAAGCTCTATTACAAAGCTGTCATCATCAAGACAGCATGGTACTGGCACAAAAACAGACACATAGATCAATGGAACAGAATAGAGAGCCCAGAAATAGACCCGCAACTCTACAGTCAACTAATCTTCGACAAAGCAGGAAAGAATGTCCAATGGAAAAAAGACAGCCTCTTCAACAAATGGTGCTGGGAAAATTGGACAGCCACATGCAGAAAATGAAATTGGACCATTTCCTTACACCACACACAAAAATAGACTCAAAATGGATGAAGGACCTCAATGTGTGAAAGGAATCCATCAAAATTCTTGAGGAGAACACAGGCAGCAACCTCTTCGACCTCAGCCGCAGCAACATCTTCCTAGCAACAACGCAAAAGGCATGGGAAGCAAGGGAATAAATGAACTATTGGGATTTCATCAAGATCAAAAGCTTTTGCACAGCAAAGGAAACAGTTAACAAAATCAAAAGACAACTGACAGAATGGGAGAAGATATTTGCAAATGACATATCAGATAAAGGACTAGTGTCCAGAATCTATAAAGAACTTAGCAAACTCAACATCCAAAGAACAAATAATCCAATCAAGAAATGGGCAGAGGACATGAACAGACATTTCTGCAAAGAAGACATCCAGATGGCCAACAGACACATGAAAAAGTGTTCCATATCACTCGGCATCAGGGAAATACAAATCAAAACCACAATGAGATATCACCTCACACCAGTCAGAATGGCTAAAATCAACAAGTCAGGAAAGGACAGATGCTGTCAAGGATGCGTAGAAAGGGGAACCCTCCTCCACTGTTGGTGGGAATGCAAGCTGGTGCAGCCACTCTGGAAAACAGCATGGAGGTTCCTCAAAATGTTGAAAATAGAACTGCCCTATGACCCAGCAATTACACTATTGGGTATTTACCCTAAAGATACAAACGTAGTGATCCAAAGGGGCACGTGCACCCGAATGTTTATAGCAGCAATGTCCACAATAGCCAAACTATGGAAAGAACCTAGATGTCCATCAACAGATGAATGGATCAAGAAGATGTGGTATATATACACAATGGAATACTATGCAGCCATCAAAAGAAATGAAATCTTGCCATTTGCGACAACATGGATGGAACTAGAGCGTATCATGCTTAGCGAAATAAGTCAAGCGGAGAAAGACAACTATCATATGATCTCCCTGATATGAGGAAGTGGTGATGCAACATGGGGGCTTAAGTGGGTACGAGAAGAACAAATGAAAGAAGATGGGATTGGGAGGGAGACAAACCATAAGTGACTCTTAATCTCATAAAACAAACTGAGGGTTGCTGGGGGGAGGGGTTTTGGGAGAAGGGGGTGGGATTATGGACATTGGGGAGGGTATGTGCTTTGGTGAGTGCTGTGAAGTGTGTAAACCTGGTGATTCACAGACCTGTACCCCTGGGGATAAAAATAAATGTTTATAAAAAATAAAAGAATAATAAAAAATTTAAAAAAATAAAAATATTTAAAAAATTTATCAATAATCAAAAAAAAAAAAGAAAAAAAAAGTTTTATGCAAAATGTTGTGTGGACCTGTATTTTTATTTCTCTTGAGTAAACACATAATAAATACATGAAAAGACTGCATCATGTCATCATTATATGTTTCACTTTTTTATGAAACTGCCAAATTATTTTCGAAGTGATTATAGCATTTTTCATTTCCACCAGTGTCCGAGAGTCCAGCTGTACCACAGAGCCACTAGCATTTGGCATTGTTTGTCTTTTTATTTTATCCAGTCTAAGAGATGAAATTTTCTTTGTTTAATATTAATAATGTTTACAGATATTAACAAATTTTTTTTCATCTTCTCTTCAATTTGCCTACCATCTGTCATGAAGTGTGTTAAAAGTAGTTGGGCTTTATGTTTCAGTAGTACTGGATATCAAAGAGTATGACTTAGAAGAATGAGCTTGTGATACTTGTGGATACTTGTAGTATGTTAGGTGGACGTTTGACTCTACTACTTGGATTTTACATGTGGCTAAAGAGTGTTAAGTGTGTGCCAAGGTGACAAGGGCGGGCAGTACTGTGGTGGCTTCACAACACGTCAACACGACTAGTCTTTTTTTTCCCCATAGTTCCCCTCCCAATGTCTTCACTAGTAGGGTGGAGTGGAAGAGACATTCTGTGCAAGATTTGAAAGGTAAAAATGAAGTAGCCACCACGCATGCACTGGATGTTTTTGTGGCTCACACATGTTTTTGCTGGTCTGCTGCCTCATCTCATTAGAAAGGAGCACAGCTGAGCCTGCAGTTGCCCCACCCTGCCATGGGCCCTCTCTGAGCTTCTCCAAGGCCTGACCCAGGGATGTGTTTTAGTTCTGTTAGACAGAGCACTCTCTTCTACAGGACATCCACAAGGATGGAGTTAGAGGTGGTGAAAACCAGGGTTCAGCCCACACTCAAGGCTTCAACTCATTCAGATGGATTCCAGCTTTTCCGGTCTCTCTTCCACTTTATATTCACCTTTCCTTTGCAATTGCCTGCTCTGCAAAAGCCAACTCCAGCATCAGATAAAGCATGAAGACAATAGCTTTACACAGACTGTATAACCAGCACTTAGTCTTGTGTGAAGTCAAATCCCTGAGCTAAATCCCTTCATATGTATAATATAATATGCCTGTATGTTTTATTACATAGTTGTGTTATAACATCAATACAATTATATTAATAATTATAGTAATATAATAATGTGATATATATTAAATATAATAAATATATATGATATACAAGAATTATATTATATATTACACATTATAGGTCATGTAGTACATTATATATCATATATTATACTAGTAAGTATTCTGTAATTAATACTGAATATATTAATACATTACATATATCTCATATATATCTTAGTGATTCCATGTCTCTGATCAAACTTTAATTGATATATTACTTGATTTAAAAAAGAAATTACATTTCTCTAAACTATAATTTCAAGTAAGAGTTTGTGAGTCTCTGGACTCAGAAGTGTTTTTGCTAATGTTTATGTGGCAAACAAGATAGTGTAACAGCTCTCCCATTTGTTATAGTCAAAATTGGCTTTAAAGAAGAGTTTCTATTTCAAATTTCCATCTACACAACCTATATTCCTATGTGTTAAGCTGATCTTTAAGCATTTTCTGTATATGGAGATGTTGATCCAACATTATCATGAATCCATCAAATTTGAGTTGGATTGTTTGAACTTGTAAGTTGTTAATATGTTTCTTTCTTTCTTGAAGATTTTATTTATTTATTTGAGAGTGAGAGAGAGTATGAATGGTGAAGAAAGGCAGAGGGAGAAGCAGGCTTCCCACTGAGCAGGGAGCCCAACATGGGGCTTGATCCCAGGACCTGGAAATCATGACCTGAGCCAAAGGCGGTTGTTTATCCCACTGAGCTATCCAGGCAACCCATAACTTGTTGATAAATTTCAATAAGTAAGGTAATATTTTCAGATATAGAATTGGAGACTCTGAGACATAGGACCCCATTATGCTGTATTGTTTTTCTTTTGTGCTTAAATGAGATCCATATTCCCACTGATTCTAAAGAAGAAACCACATGAAGATGGAAATCTGAATACGGGAATGTGTCTGGTCTCATCACCTTCTCTTTGAAACTTGGACACATCGATACCCAACTGCTAACCAAATGCAACCACCCCATGTAACTCAGACCACAGGAGAGAAAAGCCATATACATTTACATACTTTTTCCACACAACCAGTAAAAACTTTCCAAAACCTATTTTATTTATTTGTTTGTTTGTTTGTTTAAGAAAGAGAGCAAGAGAGCAAGCACCTGAGTGGGAGGAGGGGCAGAGGGCAAGGGAAAGCAAAAGAATCTCAAGCAGACTCTAAGCTGAAGGTGGAGCCTGATGCAGGAATTCTTCTCATGAACCTGAGGTCATAACTGAAGCCAAAACCAAAAGCCTGACACTTAGCAGACTGAGCCATCCAGGTGCCCCTAAAATAATCATTTAAAAACCAATGGGTATATTATTGATTGTGGACTTGCCAGGGTCTTCTGTGGTGGTGGGCAGCATGCATCATGCTGCTTATATTTCTCCCCACTAATTTTCTTCCCTGGTGATAGGCAGAGAAGCACCAGCTGGAGTTAATGAGAGAACATGTCTGAGAAACTCATCCCCAGATACTGAGACCCCAAATACAGACAATGCTGGAGCTTTTACTAAATAATCTATAGATAAGTTACTTTTGTACAATGGGGCAGTTTCAATAAGCTGTGTATTATACTTCTAAGAACTGTATTAATTGACACTGCTCTTACAGAAGTCTTAAATAAACTATATTAAAATAAATGCCAAGAATACATCCCAGGACCATTTAATTATCAAAACTAATCTAGATATTGTTATTTAATTATATAATTATATTGCTGCTAGTTAGCTCTAAAAATGCTAAGCATGAGGGATGAGGTAACCTAGAGCTAAGGGCATGAATTTTTATTTCTAAGAAGAATAAGTCTTAATAATCTAATGTACAGTAGAGTGATGATAGTTAATAATACCGTGTTGTACACCCAAAAGCTGCCAAGAGTAGATCTCAAATATTCTCAGCACACACACACAAAGAGCTAACCATGTGAGATGATGGACGTGTTAATTATCTGATCTTGGTAATCTTGACACAATATTTCACATGGTGCACTTTCAATATATCTAACTATATTTGCCATTTATTCCCAATTGTTACTCAATAAATGAAAAGTCCTGAGTATATTCTCTAAAGGAAAAGGACAATGGGATTGGTAGGTGAACAAGATAGGAGTGCGAACATATGCAACATTTCACCTACATAAGTTGCCTTATATACTTTAAGCATAGTAGGCAGCAAACTCGAGTACTTCCCTTGCATCTGCTATGGGGATGTCTTCTTGGCCAACACTATCCTTGCTGCCACCTCCCCCAGTACACAGAAACTCTATCTGGCAAGGATGCTGTTTCAAACCTTTCTCACATCTTGCCATTCTGAACTCTTTAGTCTTTTTCACTGTTCACTTCTCAAAATAGTTAAACCTCAGATTCCAGGATGCAGAGTAGCATGATTCACTTTACTATCTCTGAACCTTTCTTTATTCTCTCCCATGAGTGTTCCCACCACCTCCCTCCCACTCATATCCAGGGCCCACTCTGTTCAGATGCTTTGCTCAAAACAGATGTCATCTATCTCCATCGGTCAACTACCTTTGGCATTCAAATAACACACTCTGCCTCTCTACCTCTAACTGTTTTCTCCATGGCCCTATTTAACATATAACACTCTCTTATTTCAGTTGAAATATCAACACTACCTAAATGCTTTTTGGAGCACCTACCATGACCAGGTCATAGCCTTTACTTTTGTAATACCTGTAGTTGATCAAAAGGACCACATATGGCCTTCTAAAGTGATTTCCAAACTAACAAAAATATGTTTTTCAATATGTCCTATGAAAAGAATCATCTTATGCTGCCATTACATATATCTCTTTTCTTTTTTGCCAGCTCCTTGTGTTCTTCCTGCTTCACCAAAACCAAAACCAGCTCACATTCACAAGCTATTTTTATTTCTTAGGGAATGTCAGGTCCTAAGAAAACTGAATACTTACTTCATCTGTGTACTTTGCCTGCATTTATCCACCCCCAATACGTCAGTCTCAAACAAATTTATGAAGTTAGAATTCAAGACAATGCTTATTGGGAGGAGAGAGGTAGTGGTTAGAGAAAAGGCCAAGAATGAGGGATTCTGGGATGCTGACTCAATCTCTTGATATTTCTTCAGATAATTAAATGGGTATTTTCTGTTTGTGAAAATTTATCAAGATGCTTGACCATAAATTATCAGCTTCTTTTTAAACTTAAAACATGTATAAATATTTTTTAAAAAATCAGTCTAGTTAAATCACTCTGAACTATGCATTGACTCTAAGTTTCTGTTAAGATTATCCGAATATCCTATTCACAAATTTAAAAAATAAAAAACATACTGAGTCCATTATCTAAGGCAATGATTACTTTTACCTTTGATTTATTCTATCGCTACCATCAGAATTATGTCTCTAGCCAGATAGGCAATATTAATATTCTTTGCGCCAAAGTAGTTTATCCTAGAACTCTTCCCATTGATCAACTTCTGCACATGCTTCCACATCACATGCTCTAATTAGATAGCTCTAAAAATCCATCTGATGAGGCTGCACTTGAATTTGCATTGTGGATGACAGCAGAGCTCTTTTGTTGAGCCTGAACAGAGCAATGGTTCCTATAATTAATACAATTCAAAGAACTCACATGTGTAGTGTCATGTCCTTTCTATCAATACAATTAATGGACCTCAGCCGCTGGAGTCTACTCATACTGGTGCTTCTTCATATCAGAAAGAAATGGAAAGGTAATTAAGGATGAGATTTCTCATGGGGCCTTTAACAAACCCATATATAGTTGCTATACCTCTTATGCACACACACACATACCACATGTACACACACACACACACACATGTACACCTATGCACCCAATGTCTTTTTTGGAAAGAATTTCAATATTGCAAGTAGCTGTAACAACCCATGTGAAAAGCAGAGAACCATGGAGAAAATTAAAATGAGTAAACACTTCAGTCTTAAATAACTGCTTTTTATTTGACATTTTCTATTACCTCAGTAGTATTCAGATTAGGAGGAAATAACCAAGTCAAGACTAACTTCCCCACAGAATCAGTTAAAATAAATAAGCAGTAGAAAAGGATCCCATCATATATTTCTCCTCACGGTACAGATGGTCTCAGTTTAACAAATATTAGCATTTATTGAATGCTTCTTATGTGCCAGGCCCTGTGCTAGGCTCACCTAAGAGAAATCAATACGAGCAAGCCAGGGGCACCTGTGTGGCTCAGTGTGTTAAAGCCTCTGCCTTCAGCTCAGGTCATGATCTCAGAGTCCTGGGATCGTGCCCCGCATCTGGCTCTCTGCTCAGCAGGGAGCCTGCTTCTCCCCTTCTCTCTGCCTGCCTCTCTGTCTACTTGTGATCTCTGTCTGTCAAATAAATAAAGAAAACCTTAAAAAAAAAAGATTATAAAAAAAAGAGCAAGACATATACATTGGCTAGCTGGACATAATAGAAAAAAAAAAAAAGCAAGACATAGTACATGTCCTTAAGGACATGGCAAAAATGTGATTAAGTCAAGGATTTTGAGAGGAGAAGATTATCCTGAATTATCTAGGTGGGCCCTAAATGCAACCACATGTAGCTCGAGAAGGTGGTCGCAAGCAAGGGAAGGCAGACAGAGAAGGCAATGTGAAGACAAAATGGAGAGATGTAGCCACAAGCCAGAGAATCTTGATGGGCACCAGCAGCTCTCAAGAAAGGCATTCTCCCCACAACCCTGAAAGGGAATATGGTCATGCTGACACACTGATTTCAACTCAGTGAAATTGACTTCCAACTGAGGCTTCCAAAACTATCAGAGAATAAATTTCTGTTTTTTTCTGGTTTTTTACTACCCAGTTGTAGTAAATTGTTATAGTAATGACAGAGAATCCATACAAGGTTCTGTTACAACTTGAAGAGCAAATATCTAGGTACTTTATTGAAATCTACTGAGTCAAAAGCAAGCAAACAAATGAACCTACTGAAATAGTCAATGTAATGTTCCAAGGATTAGTTACATAACAGAATCTTAACTCCAAAACCATGGAACAGAGTGCTTTCCACGGACATCCAATAGCCACCTGGAGAAGTGGTCTAGAGCCTTGAGCTTCTCGCATCTACAAGCCATAAATCATAACAACTTAATTACAGAGCCATAGTTTCTTCATCTCTGTAATAAAGGCAATAGTTTCTATTGCATTAATTAAACAAATTGATGTATATAAAGCACTTAGTAATGTAATGGTTCCATATGTGTTAATGTTCTTATTCTTTATTAATATTATTATTTTTATTACTGTTTTTCATTCCCCTTAGCTTACTTTTGTCTTCCAAGGAACCAGCTCCTATTTCCAGAGAACTGTATCTATTGATAAATTTGTATTGGTAAATATTTAACCATTAACAAAATTATATTGTGCCTGTCTTTAAAAGGGCAGTTAATACAGCAGTATGGATACTCACTAAGAGCAGATGGAAGACAGATGTTAGATGGGCCTGAGGATATGGCAAACTTTGCACAAACTGTTACATTCAATTTCAGTTTGTGGAAAATATACTTTCAAATTGGAATGTTTCTCAAATAGGGATGGGTACAAAAACATATTCAAAGATACTTTATAATTTTTATTTTGTGTTATTCTTATTTTCCCTAGATTTATTGAGGTATAGTTTAGTTTACCTCAGTGTACAATATGAAGTTTTGTTCATTAGTTTAAGGTATACAATATAAAGCTTTGATAAATGTACTAATTGAAAAATGATCACTATGCTAAACTCTGTTAACATCCATCATTCAAGGATACTTTAAGTGATATAAAAAGCTGCATAGGCATATACCTGTTGATAATAATTTCTGATGATTGTTTCTATTTCCTTGGTGTTAGTTGTGATCTCTCTCCTTTCTTTATTTTTTTAAATATTTTATTTATTTATTTGACACAGAGAGAGAGATCACAAGTAGGCAGAGCAGCAGGCAGGGGTTGGGGGGGAAGGCAGGCCCCCTGCCAAGCAGAGAGCTTGATATGGGGCTCTATCCCAGGACCCTGAGATCCTGACCTGACCGAATGCAGTGCCCTCTGGGTCACCCAGGCACCCCGATCTCTCCCCTTTCATTCATGATTTTATTAATTTGTATCATCTCTCTTTTCTTTTGGATTAGTTTGGCCAGTGGTTTATCAACTTATTAATTCTTTCAAAGAACCAGCTTCTAGTTTCATTGACATGTTCTATTGTATCTTAATTTCTAACTCATTGATCTCTGCTCTAATATTAATTATTTCCCTTCTTGTGCATGGAGTTGGCTTAATTTGTTGCTGATTTTCCAGTCCTTCAAGGTGTAAGGAGAGTTGGTGTATTCTGGATTTTTCCATTTTTTTGAGTTAGGGTTGGATGGCTATGCATTTCCCCCTTAGGACTGCCTTTGCCGTATCCCATAGGTTTTGGACCAATGTGTCCTCATTTTCATTGGTTTCCATGAATGGTTTAAGGTCTTCTTTGATTTCCTGGTTAAGCCAAACATTCTTGAGCAAGATAGTCTTTAGCTTCCAAGTGTTTGAATTCCTTCCAAACTTTTTCTTGTGGTTGAGTTCCAGTTTCAAAGCACTGTGGTCTGAGAAAATGCAGGGGAAAATCTCAATATGTTGGTATCAGTTGAGCCCTGATTTGTGACTCACTGTGTGGTCTGTTTTGGAGAAAGTTTCATGTGCACTCAAGAGGAATGAGTATTCTGTTGTTTCAGGGTCGAATGTTCTGTATATATCTATGAGGTCCATCTGGTACAATATATCATTCAAAGCTCTTGTTTCTTTGTTGATTTTCTGCTTAGATGATCTGTCTATTGCTGATTGAGGCAGGAATCTATCAAAATCCTAGAGGAGAACATGGCAGTAACTTCTACATTGGCCACAGAAATTTCTTTCAAGACATGTCTCTAAAGGCAAAGGAAACAAAACCGAAAATGAACTTTTGGGACTTCACCAAGATCAAAATCTTCTGCACAGCAAAGGAAATAGTCCAAAAAAAGGGGGGGGGGCAACACACAGAATAGGAGAAGATATTCGCAAATGACACTACAGGCAAAGGGCTGATATCCAAGACCTATAAAGAACCCCTCAAACTCAACACTCAAAACATAGATAATCATGTCAAAATATGGGCAGAAGACCTGAAAAGACACTTCTCCAAATAAGACATACAAATAGCTAACAGACACATGAAAAAATGCTCATCATAAGCCATCAGGGAGATTCAAATCAAAACCACATTGAGATACCATCTTACACCAGTTAGAATGGCCAAAATTAACAAGACAGTAAGCAACAAGTGTTGGAGGGGCTGTGGAGAAAGGGGAACCCTCTTCCATTGTTGGTGGGAACACAAGTTGGTGCAACCACTTTGGAAAACAGTGTGAAGATTCCTTGAGAAATTAAAAATAGAGCTACCCTATGACTCAGCAATTGCACTACTGGGTATTTACCCCAAGATACAGATGTAGTGAAAAGAAGGGCCATCTGTACCCCAATGTGCATAGCAGCAATGGCCACAGTCACCAATCTGTGGAAAAAACCAAGATGCTCTTCAACAGACAAATGGATAAAGAAGATATGGTCCATATATACAATGGAATATTAGACAGCCATCAGAAAGGATGAATGCCCAACTTTTATATCAACATGGACAGGACTGGAGGAGATTATTTTGAGTGAAAGAAGTCAAGCAGAGAAAGTCAATTATCATATGGTTTCACTTACTTATAGAGCATAAAGAATAACATGGAGGACATTAGAAGAAGGAAAGGAAAAGTGAATTTGGGTAAATCAGAGGGGGAGATGAAGCATGAGAGACTGTGGACTCTGAGAAACAAACTGAGGGTTTGCGGGGGGGATGGGTGAGCCTGGCGGTGGGTGTTAAGGAGGGCATGTATTGCATGCAGCACTGGGTGTGGTGCATAAACAATGAATCTAGTAACACTGAAAAAATAAAATTAAAAAAAAGAAAGCTTCATGAGAGTAAGTCAACTAGGATATATTTTCCATTTCCTTGGCTAGCAATTTGTATATGAAGAGGATTTGGTGGAGCAGTGAAACACTCTTATTCACTCAGTCACTCAATTCAGTATATAAGTTGATCTTACACTATATGAATCTAATCCCAAAACTTTGTAGAGCTCCTAGGATATGGTCTTATGTCTTTTCTTTGAACACCTTTGAATCTAAAATAACTATCTGTCCAGGCACAGTTTATTTTTGCCCAGTTAATGTGATCTCCATGATTTGGTCACTTCCTTTCAAGGTCACCTGATCATCATATTTATGATTATAGCAGTAATTCTGTCATAATTCCCTCCATATAAATTAAGGATATAAATACCAAAAAGGCAACAAAGAATTTATCACAGATTCTGCTACTTCTAGATGATACCTGAGTTGAGCCTCCTAGTACTGGTTCATTTTATCTATGTTAAATTTATAACTAGTATTAAGAAAGCACACCCACCCTGCTTGTGAAATGAGAGACTCCAGAAATTAAAACTTATACTTCACAGGGATCTTTGGTATAACCCTTCTAAAGAACACTTGTTTGCTCTTTCCAGTAAGGTGTGCTCAAATAGCAGATACTATGTTCTTTCCTGAAAATCATGGATCTCCATCAGGGATGTGCCTTCTGAATTGTTATGTGGGACCAAATAAGGGACTCCAACACTTAACAGTTCATGACCTTGGAAAGTCTGTTCCTCTCATCTTCACTTCTCTCATCTTTAAAATGCAAATTATGATGCTTCTTTCATTTCCTCCAAAAAGTATTGAAGATGAAATGTGATGATAATGTATGTAAAAGATGTTTGAATATAAAAAGCTCTACCAACATAATCCACTGCTGTTTTTCCTTATTAAGTATTTCCAGATTCTACCCAAGCATCATACTTAAGTCTCAATGACACTTAGCTAGCATACTGAGTTCTGTGTTTATCACCTGTACTTTGTAGATTGGCCTAATGATATGTGAGCTCAATGAATAGTCAGCTTAACTTTCTTTCTTGTTATTTTCACTTTTGATTTATTAGAACTTCTTCTGCTGTGATTGCTTTGCTGAATCATTTATTTTAATTCACACAGATTTTCTGCACATTTGTAACTCTGACCAAATAATAGCTCTCTTGATCCAGTACAAATTCCTGCCAGATTCTGTTTGACATGTATAGTTCCAATATGCATATTGTTTATAAGGTATTGTGTGTGCCCTTTACAAATATTATAAGCCAAATGGAAAAACAAGAGGAGCCCTCCTCCCCTGCCGACCAGGCCAAGTGATTTTTAAAATATATTTTCCCAGCATTAAGGTTTCTAGAGGATATGCTGTTCTGGGCTTTTCCGAAATAGATGGTTGCCCAATCTCATGGATGAGATCTATCATACATAGAAGGGGAAACTGAAGGTGTCATAACTGTTGTCACTCTACAACAGTCTCCCACAGGGCCAAGTCCTAAAGCCTTCATCTCATTTTTTAAATAGACTTTGTTTCTTAGAGATATTTAAGGTTCACGGAAAAATTAAGCAGAAGGTAGAGATATTCCCCATGTATATCCTGCCCCTGACAGGCACAGCCTTTCCTATTATCAACATCCCCCATCAGAACAGTACATTTGCCACAACTGATGAACGTAGACTGACACCTCCTTGTCACCCAGAGTCCTTTACACAGGATTTTCATTCTTGGTATTGTATATTTTATGGGTTTGGACAAAGATATTAATGAAGATCAGGGAACAAAGAGAGTCAAATATCAATTTTCAACTAATGTTCCCTGAATGTTTCCAAACTACCTTCTTGTTCAGCCCTTTAGAAAACTTTGAAAATGAAAATGAAAGCTCTGTTCACATTTATTTCTCAGTCATGTGAAAATGTTTAATTGATAACACATAAGATTCTAAAAAGCTTGTGTTTAATCACTTATAGGTTACCCCTACATATTCTACATTTCACTATAAATTGAAGGGATGATTCTTGCAGTAAAAGGAAGATTTCCACGACAAACTAAAATAAGAGCAATACTCATTTCACTATGTGGAAAATATAATTTTCATTGTGCTCCCTTCCAAAAATTTGAAGCTGTGGATTAAACAATACAAATTAAAAGCCTGTCGTTTGTGATTTATTCAGATGCAGTTCAGCTATGAAGTCACTTATTTATGCTACAGTAACTTCCAACTTGAGGAAAACATAGCAATTTTAGTTAATTGATCATGGCTAATTACTATAGTACATTAAAAAATATATTTTCATTCATGTATCTCAGATTATTTTTGCTTTTCAAATTTTATTAGTTCCTTAGGAAGATACACTCATGAAATTGTATCACTTAAGTGTCATTTACATAATCGTCATTATTGATAATTACTTGTTCTATAATGAATTTTGAAAAATAAATGCATGAACAATGTATATATGTTGTATTTTATAGCTCTCTATATTAGTAAAAATGTATTAAGCATTTCATCAAATAGTAATTTTAATCAGAAAAGAAACAATAGAATAAGAGAGTTGGTCATTTATGCTGAAAAGTCTGATGCCTTTAAAGAATGAATAAAAGTGAATTTCCATTTGTTTTTAAAACAAAGCAACACATGTTTTCTCATTGTGTTTTCTTAGCACATTGCTTCTTGATAGAGAGAACTGGAAATAAACTCTTCTGAAATTATTTGAATTCTTTATGATCTTCTAAATCCTGTAAATGATATTGGATTAAAGATGCAGAGGAATTATCCTAAGAATGGAAATGTCCAATGGAGCCGAGAGAATGTATTTTATTAGTATTCATAGTCTTTCTACTCTCCTCTGTCTGGCAAAATTATTTGATCTATAATTGGGTTATTTCTGGATTCCATGTTAAATAAAACACATTTGGTCAATCAATATGGAGTGACAATTCCCAATGCACTAATAATGCAAAACACAACCAAAAGAGAATTCTGCCACATCAACTCAGTGTGCAACTGGAAAGTCTGAAATGCATACAAATGAATGTTTCTACAGCCCTTTCAAAGGCAGAGCTTACTGATTTTCTAAGATCTGTAGCTTGAGCTCGTGGTCATATAATGAATACTAGGCAAAACTTCCAAGGCTGCAGATGATCCACCTCAATCCATATTCACTCAAAAATGCAGTTTGGTTAGTGAACTATGGCAAAGTCATGAGATGTGGGAAATGATTACAAAAAATTAATTCTGCTCAAATTGACATCAAGTAGGACCTGAAACATATTCATTGGGACCAGCTACCACCATATATCCTGGGGACTATACACTTGGACCCACAAATACTAGGTTTGTTCCAGAAGCAGGGGTAGCAGAGCAGGAAAGGGGAAAGTGATGTGGATAAACAGAGATCAGAGATACTAATGAAGATCAGGGAACAGAGAGAGTCAAATATCAATTTTCAACTAATGTTCCCTGAATGTTTCCAATGTTTTTGCTGGTGATCTATTTGAGTCATTTAGATTTTTATGAGTCCAACAGATTATTATCTGACTTTGTTTCATAGAATATGGTGTAATGGGATAGCAGAGTGCTTTTCTATGATTTTGTAGAGGAGGTTCAATTTCTGGTTTTCTAGAAATAAGAGGAAACTCTTTTTTTTTCTCTGTATTTCTTCTGTGTTATATTATATGAACTAGGAAAAAAGAGAACATTTTCCATAATAAGTATAAAATTTGATGATAATGAAAATACAGACATGATGTTAGAAGTATTGTTTTAATTGATCCTTTCAACAAATGTCATAGGACTCAAGGAAATACTCATTGGGGTACCAAACAATGACAGGTTTGGGCAAGGGCATGTGTACATACCCCATCTCTTCAATTATGTATACATCTGTGTGTTTCTTTTTTAGCATATTCCACTATAAAAACCCTAGAAATAGAGTTCAATCTGCTCTATGGAAAGATGGAGATGAAGACAGGCAACTTCATGAAAGGAGATGAAAGAATATCTTTTATCTTCCACTTTCTACAAATCTTTTATCTTCCATTAGATTTAAAGAAATCTGAGAAATTCTACCCACACAATTAACAGAAGAAAATAAATATTACTATAATTGTACTCAACTATTAAACTAGAAGAAATAATGAGCAAAGTTCATTATGGTATATATCAGTATATATATTGATTACTCTATGTAGTACAGTAAACAGTATATATCTCAGCTATATAGAATCATGTTAGAAATCCAATAAAGAAGCCAACTGGATTTTATACTGTCAAGGAAACTATCAATGGAAGAGATACAAATATGACCAGATTAAAAAAATTTTTAAATACTCTTTTCTAAGATTTTTTTTTTGTAGAACTCAGGAAATCAGCACAGTTTTATTTCACTTAAGCTCATTATTCTAACACGTGTTTTGGGGGGAAACACTTTACAGGAAAAGGAATTTGTCCTTGAGATATCTTCTTCATCTATAACATTCTCAATTCCTTTTTCCTTCCTCTTGCCAGTTTGGTGGATATTTTTCTTCTCAATCCAAAACTCTGTTTACATGCCTGTATCATTACAGCCTTCTATTAGAACTGGAATCAACACATGATTACACAATGTTTATTACCGAAGAAGGGGTAAAGAGGATAACATAGTTAACGGTGTGTGTATTTCAGAATTATGGTAAGAGTAAAGAAAGTGTGAGACAGCTTTTCTAATGCTCCTTAGTACTCTTTAACACTCTTTTGTACTATAGAAATAATTCCAGAGAAATAATGTGTGAAATAATTTTGATTATACAATAGGGCTGGAGTAGATCACAGATAGTTTAACCTTTTTAAAACCTTACTGAAGATAGTGACATGAAACTATAGTCATAGTTTGTGAAGAGACCTAATATACCTAACTATATATCTAATTCTTGAGCTATTAAATAACACCCAATCTAGATTGGGTATATTATTGAACTCCCTCAATGATAGTAAACATACTTTCCAAAGCAACCTATCCAACTTAAGACAGTTCAGGATCCAAGAAATTCTTCCAAAATCAGTCTCACAACAACTTCCAGGAATTGGTTCCATGTTTTTCTGTTGAGACTATTTAAAACAAGTCCAATTCACATCACTCAAGATGGTCTTTCAAAATTTTCAAATAGATTCCCTTCTGAAACACTCTTTTCCAAGTTCAACACCTTTATCTCTTCAACCTTTTTCTATATGGCAACATTTCCAATCCATTTCATCAACTCTGTTTTTGCTCTCTGAACACATTACAGATTGTCTATATCTGCTCTTAAAAGGCACCCATAGCAGACATGAAATCCTTCACATGAAATCCTCTCAGAATCTGGGAGATCAAAACTAGTTTTCTCTCAATCTGGATGCTATGCTCCAATGAATGTATTTCAATCGTTTACTTCTACTATTCTTTGTGGCATCCATCACATACAAATAGTTCACGTTTAACTTGAATAACCTAAAATTCCTAAACTGATAAACCACTTTCTACAAATTTATACTTGCTGCCAACTTTGATCCTAGGAAAAAAGAAGTTCCATTTGTCACTAGAAATACCTATCATATGAGAGCTGAGCTACTGTTACCACACAAAACCATTTTAGATTTTGTTTCTCTCACGATTTGTAGTCACTACTCCTCTCTGCTTCTGTGCCATCTCTGTGTTCATTCACTTCAGTGATGAAAGTGCTTAAGAGGAGCTAGACATGAATCGAGCTCTGGCACTAACATCAGGAAGTATCCTCAAAACACTGACAACAGTTCATTCTTTGTGAGGTTTTTTTGTTTTGTTTTGTTTTTTTAATGTATACTAAACCTCTTCCAGACCTAGATATAAGTTCAAGTTCATCCCTTTGTTTCAACTCTAGTTGTTGTTGTTGTTTGCTTTAAAAAAAAAAAAATTTCACGCTAACTTTAGAGGGAATTGACAAATTCTGACGTTTAGCTAACAATAGAGATATTCCTCCAGAATAAAATGATTATCTGTAAAAGTTTGCAAACAACATTATTCTGTCTTCTAAAACAAATTCCAATACAAGATAGACTAAGATCATAATGTGATATGAGCACAGAATACTAAAATCACTACTAATAACCTTTCATCAAAATTACAAAAAGAATAAGTAAAACATGTAAGTAAAACAAATAAGTAAAACATAACTATAGTTCAATAATTGTCCCAACTTCATGTTGATTCATCCTTAATTTTCTAAATGTTTATGCAAAATCTGTGCTCTTACCACTATCTCAAGCTGCTATATATTGTGTTGAAACCCAATTACAGAGGTCCTTGTTTATGCCATCCTGAAATGTTCAGACTCTATCCACTGAAACAATGGAGGGTTTTTACAGAAAGCAATGATATAATCGGGTACATATTTTTTTAAATAGCTGGAAATACTGTGGTGCATTAATTTAAGTAGAAAAATACAGGCAAACCATTTCTTTCCCTCACTCCACAAAAAATCCTTTTAAACAATGGACAGAGCTATTCATTAACTCAACAAATGTTTGCTGAGTACCTATTCAGATACATCACCAAGTGGTTTTCTTTAAAGAAAGTCCTGGTATTTAATGATAGTTCAGCTGTTTTATAAGAAAGAATAAAGATAAGCTTGTTATTTTTGGTAACAAATCAATAAATTTGTATTGTGCTCTTGGTATGGTGACACATAATATAAAGAACTAAATATAAACTATATCCAACAACAAATGATAAGAACTTAAATGAGAGCAGAGACAATAAAATTGAGAAGGAGAATGTGCATAAGGAGCTCTCTTCAAAATTCACGGAATGCATAAATGATGGAAAGAGTCTGGAACCTGAGACTTCATGCTGGGATTTCAGTCTACTGGTCTACCTAGAATACTTTGGATGAGCCACTAACTTCAGACTCAGGTGCATCAAAAAGAAAGGATGGGACTAAGTTCTAATATACATATAGGCTAAAAAGACCCTAGGAGTCTGTGGCTTTATCTTAATTAAGATCACAGGGTCTCATATAAAAAATTCAAAGAATCAGAGAATCAACCTCAATTCACATTAGATGAAAAGTTGTCATTTTTCTGGTATTCAGCTACAATTTTCAAATATCCTTGTGACCTTGCTTATAACAAGGAACTAAAGTAAGCTGGAGATGCTGCATGCAGAATTTATGCAAAACTTCACTCATATTTTAAATAAATCAGAGGTAATTTTCCAACATAATTTGAAGTCTTAATGAGAAGAGGCAATTTTGTTCATGAAATTTCTTTTAATTCTGGTATAACCTACACAAACAATTAAGGATACATGCATAGCATTTGTTATTTATGGCACTTTTTTGATTGGCCTCTCATTGAAATCCCATTTTTTCCCTCAAATCCAGAAAGATAGTCCATGTGAAAGGAGCTATTGTTCCTTCATAATTACTCAGCTGCTTTTTGTATAGTATTGCCTCTATGTCATGTGGTTTAGCAATTTAAAAAACTTCAAATAGAAACAGCAAATAAACACAGGTGGGGAATTACTAAATATAAAATCTGTTTATTTGTAACTTGTAAGTTCAATTGTATAACACATTAATATTTCCATTTAACACAGAAATATCACTAATTATTTTTAAAGTATTATTTCAGCAACAACAAAAAACAAAGTTCTTCCCTTTAAGAGCCATGACACCACAATCACCCTGTAGCAACACTAAGTAATGTCATAGTTAACGTGCTCCTCTATCTCAGAGGAAGGTAACCAATTTAGTAAACTCAACAACTGAGAGGGGAGACGAAAAACAAGGGGAGGGAGGGCAAAGCAATGCAGTGGCGAAGGGTGGACGGGGGAGGGGAGACTGAAACCACATTAGGAAGAACAAAACTATCCCCTGATAATTTCTATGGAGAAGTTACCAGAAATAATGGTTTTGTTTTTCCCAGCTATAAAACTAGTTTGTGTTCCTTTTATGATGGTATGTAAGATAATTTGAGAATCTTCTTTCAGATAGGAAGAATGAAGAATGGCCTTCATTTACAATTTGTTTATAGATTTGTAGAATAAGACAAAACCAGCTTTACATGGGGGTGGGGAGTAGAGAATTACCAGCACTTTCAATTTAGCACATAATCATTAAAGTCTGAATAAATCTAAGTATGATTCATAATGAAAAAGAACCCTTTAGCCAATAAGTACTCTCTGCATATGAAAGTAACTAGATTCACAATGAGTACATAATAACTTATAGTTTTTAATGTTCTCAATTCCTCAGACATAGTTTTAAAAGAATTCAGGACAGTCAGCTCTGGATCTTTAAGCCCAAAACCTTAGGAAAATGAAAACAATGTGAAAGGACTAGTCATCGGTCAGGCTCTGTGCAGCTGCTGAGGCAGAGCACACAGAAATTTATATACTATGGAACCAAGACAGAAGCTTAGCAGTCTAACAGATGCCCAAAGAAACCCACTGAAGCACTAAGAAAAGGTCAACAGTCTGCATCAAATACCACAGAAGAGAGAACTGTATTTAGTTTTTAAAATTTAACTCCAGTAGAATACAAAAGATGGTTCAATCATCAGTAAATATCAGTCCTTATGGTTATAGCCATGGGAAGGAGAGTCTCCTACTAGGGGGTGCACGCAAAGGTGACCCCATGCAAGTGACCTGTGATGGATATCAAATATTACCTGGATGCCTTCTGAACCCAGACATCAGTGAGAGACTGAACGGAAGCCACCATCGCCATCTTGAATTAATCATGGTAGCTTTATCCAAATTTCTGGACAAGTATCTTCCCCTAAAGATACTTCATCCTGTAGGAAAAGGTCAAACCAATCTCCATGGAATACAGATTTGATTTGCAGAGTAAGAAAGCAAAATGCACTGATACAGAGACAAAAATGTTGGCAATCATGGCAGTGTCCTTACCCTTCCAGTATACTGGAAATAGCATGGGCGTTGGGGCCAAATGGATCTTGGTTTATATCTCACCTACAGTATTTATTAGGCATACAGTTCAAGTCACTCTCAGAGCTGCATTTCCCTCATCTGTAACATTGGCATAATCTAGAATCATATTGGTTAATATATGAAAGTATCTAGCGTGAATCCCAGGATGTAGAAGCTGGTACCATATAGTACTTGACTTCTACCTATTACTACTACAATCCTACCTTAATTATTTATCCCTGAAGCCTAGATATGGTTGCTTGGATATGATCTCTCCTGTATTTAAAAGTTTGCTTTCTTACGTGAACTTTAAGTATAAGTCTTGTCTGTGCTTAAATTTTTTTTTTTCCTAGTGAAACTCTGGTCACGAGGTTTGCTTGTGTTTGATTGGTTGATTGATAAGTAATTTTTGCTATAGTCTCAAGGAACCAAACCCTGACCCTAGCCATGTGGTTAGTATCTTTGATAAAAAAATAATAAAACTCAAAAGGAAATTTAAATATATAAGTTATGCAAAAATCACCCAAGGCAGATAAGCTTTCAGTGAAATTTCAAATCTCTGAATGCAGTTGACAGGTTTTGGTTCAATTCCATGTAACTTCTGGGAAGTTCAACAAAAAAAAAAAAAGGAGACTTCTTCACTTGTTTTGATATCTTTTAACTGAGACACTGTTGCATTTCCTGTCTTTCTTCCTGTGGTTTTACTCCCATTTTACCAGATTGGTTTCACACTTCACAGCACTCATAGGGATATTCCATCTTCACACTTCACCAAAGGTTCCAGTGTCCTGCCAGCAGAAGGAGAATAGTGGTGTAGTTATGATTTCTGTAGAAGAGTTATCTGAGACTCGGATAAGTTTTGCACTCATTAAAATAACTGTGATAAACATAAACCATATTACTGAATATGATTTTGACAAGATAATACCTAGTTACAATCTGGTACCCTTTTAGCTATACTTAATTGTTCTGATTTCCGTTCCAACCTTATAGTATTTATGCAAAGAAATTACTAGAATGAGTATGTATATATATATATATATATATATATATATATATACACATACTTATATGAATCCCACTTAAGAGGGAAGGTGAAAGACAAAGGCTCATTAAATGAAAATAAGCAGGCTACCTCTGGTCAAAAATTATCTGGTGTCTCCTGGTATACCAGTCTATCAAGGGAAGAGCAAGGTACAGGACTATCTCTTCCCAGGCGAGACCCTACACCTGATGCCCTGAGGGTCTAATCTCTAACCTTGGGCAAGTGCCTCCTTCCCAGCCTCTCACTCTGCCGCAGGGCTATGTGGAGTGCTGATGGGGACAGACCCACCTGCTCTGCTCACCTCTCCATTTGCCGCAACACAAACTCCCCTACTTGTTCTTCAGCAGACACCCCTCCCATGTAGGGGCTTAGAAACACATGTTGCATACTCAGCTTGCAAAGTTGCAATTTACCTCTTCCCCTCACCAATGTTCAGTATTGACATTTTTTTCCTGATGATAAATGCATCATACACACAAAAGATTTCCCTTCAATACCTGTGCTGAGAATCTATGATAGCCCTCAGTGAAGATTAATACAGAGAAGAGAAACCAGAATATGCATATTTCACCAGTTTGCACTTTCTGGGGTACTGGTACTAAACATGGAGCATGATCTTAGGGCCACGATGTCAAACTGAATGTCCTCAGAAGTCAGGAGCTCACCAAGCAAAAGAAAGAAAGCAGAGTCCCTCCCAAGACAAGAATCTCCAAGTGAAAAGTACATGTAGCAGGAATAAGAAAAGAAAGGCTTTTCTCTCTCTCTCTTTTTAAATCTTTGTTCATTGCTGTTCCTTTTGTGGCTGGGGTCTGCAGGAAATAACTACGAAGTACCAGAGTTCTCAGGGAAACATGACAGTGATAAAATCTCACAAGGTCCTTCAAGCCAGCATGCCTTTGTTTTCTGCAGTCTTAGCATTTCTAAATCCCATGGTTAATGGAGGCGGTCCTGTAACAGATACCAAGGAATAGAATCAAGGGCTAGCCTGGCACAGATCATGGTGTGTGGCATCTCAGCCTTGGACTTGGGCGGGCTCTCTATGCCAGCCCCAGCACCTCTCATAACCAGAAAATGATTTCTCATCTGTCCTTCCTTCTCCAGGCTTCCTTGCCTGGCATTTCCTTGATGGCCTTGCAACCGGCCACTCCTCAAACCTGCTTCAAACGGGCCACCTGTCCGGGGCAGCAGCAGCCACCTCAGCTGTCACACTTCAAGGTTGAGGAGGGGTCATTAATAATGACTTTTAAAAAATGAGAGGAGTCAACTCTGCTTGAACACATGGGGGTGCTCCTGCTCCCCTGAACCTAGGGTGCACTCTGTGGTCCAGCAGGAGGCTACACGGCACCCCTCACCTCCCCATGCTCCATCCTTGAGCCCACATCCCAATTTCTGCTATAAACCCTGGTGTTCTTCATGAAGCTCCAGAAACAAGCAGATGTTTTCATCACAGGAGGAAATGTTTCACAAAGAATACACACAAAATTCATGAAATCACTTCTTCTTTGAAGTCATTTGAAGATTTAGGGGTTACCCGTTCAAGAATGGCCTATTGTTATCCATATATCTTTCCTTTGGTTGAAATCATGATGTGAGAAAAGCAGTCATAAAGTATTGTGGTCTGTGTATTCGTATTCCAGGAGCTATTATTTACCCAGCAGGGGCAAGCTGTTCCTATAAACTCTTCACCTATGCCCTTATTGATATTGATTCAGGAATGTTCCTCTCGATCATTAGCACCTGCAGAAATGTGGAAGGCTTTCCCTTTTCACAAAGCAAGACCCTCGCACGCTGTGAAATATTTGATTAGCTCAGGAAGAAGTGTTCTTTTCCCAGACTTGCTGAACATTACCCCATTTCTACGGGAGCTGGCAAATTGAGATTATGTTTGCACACACTGGTACCTGCCCAGCCCTGTGCTGCCTGGCCCTCTTCTGCTCTCATTCCTTCCACAAACCACCACTCGCTCCTTGCTGGCCTGGGGAATAGTAGCTACTCTGTGCTCTTAGTATTTAGTAAATATTAAAGGACCTATATCTGGGCAGGCTTTTTTCTCTGTGCTTCTTTTTCTAAATGACAATGTTTTACTGTTATATTTAGACATCAGAGAAAGCCTGCATAAAGATATTAAATATTCAAATAAACCACAGCCTATTTTTTTAAAGTCTGAGAATGATTTCTCAGATTCTAGTAATAAGAGTACATATCTTCTGATGTTTAATTGTTTTAAAAAGAGAGAGAGAGAGAAAGAGGAGGAGAGATAAAGAAGGAGGAAGGGGGGGAGCAGGGTAAAAAGAGAAATCGGGGAGAACAGAAAGGAGAGGAGGAGGCGGAGGAAGAGAAGGAGAATCAGAAGGAGCAGGAGAGGAATTGTAATGGGGATGAAAAGCGGATAATTGGGGAAATATCCTAAAGAGCACTGTCTAATGATGTACGAATTATAATTTAGGAGTCTGGCATATTAAAGGTAGATTTCCTTTAGAAGAGAAAAATAACAAGAACAGAAGAATTGGTATGTAACTTGGCTTGGCTTCCTCTGAACACAGAAGCTGAGGTAAGGACTCCAGTGTAAACGTTTTGTTTAGAAGATGGTCAGGGAGCCAGGGATGGGCAGCAACGCGAGGCAAGCAAGTGGAAAAGCCCCAGGGAGTGCAGGAGCGGGTACTACCATGGGCGACGAGGACCTTCTTACCCAGCATGTCAAGCCACGTCTTCAAAGTTAGGGAGGCCATTGGGGTGCCTGGGTGGCTCAGTGGTTAAGCCTCTGCCTTTGGCTCAGGTCATGATCCCAGAGTCCTGTAATCCAGTCCGGCATCGGCATCGGGCTCTCTGCTCAGCAGGGAGCCTGTTCCTCTCTCTCTGCCTGCCTCTCTGCCTACTTGTGATCTCTCTCTGTCAAATAAATAAATAAAATCTTTAAAAAAATCACATTCTGAGTTTAGTTTTTAGGAATTCAGGTGTGGACCTCATTATCCCACAAAAGAATGAAATGAACTGTTTAAAAAAAAAAATTAGGGAGGCCATGGTATTTATTACCAACTCTTATCCACTCTGAATCAGGAGTGTGAACAACCCCATAGTACATCCTGCTGGGGCTGAGCTCCCCAGCAGGGGGGAACCCCAAGGTTCCTTGGGGCGAACCCCGAGGCAGGGAAGCAAAGAGATAAGACTGTCAGGTTGCAGGGTGCTTGCTCACACAGCTGCAGCTGAAGTCAGAAGAGGCTGGAGGGATCGTGTCTCCTCACCTACGTCAGCAGGATCAGTTTGTGCCTCGCTGGAATCAGATCCCAACAGCAATGTGCCCTATGGAACCCTTCCCTGATGCCACCTCACCATCCCTCCCCAGCCCCTCACCTTCTATAATCTTCTCCATGCACATATCTCCTTTTTAGATTGAAATTATATTAAATTTATAGGTTAACTGGGAAGAATCGCTGTATTTGCCATCTTTGTTTCTAGGACTATTTTATCCCTCCATTGATTCAAGACCTTTTTTATTATTACGAATGTGGTGTAATTGCCTCAGGACCCACAGCAGTGCCTGACAAACAGAGGGTCCTCCACACATATTGGTTAAGGAATTAATATCAGTGTGTCTCATGCACTAGATTAAACATGCATCCTAAGGCCTTTGATTTCTACTTCTAGGGGAATATGTGATGCTTTTATAGGAAATGTCAGAATCTTTTCAACTCCAAAGACAAGAGGATCTTTTGGTTAAAAAAAAAAAAGTGTCTACTATGATATTATATGGACTTATAAATATTATGTAGATATATAAATTATATTATGTGGGTATAAAGATCTGTCTCTTCTGCAGAGGACATTGCAAGTTCATAAGGCATAGAGGGGAGGGTGTGAGACCCCCACAAGGCAAATGTGCCCCTGTAGGACTCCCACAGAATGAATCACAGAGGACTGACCTCTCCTCACTCTCCTATGAACTGGTACAGCAGGCAGGCAGCAAAGCTTTTCATATTAAGCAATCGATTAATCACAAGTCACTGAAAAATGGCTGCTCTGCTTGCTCAAAACAAAACTAACTTTCTGGAACCCCAGGTCCCTGGCAAGACAAAGGCATAGAGCTCATGCAGTGGGACTAAAAGAAGCATTCAGATCTGCATGGGGCCAACAGAAATCCAATTTAAGCCATTATTTTTCTCAAAAGAGACCCCAAAATAAATAAATAAATAAGTAACCTACATGAAAACAACAGAACCAGAAAAATCCTACAATCAATACATGGAAAGTAAGAGTGATTCGGAAAGCAGCCAGGAGCAGGACAAAATGAAATAAAGCCTTCACCACAGCACCCTGTAATTACTTGAAATCTGAGCTTCTTACATCCATGTCCAGTCTTACTGATGAGGAGACTCTGTTCCCAGCACAGGGACCGCATCTTTGGCTTCTTTGTATGTCCCCAGGGCCAGCCTGATTGTGCCTCTCTCTGGCCTTACCCCCTCACTGCAGCTTCCACCCCTTAGTTGGGACTCCTGGCTCTCTGCCTACAGACTCAGCCTAGCTGGGATCCAGCTCTGGTGGCCTTGGTCTTCCTCCTCTCAGAATGTCCCTGAGTCCACAGTCCTAAAGCTCCCTGAAAGCAGTTCCCTGAAAGCAGCTGGAGAAACACCTGCCCCTATGGTTGAAGTATGAGACCTCATCTCTCAAGAGTGTTACTGAGCAAGTTGGGCTGCTTCTCAAAAGGCCAATACTCAAGAGAGGAGTTTTGGTTAGAAAGAAATTTAAGCTTTATTCAAGAGGCCAGCAACTTGGGGAGAAGGCAGACTCAGAGTTTTCTGCCTGGCTCAGAGATTTTTAAAGGGGTTTCATCGATTAAGGGAATGCAGTGGTCTGTGACAGTTTTTGACTACATGCAGACTCGATGGTGCTAGTGCTCAGGGGTTGTGCCAGAAGTGTGAGTTTCTTGTGCCCAGGGGTGGTTGTGCAAGATCTGGTCCCTTGGTACCCAGAGGTTGTGCAAGAGTGCTCTGTTCTTTCTGCAGAGGATGTCAAGGTCTACAGATGCACAAAGGGAGGTTAATAAAGTCATTTATGTGAACTTAAAAAAGAAAAATATTTTACTAGAAGATTGCTGGGCTAATCAGAAAGCCAAGAGGTTTTCAAACAGACTTGCAGTCCCTGTGGCCTGGAAAAGTTGTAGTCCTTCATTCTCCAAGGCCAGTGATCTGCAAACCTCAAAGAAAGTAAGTTAGTTCTATTACAGTTGAAGGGCCTTAGGTCAACAAGCAGGACGTATGTAAACTTACGAGTTAGCCCTCAAGACCGGCTGGAGTGCTATTACAAGTGCAGCAGGAAGTTCCGACCACTCTTGTGTCCACTTCCCTCCAGTGCCATACTCATGGTCTGACTGTCCTTCCCCACCTTGCTGCTTATTTTTATTAGTGGTTTTTAAAAAAACCATTTCACAATACTGTGAAGTTGATATTAAACCTATTATATAGGTGAGGAATCTTATAGGTGAGGTTCAGAAAGGTTCTACATTACCCAAGCACATGCAACATTTGCATACCTGCCCAATGGGACTGCAGACTCCCCCATTGGTGCCTGATACTATGGAGAGTGACAGAGAATGAGTCCTAGACCTATGTCTGGGTTTGAATCCTAGACCCAGAGTTTAAGGGGAGTGCCTCTAGGCAAGTTATGAATCTCCTTCAACAACAGTTACTCTAGAGGTAAAATAGAGATAGTCTTTTTAAGCAGTCTTTAAGGGATGAAATAAGATGATCCCATGAAAGCGTCTAGCACAGTGCTTAACACAGAGTAAACATTCAGTAGATGTTAGCCTTTGGTATTATCATTAGTATCTTTAAATCCCAACTCCTCTCTGCTTTAGCTATGGTTCCCAGCACTGCCCTGTCACTCTGAGTCTCTGTTATGGCAGATGCAATGCCTTGCAGACTGTATGTCATCAACAAACCTCCACTGACTGAGCTGGTGCCTGGCCTTCTAACACACATGGAGATGTGACTGCAGTAAGTGCCCCTCATTTTGCACTGCTCCTCCCTCCAAGTACCCCCAACCCTGGAAATGATTTAACAGGCAACAATAAAAAGGCTCTGAATGGTGGAAAAAGGAAGTCAGCCAGGCTAGGAGGACCCACCCTTGGTGAGTTTCCCTTTGTTCCCCCAGATGCCCTCTGAACTTGGGGCCAGACTGTCCTGCAGCCCAGAACCACAGCCAGTTGTAGGAGAAAGAGGGGAAGAGAAAGAGAGAAGAGAGGAAGGAAGGAAGAGGGGTGGGGGAGGGGAAGAAAGGGAGGAAGGAAGGGAGAAAGAAGGAAGGGAAGAAAGAAGGAAGGAAGGGGAAAGAGAGAGAGGGAGGGGAGGAAAGAAGGGAAGACGGAAGGAAGAAACGACAGACCATGATCTCTCATAAACTTAGAAGCAATAGTCCTTAAAATTTTAGCAAGGGGAATCTGACAATGTTTAAAAACAATGATATGCTATAATCAAGACTGTTTTATTCTAGATATGCAAAGCTGGTTCAATATTCAAAAATCAATCAATGTAATTCGCCATATCAACATGTTAGGGAAGAAAAATCATAGGATCATACTGATTGACACAGAAAAATTGGACAAAATTCAAAATTCATTCATGATAAAAACTCTCAGAAAAATAGAAGGGAAACTCCACAGCCTTATAAACAACATCCATCAAACAACCTACAGCTAACACCATAGTTAATAATGAAAGATAAAATGCTTTTTCTGGAAAATCTGGAACAAGCAGGATGTCTGCTGTCACCACTCTTACCTAACATTGTAATGGAAGTTCTAACCACTGCATTAAGGCAAAGAAAAGAAAGAAAATGCAATGAATTAGAAAAGAAAAAATAAGTGTCTTTTTGCACATGACACAATAAGCTTAACAGAAAATCCCACACAATCTACAAAATAACCTCTAGAATCAGAAAATAAATTCAATAATGTCATGGTATACAGAATCAGCCCACAAAAATCAATTCTATTTCTATACAATGACAATGAACATATAAAAACAAATAAAAAATACAATACCATTTATATTTGCTTCAAAGAAAATAAAGCACTTAGGCATAAGCTTTTAAAAATGTGTATGTGATCTGTATGATGAAAACTATAACATGATAATTTAAAAAAATGAAAGAAGCCCTAAATATTTGGAAAGATATACCATATCCTGTATAGGAAGGTTCAATGTTGTGAGGATGTCAAGTCTTCCCAAACTGACCTATAGATTTAATGCAACTCCTATCAAAATATCAGCTAGGTGTTTTATAGACATAGACAAGCTTATTCTATGATTTATACAGAAAGGGAATAGCCTTAGAACAGCCAAAATAAATTTTAAAAGAAGAATAAAGTGGAAGGAATCACTCTTAAAAAATAAAAACTTATTTATTTTTATTTGCGGGGGGTGGGGGAGAGGGGAAGGAAGAGGAAGAAAATCTCAAACTGACTCCCCATGTGGAGACAAAGGCGGGGCTCAATCTTACAACCCTGAGATCCTGACCTGAGTGGAAACTGAGTTGGGCGCTTCACCAACTGAGCTACCCACATGCCCCAGGAATTACTCTTTTATGTTGAGGCTTACTCTAAAGTGACAAAAATCAAGACAATGTGGTGATGGTGAAGAGTTACACAGATATAGGTCAATGGAACAGAATAAAGAAATCAGAAACAGATAAGTACAAATATGTCCAACTGATTTTTGACAATGCACCAAAAACCTTTATAATAATGGTACTATAGTCATAGAACATCATAAGCAGAAATATATATAATAAATATATATAAAATATGTAAATAAATAAATATATAATATCTATAAATATATAAATAAAATATTTTTAAAATATAGTTTTACCTAAATCTCACAGTTTATATACAAAATAGCTCAAAAAGGATCATAGACTCAAATGTGAAACATGAAACTATAAAACTTCTAGAAAAGAACAGAAGAGAAAATTTTTAGGACTTAAGACTAAGGAAAGAATTTTTCAACTGAACCTCAAATATACAATATACAAAGGAAAATTTGGTAAATTAGATCTCATCAAAATTAAAAACTTTTGATCTGTAAAAACTCCTATTAAGAGGATGAAAAGACAGATCACAGCCTAAGAGAAAATATTTGCAAATCACAGCTCCAAAACACAATTATTACCTAGAAGATATAAAAAAAAACTCTCAAAGCTCAAAATTAGGAAAACAGACACTCCATTAGAAAATGGGTAAATGACAAAAAAAGATATACAGATGGCAAACAGATGTGAAAAGGTGCTCAACATCAGAGCCATTAGTAGAACACAAATCAAAACCACACTGAGCTATCACTAAATATTTATCAAAACTGCTAAAATAAAAGAAAATAGTGTTAGCACTAAATACTGGCAAGAATATGGAGAAACAGGATCATTCAGAATTGTAGCTGCTCTAGAAAAGCTCAAGTGTCTTTACATCTAAAAATGAACTTACATACCCTAAGGATTATACTTTGGGGCCTATGTCCCAGAGAAATGGAAACTTATTTTTCACACAGAAATTTGTGCAGAAATATTCATAGCAGATGCTATTTGGTGAACGAACGGTTAAACAAACTGTGGTATAGTCATACTATAAAATACACCCAGCCATAAAGAAGAAAAAATACTTATGGACACAGCTTGGGTAAACCTCTAAGTTATGCTGAATGAAAAAAGTCTCAAATGGATACACACTGCATGGATCCATTTATATAAAATTTATAAAATAGCCGCACCTGGGTTATACAGTCAGTTGGGTGTCCAAGTCTTGGTTTCAGTAAAGGTCATGATCTTGGGGTCATGAGATCAAGCACAGCACAAGGCTCAATAATTAGTATGGAGTCTGCTTGAGATTCTCTCTCTTTCTCCCTCTTCTGCTCCCACTCATGCTCTCCCTTTCTCTCAAATAAACAAATAAATACATTTTTTAAAAATGCATAAGGTAACATAATTTCAAGACAGAGAACACATTAGTGGTTGCCAGAGATTGGAAATGGGAGAAGGAAGGAGCCAAGTAAGCTATAAAGGGGGAAAATGGAAGGACTTTGCATTATGGCTCAGCTACGTATCTTGTTTGTGGTGGTGGTTACCTGAAGCTACTCCTACGAATGTGTGAAATTACATAGACAGACACATGCACACACAAGCACACAAAAAGCCCACACACATGCACATGCACATGCACGTATAACTGATAAAGTCTGAAAAACTCAATGGATTGTGCCAAAATGAGTTTCCCTGTTTTGATAATGTTCTCTAGTTATGCAAGATGTTACCATCAGAAGAAGCTGAGTAAAGTAGGCACAGGACCCTAGTATCTTCCTTTTCATTTTCCTGTGAATCTATACATTTTTTTAAGTGAAGCTGCAGGCCACAATGGAATGTAAGAACTGACACAATGAGTTTTATACACTTAAATTCTGAATAATGTTGCTGAAACCAAGTGTTCCTTAGCATTATTGCCTAGTGAAAAGCATTTGAAATAAAAACGAAATATGTTTAAAAAATTTTTTTAAAGATTTGACAAGGGAGTGAAGGAAAAAGATTTTTGAATTAAAATTAAATAAGAATGCACCTAAACATTAGGGAAAACATGATAATTAGCTGATGTTGCTATGTAATTAATATTGGTCTAAATAGCCTAACCCTTAAAGAAAGTCTGAATAATAGTTCTTGTCCAAAAAGATGAGCTATTTTTAATGTTTTTGAACCTGTCATTTTCAAATTCCAAATGACTGCACACAACAACCAAGTTGTTATTGAACATTTGAGTGGACAGGGAATCATCCTAGTCACCCACTGTGAAATAATTTTCTTTTCCTATTGTCCTCACATGGCTTCATTTCTAGAAGATATATCAGCATTGCGCCTCTGGGAATAGAATTTATAAACTTACCAGTAGGATTTTTTAGAACAAAGCAGTATCTTGTGGTTAAAGAAAATGAATAGTCATCATATCTTTTCCTTACAGTAAGTAAGCGCTAAATAAAGGGGGAAAGAGAAGGGTGTTTTAGAAAGTTCTTCATTCAAGAAGAATTTGTTAAGCAAGGAATTGGGAATTGGAGGTTCAGAGATGAATGAAAGATGGCCTTTGCCCTGAAGGAAAAAGATTACTCTTTTTTAAATCTTTTTTTTTCTAAAATTTTGTTTTATTTATTTAACAGAGAGAGATCACAAGTAGGCAGAGAGGCAGGTAGAGAGAGAGAGAGAGGGAAGCAGGTTCCTTGCTGAGCAAAGAGCCCAATGCAGGGCTTGATCCCAGGACCCCGGGATCATGACCTGAGCTGAAGGCAGAGGCTTAACCCACTGAGCCACCCAGGCACCCAAGATTACTCTTTTTTAGAAACATTTTCTACCTGTTTACTATATAGCCACAAATGGTCCGTAGGCACAGAAGGTAGGGTTTGTCCTACAGGTAAATAAAAACATACTGATGGATGGTAAGTAATACAACTTAACTCCAACTGCCTGGTCATGGTAATTGGAGAAAGTACAAGGTTCACTGTACAAGTACATTGAAAAAAAAATCCTTTATTTGGTCATAGCGCTTTGATATTTTTCAAACTTTCCTCTGAAGAACAAGACTTGAACCTATGATCTTCTGGAAGATAAGTAACTTCACATCTGCCCCTTTGATTCTATGAGGAGAAGCTATTACAAAAGACAGAGAAGAGTTTTGAGTTCCAATCATTTCAAAATTATAACTGATAACAATCAGCAATGGCTTGCCAAGGATAACAAACAACAGATGGTAGAGGTGTTATCCACTAAGAGTACAGGAATGGCTGTGAAAGTCTCTCCTTTTGAGGGCAAGAGCAAGTCTGTAATATATGGGTGACTTTAACTTGTGTGCCCCAATACAGAAAGCTATCCTCCTCTTCTGTTTTGACCAAGGAAATGACCTTTTGACTTCCTGTCTTTAATTCACCATGTGAAGTCTTCAGTTTCACAAAAATCCAGTAGTGGGGAAATACTGTCTAAATACTGTGTATCTTCTTTTCTTAAAAAAGATTTTTTATTTACTTTTTCTGACAGAGAGAGCAAGGGTGAGCATAAGTAGGCAGAGTGGCAGGCAGAGTGAGAGGGAGAAAATAGGCTCCTTGCTGAGCAGAGAGCCTGATGGGTGGCTCTATCTCAGGACCCTATGATCATGACCTTAGCCTAAGGCTAACCCTTAACCTACTGAGCAACCCAGGAACCCCTAAATGTCTTCTTTTGATCATCTTGCTCATCATTGGGTTTGGAGGCAAGAACCTATCCCACTCAGTGCTATGGACTGAATTATGTTCTTCCTCCCACAATCCATATGTTGAAATTAACTCCCAAAGTGACTATTTTTGGAAACAGGGCTTTTAGGAAGTAATTAAGATTAAATGAGATCATAAGGGTGGAGTCTTAATCCAAAGGGTCAGTGGCAAAGAGGAGAAGAGATTGATGTCTCTTTCTCTTAAGCAACAGCAAAGAAGTCATACAAGTCATACAAGTATACAGCCAAGACAATCTTCCTTGTTGGTAGCTTAATCTTGGACTTCCCAGCCTCCATAAATGTAAGAAATAAATGTTTATTATTGAAGCCATGCAGAGAATGGTATTTTGTTATGGCAGCCCTAGCAGAATTACACAATGAATTTCCATGGTGTCATGTTTGAAATAAAGAATGCCTCATGGGGGATGACTATAGACAGATACCTAAGCTGCCAAAATGTGGGTGTTGAAATGAGCCCAGAAAGAAAATATTGCCTAATAAGTCAACAAAGATTTTCATAAGGCTAACAGCAGGTATTAAATGCTAGAGTGCGGTCTTTAGTAGATAGAAGCAAAATTAGTGGATTAAGTATACATGGTAGTTTTTCTGGGATATGCAGACCCAAGAAATTCTGGGGTCACCAGATGGAGACCTGCTATGGACATTTGATCCTTTTTATTTGGGTAGTAGGTTCTAGACCCTCTTTTCCATCCCTAACCTTTCAGGTGAACCCAGTACTAAAATTGATATGGATGGTGGCAGGATATCAACATTTCTTATTTTCTTGCAGGTCTCTCTTTTTATTTTTTTTTTCATGTCTCTCTTTTTATGTGCTGGATCAAGGGCTGGGCAGATGTGCAGAGTAGGGTTTTAGTTGCCAAGGCACAGGCAACTGTGCTTTCGTACAGGCAAAAGCAGTCAAACATGGATGGATAAAATTTGTAGAAATTTCTCTAAGGAACCATATGTGATCATCCTAGCTGGAAATAGTAGACAGATGGATATGAATATAGAAGGTTATAAAGAGTTCTTTCCAGAACCAGGATATGGAATTGAGATGCTTGTCAAAAGTCAGGTGACCAGGAAAGGTGTAATTACTTGATAGAAGGAATGGTAGTGGCTGAGACAATTAAGACTGGTGTGAAGTATGTTTCACCTTCTTGGCAAGAGTATTGCTCCCACAAAATGGTGTTGTGAATTCCAGTTCTGATGTAATCCCAAAGCATTCTAGGTGGGAAGTAGGTGAAGTTGTTCAAGCCCATAGAGTTCTTCCATAGCCTAAGTCAAAGGTATCTGCACACAAGTAGGTGTCATTCCCCTTTGGACTATGCTTAAGCATCTCTCTGGACTTGGTGATGTTGGGACACTAACACTGAGCTTGACAACAGGATTCCCCAGAAGAGCTTTGAGGCAGCTCTCCCAGCCCAAGAGGCATTATGCAGCAGTTGAGAGCTTGGTTATTGGAATCACACAGACTTGACTTCAGTTTTAATATGTGCTCTGCTATGTACTTGCTAACTGACCTTGAACAAGTGAATCAAACTGAGTCCTGGTGTTTGCATCGCAATCATAATAGTACCTGTCTCAAAAAGTCTGGAGAGGACGAAATGAGATAGTGTTCGTAAAGCCTCTTCTGACAATGTTAGGTACAGAAGCACTCATAGATTTCCCAGGAATCTAGATCAGATCAGTTAAAGAACAAAAGCATTTAACCTGGTCAGTGTTTTACCAATTTCTTCATCCTGCAAAGATATTTGCTCCTTTTTTTTTTTTTCTTAACCCCAGATACCAGAGAAAAAAGCATGTGCAGTCTTGGCTAGGGCAATCTAGTTTTGATTATGAGTTGAATACAGAAGTTGATGTTCAAAGGGTTTTCTTCCGTTCTGATATAGCAAAGTAAGCTTCTTTTTAATCTGGTTTGTCGTTCTGTTATTCTATCAGTCACCTTTCATTTCCTCCTTCCCTCTTGGAAAGTTATGTTGTCACCAAATCATTTACCTGAGAACATTGCTGATTTCCATGAACAATCCATACAGGAAATTGAGAACACTTAGAGATTTTTGGGTGTATATTAACCTCTTTAGTCTATTCTGATATAAAATTTTATTATTTTGTTTTTAACTGTGTATTTTAAAACTGTAAATACCTTTGTTTACATGAATACAAGAATTAAATCTACACATCAAGTAACAATTCCCCTAATCTCTTGATTTTAGTTAGAGCAACAAATGCTTCCTTGTCAGTCCTGGCTACAACAATCTGTTTTAGGTAAACTCTCTTCAAAATGCTTGGCTTGTTTGCCTACCTGGAGCAACAAATTTTGTGATAGTGTGGCATTTTAGTTGTTTCCATGAGTGGAACATCAATGAAGGGCTTAAAGAGTTTGGTGATGCTCGGTTATAATAACCAATGCAGGGGCACCTGGGTGGCTCAGTCATTAAGTGTCTGCCTTCAGCTCAGGTCATGATACCAGGGTCCTGGGATTGAGGCCACATTGGGCTCCCTGCTCAGAGGGAAGCTGCTTCTCCCTCTCCCACTACCCCTGCTTGTGTTCCCTCTCTCTGTCAAATAAATAAATAAATAAATAAATAAATCTATTCAAAAATAATAATTATAACCAATTCAGAACCCATCCTCTAGTCAAACAAGGATCAAGGATCAAGTACATTCCAAACAAAATGACTTTCCTTTGAAGAGAAAACACTCTCCATCAAATAATGCAATAATACAGATGAAAAAAAGTGGGGAAAGAGAAGAAATTAAACATGCATAATTTGCAACCAGAAAATCTTTCTACAATCATCAAAATTACATATAAAATAACATTTGCAATTTGGTGAAGTTGTTTACATCCCAAGTATGCAGGAAATGGTGACATTCTGGGTTACTATGATTGCTTTCTTTTTGTGCTTCTGGCTTCCTTTAAATGTGTACACACAGTATTAACTGTCTGTAGCACTTTCGTGGGGGCAGATGACACAAGGGGCCCACATCAGTCAGGGCTTCCCTCTGGTAAGAAAGTAGATTGCTCTTTTGTTGAAAAGTACAGTGCTGGAGGACTGAATCAATCATGAGAGACATATGGTATCTTCTCCTGCTCAAAAACCTCTTCTGGGAAAGCAATTTCACCATCTCCATTGATAACCTGTCTATTGTTAAGTTCCTGCTGCCAGAGACGTGCCTTGGTTACAGCCAGCCAAATAGGTTTGTCGCTGAGTAATAAAATGGAAACTTTCCTGTTAATCCTAAATACACTAAATTCACAACTTTGAAAAACCTGAATTTGAGAAGTAACCCTAAAAAAATAATTTTTCTTTAGGTAAAGTACTAACTTAGTATCCAATTAGGAAAATTAATGGTTTGGTTCTTCAATAAAAATCTGAGATATAAACAAGCCAAAAAAGGAAAGAAGAGCCCACTAATTGATTCTTAAGTTTATCATTTTCCTTATATGGCTTAGGACAAGGATTTTTAAGTTCTCATGAGAATTTAATGAGAATGTGTGTTGAAAGCACTTTGTGAGGTCTCTAGGTGGCTCAGATGGTTAAGCGTCTGCCTTTGGCTCAGGTCATGATCCCAGGCTCCTGGGATGGAGCTCCAGGTCAGGCTCCCTGCTCAGCAGGGAGTCTGCTTCTCCCTCTGCCTCTGCCTCTCCCCTGCTTGTGCTCCATCTCTCTCTCTCTCAAATAAATAAATTAATTTTTTTTTAAAAAAAGCACCTTGGCACAACAGTGTTATATTTAATGCCACTTAACTGTATACTCAAAAATGATTAAAATGATGTTGAATAGCAGTGGTGATAATGGACATCCCTGCCGTGTTCCTGACCTTAGCGGAAAAGCTTTCAGTTTTTCTCCATTGAGAATGATATTTGCGGTGGGTTTTTCATAGATGGCTTTGATGATATTGAGGTATGTGCCCTCTATCCCTACACTTTGGAGACAAACCATAAGTGACTCTTAATCTCACAAAACAAACTGAGGGTTGCCGGGGGGAGGGGGTTTGGGAGAAGGGGGTGGGATTATGGACATTGGGGAGGGTATGTGCTTTGGTGAGTGCTGTGAAGTGTGTAAACCTGGTGATTCACAGACCTGTACCCCTGGGGATAAAAATATATGTTTATAAAAAATAAAAAATTTAAAAAAATGATTAAAATGGTAAGTTTTATGTTTGTACATTTTATTACAATTTTTTAAAAATATTGAATTAAGAAAACTCAAAACAAAAAACAAGCCAAAAAAAAAAAAACCCACCAAAACCCAACAAATTCACCAGTTTGGTGTGGGCACCAACATGGAAGCCCAACTCCAGGCCTAGCATCAAAATCCCGGACTACAACCCCCAAACTCTCATTAGATCCGGGCATTTGGAAACGGGTCCTATTCATAGAGGGGTTGGGGGGACAAAAAGTGGGGAACCACTTGGGAAGTCAAGACAGAGGTCAATTCCCAACAGATAGAACAATATTTTGGGCATTTTACTAGCCCGTAAATCTGCACTGGCTGAGTATCTATATCCATGCGCTCATTATTCTTACTGTGCTTGCAAAGAGAGGTATTAACTACAAAACAGTATTAAATGGATCTCTTTATTCATCCTTAAAGAGGTTAAACTATCACAGAATTCAACCAGGTATTTTCCCTGCAAGCTGTGGATCAGGTTGTTCTTTTCCTATGCATAAATATCGTTATATAAATTTATTAAACCTAGAAAATTGACCAGGGCTCTCTATGAATAGTTTCCTAATTCAAGCTCAAGGGAATATATTTAAAGATTCTTTGGCAAGCTGTGGGGCCATGAGTCACCTGAAAGGGATACTGTCACCTTCTTTAAAGCCAATTCTGGGGTACCTGGGTGGCTCAATGGGTTAAAGCCTCTGCCTTCGGCTCAGGTCATGATTCCAGGGTCCTGGGATCCAGCCCCACATCGGGCTCTCTGCTCAGCAGGGAGCCTGCATCCCCCTCTCTCTTTCTCTCTGCCTGCCTCTCTGCCTACTTGGGATCTCCGTCTGTCAAATAAATAAATAAAAATCTTAAAAAAATAAAAAAGCCAATTTCATCCTTCAGCCACCTGACCCTTGAGAAAGAAGGACTACTCCCATAGCGGGAAATGGAATTGGGGCAGCTCCTTTGGGACAGCTTACGCGCACAGCAAACATCAACTCAGAGGACTGGAGAGAAGACCTGAAAGAGACTCGTTCCTGTGCATGTGAGGAACAACTGAGGATTCCCAGAAAAGAGGTTGAGCTGAGGACCTGTGCTTAGCAGGATGGGGGACAAACTAGAGATATTTAGATTATTGATACTATGGAGCCCTCAAGGGTACCTACAGGTTGGTAGAGCCTGGGAAAATGCTGATTCATACACAATTGACCAAAAAACATATCCTGCTCTTTGCCCTCAGTGTTAGAAAGGTCCTCTCTTGGGGTGCCTGTGTGGCTCAATGGGTTAAGCCTCTGCCTTCTGCTCAGGTCATGGTCTCAGGGTCCTAGGATTGAGACGCGCATCGGGCTCACTGCTCAGAGGGGAGCCTGCTTCCCTTCCTCTCTCTCTGCCTGCTGCTCTGCCTACTCAGGAGCTCTCTCTGTGTCAAATAAATAGATAAAATCTTTTAAAAAAAAAAAAAAGGCCCTCTCTTGTCCTCTCTGCCTGTGTAAATACGGTGCATCCCCTCAGACCTAGCCCAGATCCTGAGTCCTCCATGAAGTCTTCCCTGATGACCTGAGACTCCATAGATGTCTCCTCCTCCTGACCTCCCATAGTAATTATCCTGCAGTCAGTCCCTGAGAATCCACTGGACCCGTTGTTCATTCTCACATGCATAGCTGCCCATGAGCAGAGAGAAGACAGGAGCCATGCATATGCTTCCCCCAACTGGGTCCACCTGAAACTCAGCACAAAGAGAGTACTCTACAAAATGCTATCAGATTTGGCTTGACATATAATAGCACTCAGAATATCAACCTCATGGCTGCCCTGAAAAAATGGAGGGATCATTATAGACTCAAAGCTGCACAAACTTTCTGACTATCAAATATTATCGGGAAAGCCCCTTGAATTTTATTGCCTTAGAACAGCAAAGGCAAGCCACCAATTTATTACAAATAACAAACACAGTGAAGTCTATAAAGCATTTTCCATCATATGCTTTGAAAATCCTTAGAAGACCTATAAGGTAAAAGAAACTCTGGAGAATTCTTTTTAAACTTATTTTGTCTATCATGCTTAGAATTTACCCCAAAGAAATCACTTTCACCTTAATTACTTAAAAATTCTGTAAGCATTGTATGAGCAAATTAGCAGTAATGCTTTAATAATCTCTACTAGTTAAATGTTCAATAAACTAAGTAGCAAATCCTTTAATTAGCATAGCACACATTCTTGGGTATGCTAAATAAAGAAAGCTATAGGTTGTATAAGTGTAATTCAATGAACATTAACAATGACTTATTTTAATAGCTGAACATGCTGTCCAATTGTCATTACAGACTATTTAATTCTATCCCTTGTTTTTGAGATTGCAGATTTTTCTTTGTGCTGTTTAATAAAGCCATTAGGGATTGATTATTTATTGGGATTGAGACAGGTACAAGGAATCCAGACCAAATTAGGGTAATGTGAGCTGCCTTAACATTTCGTATATAGTGTGGGCTGGAGCTGTTGGTGCTAGTATCAAATTTTGGAATCCCCATTTTCGGTAAGTGAAATAGTCTAGTTTACTGATTCTCCTCGTAGAAGCACAACAACACTTTTGTACTCTAGGGAGGTACTAACTAGAAGCTGGGGATGACCCTGGTGTATCTTTTAAATGAAAAAAACCTTCCAGAATTTTGGAATGAGTAATATTCTTTCAAGCAAAAGAACATCAAGTGTCTAATTGTGACAGCCCACGAGGGATCCTGAAATAGGGATTCTTCTTGAACATTCGGATGGAAAATTGCTTCATCATTGTAATACATGTAATCAGTATATGGCTTATTTTTTCACTGACTTCTTTTTTTTAAGAATTTTTGTTATGAAGAATTTCAAAGATATACAAAAGTAAACAGAATAGAATAATAACTAACCCTCCATGTATCTATCATCCAGCTACAATAATTAATTCAGTCAATCTTGGTTCGACTACACCCCCATCCACTTTCCCTCTCCCATATTATTTTGAAGCAAATCCCATGCACGTTACAATTTTACCTGTAAGGTTTTCGGTATGCATTTTATCTGTTAAATTTCCAGTTATATTTTTTTAAAGGTAACTTATTTTTAGCATTACTGCAGTATAACTAGCAAAAAACAAAAGTGACTATTATTTCTTAATATTAAATAAATCTCACAAAACAAACTGAGGGTTGCTGGTGGGAGGGGGGTTGGGAGAAGGGGGGGTGGGGCTATGGACATTGGGGAGGGTATATGCTTTGGTGAGTGCTGTGAAGTGTTTAAACCTGGCGATTCACAGACCTGTACCCCTGGGGATAAAAATATATGTTTATAAAAAATAAAAAATATTTTAAAAAATCCATTGTTTGAACATCTAATTTTTCTCAGAAATATATTTTTATAGTTTATTGAGCATTAGAATCTAATTAATATCTTCATTTTGCAGTTGGTTTTGCCTACTAAGTTTCTTTTATCTAAAATTTCTCTCTCCATCTGTCTTTCTTGCTTGTTATTTGTCTCTCGAAAAAACAAGATTGTGGATTTTGTAGATAGTCCCACAGTCTGGATTTTGCTGATTGCACCTTACCTCCACTATACTTAAACTTGATCCTCTCTCCTATTTCCTATAAACTGGAAGTTGGACCTACAGCCTTCCTCAAATTCAGTTGTTTGTCTTGTTCTGTTTTCCCAAAAACACACTTGAAGTGGTGGAGCTTTCTTTCCTCAGGAGGGACAATCATATCTGATGCTCTCTCTTTTTATGAACTTAGCAGTCAGTGACCATCATTACTTGGGTCTGTTCATGCATTGACCACAAAACTGTGTTATTCTAATTCTATCATCTCTTCTTAATTTCTCAGCTGGAATACTTTCATGGTTCTTTTGTAAAACTGGCTTAGGGAGTTCAGAAAAAGAAATGAAAACAAAAGCCTTTTCATTTACTTAAATGAGTACTATTATCTCATGATGGAATTTTTTAAAAGTCTAATCTGAAATTCAAGAGATGAGATTGAAATGCAAAACTCATCATCAACTCTTCGACCCCTGGAGTAACAAACTTTAACCCTGAGTCCTAGCCCTCATAAAACAAAAGATCTACAAGCAGGAAACAGAACAAATAACTGAGGAGGGGAAAATACATTGGGTGAAATTTCAAAATGTTACCCCACACATTTTTACTCAATTAGAGAGATTGGAACATTTATTTGGGTACCATAAGCGCCCCTGTATCCTGTAAGGAGATGCATTGTAGGGGTTTTGGAAAACCTGGTATCTACACAGTAGTGCTGGTTCTACTATAGCAGAAATACTGATTACCCTTTAACAAGATGAGAAACAGGTACACAGGCCAGCAAAGCATCTTTCTTCTAATAACCAAAGGACCTATTTTCAGTTGTTCCCTGTGTCGTTTTTAGATCTGGGGTCTGACTGAAAATACAGAATTTAGTCTCAGTTCCAAAGTGAGGTGTGTGTCCGTGGGCTGAGCTGTCTGCAGCTTGACATGATACAGGAGCTGCTGGGGCTCACACCTCCCTCCGGAGCATCTGCCCGCCCCTCCCCAGGTTAGCATCCTACCTAGCAAAGAGACCGCTTCTGCCTGCATTTAGCTTATTAAGTCAGCAGGTGGTTCCTAAGGGAGACTAATTGCTGGCAGCTGGAGGGCCTGAGGCTGCCTGAAACACTTTTAACTTTTGCTTTGCCAACAGCGCAGGGGAACACCTATGAGCTTTTTCAGAAAGGACACAAGGAGACATAATATGTTTGGGAAGAACTCTAATAACTGCAACCTAAGCACACGGTTTGAGTATGCTAACATATTCAACCCCATCCCTTCACATCTCAGCCAGGGTATAGGGCACTTGCCCTAGAAAATACCCTAAGAAAGGCTGATGGTCACTCTGCTCTGTGGGGAGAGGGTCACACAACACTGAAGTCACCCTATTTCATGCATCAAACACTGGGTCACAAGGTCTGACAAAGGACGTTTTCTCTAACATGTGAAAAAGTATAAAAACAAGTTATGTTTATCTCTGTATTATTTAATCACTTCCATCAGCTGGAACAGAATTAAGAAAGGAATCGTGACAGAAATTCCAGAAGCAAGCACATTTGGACCACACATGCCCGCAAGCACCTTCATCAAGGTGCTCTATGAGTAGATCATCCATCAACTTCTAATCAGAAAGACCCATCTATGTGTATCAGCTTTCTCTTCTCACTTATTTATAGACCCATCTAGAGAATATATCAACCAGCAGGCATCTTCTTGCCCACAGGCATGGCCTTATTTTTGGTAATTCTTCCTGCCATGGGCTCCTGAGCTCTAGTTTCCCATTGATCTCCCAAAACTTCCCTGGTCTCTACCAATTCCAGTATAAACAAGTAAACACTCCCTGTGCATGCCATTTACAACACCTTATGTCATTAGGTCATGGGCTTAATAACTAAGGGCAAACAAAGCCTCCACATCCTTCATGTGCACCTCATTTCAAGAAAGTTCTTAGAATTTTTAATCCCCTTAGATTATTAGATTCGGAGAATAGAAAGTGTGCTGACAATGCCTACTCAAACTCAGAAAAGCATGGGCATTATAGCTAGTAGTTTGGCTGGAAAAATACAGCTCACCCTGCTAGCTCCCCTCAGTTTTTGGGAGAGAACCCTAAGGCATGGTGGTAACTACCATTTACCTGGACAATGAAAGTTAAAGAGTCTCAAAACAGGTCGCCTGTAAGTTGGGATTCTGTTAGTTCATCAACTGGCCCCTGTACACACAGGGCAGGAAGAGACTGGGGAAAAAAAAAAAAAAAGGCAGACAACTTCAAGTTAGTAAGTGCCAGGTTTAATATGCAAATGTTGGAGAGCAAGAATTTCTGTCCCCTCAAATATCCTTCTAGCTGGATGAAGAATCAAATTAATGTCAGATGGATCAACAGGGGAAAATAAAATTGAACAGTGTATGTACAGGGGGAATCCACACAGACATGGAAATTCCAAAGACAGACAAAATGAGGTCCATCCATCTTCCTGAACTAAGGAGAAGGGAGTAGGGTTTGGGGGCTTCAGAAAGAAAGAATGCAGTTCACAGGGCAATATGTTCTTATGGTTAAAACGACACAAACTATTCCACATGCCTGCTTATCTTCTCTCCCTGTTTGCCCGTCCTTTGCCCTAAAGACTGGTTAACCTGCACAGTTCCTCTTAAATTTGCTAAGTTAACACTTTCTGGTTTAACCAGTTGTATTTGATGTCTTTCCTCTCTTCCTAAGCTATCGATTACCCTATGATCATACTTAACTCACTACACACTGGATAAACTCACTACTTTGTTCTTGATTTCTCTACCCTGAAGCATCCTATGCCTTATAAGCTGAGGTAGCATGGTCTCTAAGATAGCACTCCTTCTTTAAGGCTTTCTTTGCTTGACCTCCACTCCCTTCACCCCTGCGGTAGGCTCCCCTTTGTCTGGTCCCCACAGTGTCTGCTTTTCTTTTGCAGTCTTGCCTTTCTTGTCCTTATCATGTTGCACTATAATCACTTCTTCGCTCCTTCATCTTGACTCCTAGACTGGAAGCTTTTGGAGGCCATCAGTTGTAAGTTGAGGACCTAACATGTGAAAGTGTCCAGCAGTTACAAGATGCCCATAAATATTTGTTGAAAGAGAAGAAAGAGAAGGGATGGCGGAAGGAGAGCCTGGGCATTCAGGCCCCAGGCACAGGGCTACTCTGGAGTAGCTGGAACGTGCCCTGCCCAACCTTCATGTCAGTGAAGCAGGATAGAGGAGGAAAACAGTCTTCCTCCACTGTGTCACGACAGGAAAACACACTGTATCAGCTGTCTGTGTTGAATAGATTAAGAGAAAAGTGAAAAAACTCCTTCTTAAGGTTTCTTTTAAGGTCTCTCTTGATAACAACCTGTGGTGAAAACCTTGGGAACTTTCCTTCCAGGTAGACCTTCTCTACTTTTACAATCCAAGTCTGTTACACTAACTTGTCTGGGGGAGTGCGGGGGGAAATGAATAAACAAAAATTCATCTTTCTTTCTTTTTTAAACTTTGGTCTTGCCATTTTTCCCCTGACAAATCCTTTCCCCCAGGATATCACATCCATTTTTGTCGGTACATGTAACATAGGACTCAAAGAAATGCATTCTGTAGCTAACTCTGCTTTATCAGCTTTTCTTCCCAAAACTCAGGTGGCTTCAAAGGCAAAGAATGTTTTGCTTTCATTATTCTTCAGTCTTTGACATGAGTTCCACAAATATCTTTGTAATTATTCCCTGTCTTTCTCAATAATGTTTAGGAAAACAAACATCAATTATGTTTTAGGAAAACAAAGCAGAAGTAATCAATGACAATTAATCAGAAAGACAGTCCACATTCATAAAACAAGTCAAAGACTGATTCCTACCCAAAAAGATTTCAGATATTCCTAATACAAAATCTACCTATCTCTAGTTTATTTTCTCATTAACTATCTTGCTAAGAAAATTAACCGTTTTTATTATTATGTAATTCTAACCCATTTCAGTTTGTTCTATTAATAAACAACTCAATGCTCTTATTTCTTGCTCAGAGGCAACAAGGGCATAAGACCCAATTTCTTTTATAGATTCATGTTTCTTATTTTAGTAACCATTTCACCACAACAAAGGAGAGAAGAGAAGAGAGGAGAGGAGGAGATGGGCGGGAGGGGGGGGAGGGGAGAGGAAGGAGAGGGGAGGGAAGAGAAGAGAAGAGAAAGAGTGGGGGAGGAAGGAAGGAAGGAAGGAAGAGAGAGAGAGAGAAGGAATGTAATAAAGGCTAATAAATACTGTTTTTAAAATCAGAAAAGGTATTTCTGGTTGCTGTGAATCAGCCACCTGAATTTCAGTGCCCACGGCATTCCCATTGCACTCTCGAAAGGCAAGTGAAAGACAAAAAGTACTAACCACTGGTGAACATGTCAATACATGTCACTAAGGTCATCAAAATGGAGAGCTTTTGATAACTTGTTATCATCTTTAATTTTCTATACAATAATTATCTGTTCCAAATGGAAACATCTTTCTAATTTTTAAATAAAAATATTATGAGCTCTGTCCATGGTATGGCATCTTGTGCTCTTAATAAGCATTTTTAAATTAAATTAAAAAGGCATTTTTCAAACTTCTAAAATAACTATTGCTCAAAGCAACCAAAATATGTTTTTTTTAATGCAGGAAGTGAATTAAAAAGGCAAAGTTCCCCAAAATTAGCAAAAAAAAAATTTTAAGAAGTATTCAAAATTCTCAATAGTGCTCTTAAAAATCAGACCAGATAAGCTTCCTTTTTAACTTTAATTATATTTTTTCAGTAACTTTTTTTGCCTCCCAGTGTTAAGCATTGTTTAAGTGCCCTCAAAATTGTGACTAATCGCATAGTCATAATCCTTTAGATTGTAATGATAGATACCATGTTCTCAGTAATTCTCCAGAAATATGAAAAAATGTTATGTAAAATTATTCCTCAACTTTTACAGACTTTTCAGAGTCTGATTCAAATGGCAGTTATAATGTTATCCTTTTTTTAATGACAGTTTAGAAGCTTTTGTCCTAGTGCCTTTGGACATCTCAAGTTGGGATATCACCAGCCACATTTGAAGAAGGTGCTCTGTGCAGGACTGGGCAGTCCACAGCACCTTGGGCATGTTCTAGGGACAAGGAGGAAATAAACTGGGACCTGCTTTCTTATTTATGCTTCCCTGCCCAGACATCACTGAGATATGGATGACTGCAGATGCATGGCAATATATTTGATTTGAACTCTAATTCCCCCAGACACTCCCCAATGTCTTCTTGCTAATTACAAATGATCCGTCTCCCCTAAACATCTTCAACCCTTATCATTGCAAAACATAACTCTCTTTATCTTAATTTTTCTATTGGATCTTGTGCTCCCAGAGGGTTGGGACCTTGTGATTCATTTTTGTGAATCACCTGGCCCCTCCAACACCTGGCCAAGAGGTATATATTCCCAGTGAAAGTTCAATGACATTGCTGAGTAACAAATAACTGAGTATATCCATACCTTCTCTCTCAGAGTCCTCTTGTCAGTTATCTCACTACTTATTTCCTCTCATGTGTTCTTAGCTCCATTATCATGGAATAGAAACTCAGATCAGTTTCAGGTACCTGAGGTCTAAAGGGACGGAGCAGATTCTTTCCACTCGATGTGGAATACTACTGGGGAGAGCAACCTGAAGGCAAGTTACAGGTGGGATGTCCGTAGAGGGGATCATAAGTAGTGGATGAGAGAGGTAAGACAGGAGGTGGACTATGAGCAGATGAAGAATAGGCTCTGAAGCCACACTAGTCAGATGCAAGTCCCCATTCTGTCACTCATTTGGGCAAGAGGCTATTCCCCAGCGATTGTGTTTTCTTGAGTACCGAATAGACACAAGTAGTACACAAGTAGTACCTCCTTCACAGGGTTGCTCTAACGATTAAAAGAGTCAACACAGGTAAAGTTAACTCAAGTAACTTTGTGTTTCTGAAAATGCTAAGCACTCATAAATGTCCTTTGGTGTTATTAGAGAAGAGGACATTTTCTAATCAAAAGGCACAGGATGGCTGAAGGGATTAAAAAACAAAAAACAAACAAACAAACAAACAAAAACAAGATCCAACAATATGCTCCGTACAAGACTCCCATTAGCCTTAAAGACACACATAGACTGAGAGGGAGAGATGGAAGAAGACATTTCATGCAAATAGTAACCAAAAAGGCACAAGGGTAGCTATACTTATATCAGACAAAATGGGCTCAAAACTGAAAATGTTAAAAAGAGACACAAAAGTCATTATATAATGATATATTGGGGTCAATACATCGAGCAGTTACAATGATCATAAATATCCATGCACTCTACACAGCATACCTAAATATATGAAGAAAAAGTAATGGAACTAAGAAGAGAAACAACCAGTAATTTCATAGCTGGGGACTTTAATACCTGACTCTCAGCAATGGATAGATCATCCAGACAAAATCAATAAACAATGACTTGAACAACATTAGAGATCAAAGGGACCTAACAGACTTACAGAAAACATTCTTCTCCAGTGCACACAGAACATTTTCTAAAATAGACCCAAATGTCAGGCCACAAAGCAAGTGAATTCAAGAAGACTGAAATTTTACCAGGTATCTTCTCTGACTACAGTGATATGAAACTAGAAATCAATGTGAGGAAAACCAGTGCATCAGAATTAAACAACACTCTTCTGAACAATGAGTGGATAAAAGAAATTGAAGAGGAAATAAAAACTTCCTTGAGACAAATGAAGATGAAAACACAATACACCAGAACTTGTGGGATAGAGCAAAAGCAGTTCTGAAAGAGTTCATAGCAATAAACACCTATATTAAGAAGCAAATAAAGGTTCCAAATAAAGAACTTAAACTCTATGCCTTAAGGAACTAGAAAAATAAAAAGAAACTGAACCTAATTAGCAGAAGAAAGGAAATAATAAAGATCAGAGTGGAAATAAGCAAAATGGAGCAAAGAAAAACAATACAAAAAATTAACCAAAGAGTTCATTTTTTGGAAAGTTAAAAAAGTAGAAAACCCTTAGACTAACCAAGTGGAAAATAAAACGTAGAAACCAAAATCAATAAAATTAGATATGAAAAGGAAATATTACAACTGATATCACAGAAATTTGTTTTTTGTTTTTTAATCTCTTCAGCCATTCTGTGCCTTTTGATTAGAAAATGTCCTCTTCTCTAATAACACCAAAGGACATTTATGAGTGCTTAGCATTTTCAGCCTCCTAAGAGGCTACAATGAACAACATCTATACACTAACTGGACAATCTTGAAAGAGACGTTCTTAGAAACATACAACTTACCAAGATTGAATCAGAAACAAACAGAAAATCTGAACAGACCAATAACAAGTAAGGACATTGAATCAAAAATCTCTAAACAAAGAATAGCCCAATAGTAGATGGCTTCCTTGGTGAATTTTCCCAAGCATTTCAAGATCTGCTACCAATCTTTCTCAAACTCTTCCAAAAAATTGAAGAGGCAGAAACACTCCCCAAATATATTTTAGGAGGCCAGTATTATCCCGAAACCAAATCCAGAGACGGAAACTTCAGAAAAGAAAACTACAGGCCAAAATCTCTGATAAATATAGGTGAAATATTCTCAATAAAATACTAGGAGACCAAATTCAGCAGCACATTAAAAGGATGTGATCCAAATGGGATTTATCCCTTGGATGCAAGGATGGTTCAAATGAATCAATGTAATACTTTTTATTAATAGAATAAAGAAAAGAATTATATAATGCTCTCAACAGACATAGAAAAAGCACTTAACAAAAATTCGACATTCCTTTACAATAATAACTCTTAACAAATTAGGCAAGGAAGGAACATATCTCAATATAATAAAGACTATATAAGGGCCCACATCTAACATTCTACTCAATAGTGACAGGTTGAAAGCTTTTCCTCTAAGCTTTGAAAACAGGAGAAGGGTGACCACCCTTAAGAGAAATCCTACCTAGAGCAATCAGGCAAAAAGAAAGAGAGAGAGAGGAAGAAAGACAGATAGAGAGAAACAGAGAGAGAGGGAGGGAGGAAGAAAGACAGAAAGACAAAGAGAAACAGAGGGAGAGAAGTAGGGAGGAAGGAGGGAGGGAAAAAAGCTATCAGAATTATCAAGGAAGAAGTAAAATTGTCTTGATTTGCCATTGTCATTGAAAAGACAAGCTGCCACCAAAATGATCAAAAGACAGATCAATAAGGGACCTAAAGCTGGAGTCAAATTGGTTTTTAATACTCTGCACTGAGCATGACAAGTTTCCAAAGCTCCAGCTCTCCTAAGAGTTCAAAGGAAACTTCAGAAGCGCACACACGTTGCTGTGTGTGACCAATGGGTACAGGGAATGTTGGGTAAGACAGGCTGCCTGGTTGGCAATGTTTGAGGCTCCTGGTAGGACATGGTGATGTTGAACAAACACAAATATTTCTCCAGAGCATGGTTCACTTGCATCAACTTGAATGCAAGTTGAATTGCTTGAATTGATTTCTTGAGAAATCGATTTTTCTAATACATGGTAAATGAGTTTGTTTTGAAATAAAACTAGCATAAAACCAGAGTCTTTCTCCTTTCTTCTCCCAAGGTCTAAGCAGAGTTATGAAGCTGAGATTAGAGCTCCATGCATTATACTAGACTGTTCACCTGTCAGCAAGCTGTAGAAGGAAGGTCATTGAAGTTAAAACAAGGACTTTTCAGTCAGCAGAACACAGCAAGGGTAGAAAACAAACAAGAGATAACTGGAACATTTAGAGATTATTTACTCCTGTAGAAAAAAAAAAAAGGGACGTAGGGAGGAAATGGAAAGGAAACATCTGAGCTCCTCTTAAGCAAAATTTTTAAAAAAGAAAAAAAAAAACCTGGACTTTTGTGAAGAGCTACAAAAAAGTACCACCTTTGTAGAGAAATGCAAAGAATGTGGGAGAATGATTTGCACCAGCGGCAGGTGGAGTATGTGTGGACTTGCCCGTGCCATCAGATGTTTCAATAAAATCAAAAGGAAAAAAAGACTCAAGATAACTATGAAATTCCTAAGATAAGAAAGCATACACTTTTCTGTAGTTAAATGAGAGCATCTTACATTGTTGTGACAATATGAATCTACCTTGATTCATATCATAAGGTAAACAAAAAACAGGAGGTCAAAAATCAGCTGGCAACTTTTTAAAGGGAAAAAAATGATCATCACCAATAATTGCTACAAATACCTCTGGGAACATATTTCATTTCCTAGCTACTGTGCCAAAGCCACTCCTTCTATTTTCATCAGTAACCACAGACAAGACCTTTAGCCTCCTCCTCTGCACATTACTACTCACTAACAAGTACTTGGCATTGTGATAGGATCTCTAGTGGGATAAGGAAGGAGAGCAATATAAATGAAGTTGGCCAATAATATGAATTATTCTATGACAGGTGCTATATCGTTTTCCTGTAATTCTCTCAACAAACCTCCAGAATAGGTATTACACCTAATTTACAAATGGGGAAACCAAGTTTTAGAGAGGTTATGTAATTTATGCAAGCTTGTGCAGCTGATAAATGACCCCTTCGTCACGCTGTCATTATATAACTGGAGAAATAAAACTGGCCCATGAAATGATTAGTCAACCACCTAAAACAATACCATGTTTGAATAAACAAATGAATGACCGTATGGGGGGAATTCAGAGAAAGAAATGGGAATGCAGAAAAGATAAAGAATTTGAGGGAAATGCTTTTCAGAAAGAGTTTGTGTTGATGTGGGTCTTTTATGGAGGGAGTGAGATTCTGAGAGGTGAGGATGATTGAGAGAGGCATTACTGATAAAAGGACCATCCTGAGCAAAGGCACTGTGGCAATGGCCCATGCATCCCCAGAAAGTTTGCATGGGATTAGAGGGCAAGTAATCCTGGATGGAAGTCACTACATAATTTATCATCCAAATAGGAGCAGTATTGAGAATGAAAGAGAACACGAGACATAACACCACTGTTGAAAGCGCAAAACAGAATGACCCAGGATAAACTCAATCTGCATACTTGCAAGCCCAGTAGAAGGATGTGACTTAAGCTCACCTCTGAACCTACTGTCATTCTAAGCAAAATTTTATGTGTATCTTTGTATGTGCATTTTTCTGGGGAGAAGGTTCATAGTTGTCATGAGATTCTTAGAAATCTGTGGCAACCCCCTACCAAAAAATGGTTAAAAGCGGCCATCAAAGAAGTACATGTAAATAAGTTATAGCCAGATAATGGTTAATCTTAAAAGACTAGAGTTGATACAGTAGGAGTATGGGGAGGCTTTCAAATAACATGGCATGACGAAACCAATAGAATAATCTGTTTCCTTCAGTGGGTCTTATAGGTACTTTGAACTCCACATAGGGACAAATGCACTCATGAACTCTTCCTTAATCTGCTTCTTTGTTTTCCCCCACAATGGTTAATTGTACTATTTCCATCCACTCAGTGGCTGAAGGTGGAAACCTGGAAGGATTTTTTATTCCCCCTTCCTTATGACCAGCACCTCCAGGAGAACTTTAATCTTGAACTTACACACTCCTATTTCTCTCACCAACCCACTTCTCTCCAACCTTACCGCCATGGTGCTAGCCTACACCAGCATCACCCCGCCAGAAGTCCTACAATGGCCACTTAGAGCACCAGGAGCCCCTCCCACCTCCTCTAGCCCACATTCCATACTGAACCCAAAATATCCTTTTTAAAAATCTAGACAGGATGATGTTATTCTCTGACTTAAAATCCTCTCACTAATTCCTTTGCACCTAGGGTGGAGAATCTTCCAAATCAATAAACCACTTGAAAATTCCTGAATACCAATAGTTCATTTTTGCCCTTGCTTCCCTTGCCTTTGGCGTTGTTCCTAGGAAGATGTTGCTGCGGCTGAGGTCAAAGAGGTTGCTGCCTGTGTTCTCCTCAAGGATTTTGATGGATTCCTTTCACACATTGAGGTCCTTCATCCATTTTGAGTCTATTTTTGTGTGTGGTGTAAGGAAATGGTCCAATTTCATTTTTCTGCATGTGGCTGTCCAATTTTCCCAGCACCATTTGTTGAAGAGGCTGTCTTTTTTCCATTGGACATTCTTTCCTGCTTTGTCGAAGATTAGTTGACCATAGAGTTGAGAGTCTATTTCTGGGCTCTCTATTCTGTTCCATTGATCTATGGGTCTGTTTTTGTGCCAGTACCATGCTGTCTTGATGATGACAGCTTTGTAATAGAGCTTGAAGTCCAGAATTGTGATGCCACCAACGTTGGCTTTCTTTTTCAATATCCCTTTGGCTATTCGAGGTCTTTTCTGGTTCCATATAAATTTTAGAATTATTTGTTCCATTTCTTTGAAAAAGATGGATGGTACTTTGATAGGAATTGCATTAAATGTGTAGATTGCTTTAGGTAGCATAGACATTTTCACAATATTTATTCTTCCAATCCAGGAGCATGGAACATTTTTCCATTTCTTTGTGTCTTCCTCAATTTCTTTCATGAGTACTTTATAGTTTTCTGAGTATAGATTCTGTGTCTCTTTGGTTAGGTTTATTCCTAGGTATCTTATGGTTTTGGGTGCAATTGTAAATGGGACTGACTCCTTAATTTCTCTTTCTTCTGTCTTGCTGTTGGTGTAGAGAAATGCAACTGATTTCTGTGCATTGATTTTATATCCTGACACTTTACTGAATTCCTGTATAAGTTCTAGCAGTTTTGGAGTGGAGTCTTTTGGGTTTTCCACATATAGTATCATATCATCTGTGAAGAGTGATAATTTGACTTCTTCTTTGCCGATTTGGATGCCTTTAATTTCCTTTTGTTGTCTGATTGCTGAGGCTAGGACCTCTAGTACGATGTTGAATAGCAGTGGTGATAATGGACATCCCTGCCGTGTTCTTTTGCACAGCAAAGGAAACAGTTCACAAAATCAAAAGACAACTGACAGAATGGGAGAAGATATTTGCAAACGACATATCAGATAAAGGACTAGTGTCCAGAATCTATAAAGAACTTAGCAAACTCAACACCCAAAGAACAAATAATCCAATCAAGAAATGGGCAGAGGACATGAGCAGACATTTCTGCAAAGAAGACATCCAGATGGCCAACAGGCACATGAAAAAGTGCTCCATATCACTCGGCATCAGGGAAATACAAATCAAAACCACAATGCGATATCACCTCACACCAGTCAGAATGGCTAAAATCAACAAGTCAGGAAATGACAGATGCTGGCGAGGATGCGGAGAAAGGGGAACCCTCCTACACTGTTGGTGGGAATGCAAGCTGGTGCAACCTCTCTGGAAAACAGCATGGAGGTTCCTCAAAATGTTGAAAATAGAACTGCCCTATGACCCAACAATTGCACTATTGGGTATTTACCCTAAAGATACAAACGTAGTGATCCAAAGGGGCACGTGTACTCGAATGTTTATAGCAGCAATGTCCACAATAGCCAAACTATGGAAAGAACCTAGATGTCCATCAACAGATGAATGGATCAAGAAGATGTGGTATATATACACAATGGAATACTATGCAGCCATCAAAAGAAATGAAATCTTGCCATTTGCGACAACATGGATGGAACTAGAGCGTATCATGCTTAGCGAAATAAGTCAAGCGGAGAAAGACAACTATCATATGATCTCCCTGATATGAGGAAGTGGTGATGCAACATGGGGGCTTAAGTGGGTACGAGAAGAATAAATGAAAGAAGATGGGATTGGGAGGGAGACAAACCACAAGTGACTCTTAATCTCACAAAACAAACTGAGGGTTGCTGGGGGGAGGGGGTTTGGCAGAAGGGGGTGGGATTATGGACATTGGGGAGGGTATGTGTTTTGGTGAGTGCTGTGAAGTGTGTAAACCTGGTGATTCACAGACCTGTACCCCTGGGGATAAAAATATATGTTTATAAAAAATAAAAAATTATATTAAAAAAAAAAAAGAAAATTCCTGAATAATTTAGTTCCTTACTTGGTGATGACATCTTTGTTCTTCCACTGCCTTTCCCCCTGGTTTTCACACAGCCATGGCCCACCAGATGTCTACTTTGGAGGACACTTCCCATGTGTGATTCCCTGCTCACGTCTGTCTTCCCTGCAGGATTAGTGTTCTTGTGGAGCCACCAGATCTCATTTCCTAACCAAGTTGCCTGAACACAGCTGTTGATCTAGAAATATCTGTCCAATGAGTGAATGAACAAATTACATGTGAAACAGTCTCTCTCTCTCTCTCTCTCTCTCTCTCTCACACACACACACACACACACAACACACACACACACACAAACACACACACACACACACACACACACACACACACACACCTGTGATATAAACTCTACAGTCTCTAAAAGCAAGTTTGAGCCCTGGTAGAGATAAAAAAGAACATTGGGGAGGGCCCAGCAAGAGGAGAACTGGCTAACCAACTTGCTTCTCAGGCCCCCATTCAAAGTCCTGAACCACTTTAGTTTGTCATTGTCTGCTCTCTTACAATAGTCCTGGTGACTTCGCCTTGGGAAACATTTATATCAACTGTGGGAATTCACACCTGGCCCATGTGAAAGCATTGTTCAAAAATAGACACAAAAACTAATGAAACTCTCTGGTGCTCACCAATTATTTATGGGATGAATGCATGGTTAGCCAGTGGCCCTTCTCCAAACTATGAAGTTGATCACCTTCTCCTTTTACCATTTCCCTGACTTAATATGCTCTGTGTATATTCCTATGGACCAGTGTGCTCCTTAAGTCTCTTATGCCTAAAGAAGAGCCTACAAACACAGGCATCCTGAAGGTATACATAATTGCAGATGAGCACAAGCCTAACACAGGGGCAATTCTGCAGAAATAGGAAATCATAGTTTAAGCCAGATGATTGTATTGTAAATGGAAAGTGTCAGTCATTCCCTAACTCATACTTTAAAGGATAGAGTCCTTCCTGATGCCCCTCACCAACAGCAAGTGGGCAGGTGCTTTCTCTGCCAATTCGTGAAGCCAACACTCCAGGAAAAATTGCCCCATTTGCTCAACTAATTAGGTAACAGTTGTGAAGGTACCTTCCTTCATACAGTGCATTTTTTTTACCCTTTTCTTATTTTGCCCTCCATTCCCATCACTCCCCATCATATTCCCCCAAAAAGCAGGGGTTTTTTATTTAAATTTTATTTTATTTTTAAAAAAATTTTTTAATTTATTTTCAGCATAACAGTATTCATTGTTTTTGTACCACACCCAGTAAAGCAGTTTTGAGGAGATTGTCTCTTCCATGAAGAAGAAAACCTGGGAATCACTTAATAAATAAATACTTATGGAACTAAATTATATGTCAATGAGTAGAACTCAAAATTGACCATAGTTTCTTCTTCTTGAATGCTAAGTAAGTTTGACCCATTAAATTATTCAAAAATTATAGGATTTTCACTAGCTCAAAACCATGAAAAGAATTTGGCAGGTTTGCTACAATCTGGATTAGTTCCAAATTAAATATGTACCCTCTCTGTAAATGGGCCAAATGAGACCATGATTTTTTTCTCTTTTCCTTTTTTATGCTCCTTTCTCTACCTGGGCAATGGGCTCCTAAAATCACTGTCTTTCATGGCAGAGGAAAAAAAAATCTTAGTTGCTTTTAAGTGGAGCAAATTGTTCAGTAATCTTCTTCATCCTCAGACTTGGCATTTGAGGGAACTGCTTTGATTTTGAGTAACAGAATCAGGATATCCAGGAGTGTTTTGAATCCTGGAATGCCAAGCTTTTTAGGGAGTTCTTTTGGCCTTCAATAACATGATAAGGACATTTGTGGTGTTTCTAAATCACTTAAACATTTTTGAATGCCCCAGCACATTGATGTGTCAAGAATACAAGCCACGAACAACAACAACAACACAACAGTTTCTGCCTTTGTGGGTCTTCTAGTCTAGTCTCATGCTTTTGAAAGATTTAAGTGTGAGGAGTGGATTAAAGGTTTGAGAGGTTTGAGGCATTTCAGCACTGCAGGCTACAAGTTGTCTGGACATGGGAAGATGCACCGAGGTAGCAAGTATGATTGAAACATTGAGTCTGGAGAATTAGATAAGTGGTATTAGTGTTCACAGAAAGATGAAATTTTTAAAGAATCTAGAGAAAAAGTTGATGCCTCTGAGGCTAGATATGTTCAGTTTGAGGAAATATTTAAAAGTCCAGCTGGAAATGTCCAGTGAAAGTCCTGGACATAAAGCTTGGGAAAGAAACCTTTGAAAGTCCATGAAACAGAGATGCAGCAGCCATAGAAGGCATAGCCTGGGATGCCCAGAAAGCAGGTAGAAAACTGAGATAAGCCGGGAGCATGGAACTTGTCTCTGTAGACTAAAGTCAAACAAAAAAAAAAAAAATACCCTACATCATTTAGGATTTTCTGTGTTTCTGTGCGTGTTTATACCCCACAGTCATGATGCCCATGAAATATTATGACAAGGGCAGAGAGGAAACCAATAATTCCATGCCTCTGTCCTCACCACATGAATGGAAATCAGATAGATCCACACCCCAGAAGGAGGGTAAGGGCTGATCAGCATTTTTTCCTGGGTCAGCTGTTTGCCAGAGCCTGTTGCTGGTCTGGAATCTCTCAGGGCGCCAGGTCCCCAGCTCCTCGCGCATTTAATTAATAAGAAAGAGCACGATGTTCCAGGCCTATGTTGTTTGTGTGAGAGATGAGGTTAGACAGTTGCTGAATGTCTTCCAAAGAAGGAATTCATGAGAGCAGATGCCTAATCCAGACACGCAATTACCACTGCAGATCCCACAGAGAGGTAGCTTTGCTGGAGTGGGAAGTGGCCTTTATCAAGGCATAGGAACTGATAAACTGCTGCTGTCTTCTGGAACACCGTCCAAAACAAGGAGCAGAACAGAAACAGCAGGTTGGTAGGCATTTAAAAGCCAAAAATACGTTGAGATCAATTCTTCACGAGTTCAAGTGCTGTGTTGATGTTAGGATGAAGTAGAGGTGAGTCTCTTCTCAGCCTTTTAGCTAAGGTCAAGTGTAGGATAAAGAGGAGAAGATTTAAATCATTTGGGAGGAAGTCCATCCAGTGATAGATATAGAGGAACCCTCTGAGTTTTAACATTATTTGATGAAGCAGGTATTGTGATCAGTTAGGCTACTCGGGTATCACACACATAGGCTTTTAATATTAATATTATATATATATATATACATATACATATATATGTGTATATATATATATATATATATATATATATATATATATATATATATATATATAAAGTAGGACATCCATTTAAGCCAGTATTATGTGGGGGGACACTGAGAATATATTGAATTCTGATAAATCAAATACTCACAGTTTTAACTGCCATGGGTTCAGTAAGGACTTGGAAATATAAAAGTAAGGAGACAAAATATTTTTAATACATCTTATAAACTATGCAATGTTGCAACCAAATGCTAGTGGCATAATAATAGTGATGTAATGGTCCCACTCCAACCCCAACATGGTCAAGATGCAACCAGACTGCTGGTCAATTTTAATAGTGGTTTATTGGAATCTGTTCAAAGGAAAACAACCATAATTAAAAAAAAACACGTCAAAAACTATGCAGTGGAAGGAATTAATGAAGAGGATTAGGTGTTAACAAAGGAAAACTAAAATTTAAGAGGAATATGGTATTTTAAAGGGTTGTACTTATTCTATAGAAAGAGAAATATAAGAACAAATTCATTCCGTTGAAAAAGATTTCTTAAGAATCTGCTATGTGTTGGAAATTTGGTACAGAAAGTGAATAAAAATACATATAATCCCTCTCCTCTTGAAGTTTGCAGTTTAATGCAGGAATAGTAACTAATGAAATACCCACACAAATGGGGGTGAAACATTTTATCCAGAAGAGGTGAAGGTCATGGGAAAGCACGTAGTAGAGGAATTTGACCAACTAGGCAGTTGGGAATGACTTCCTTATAGAAGTGGTGGGAGGAGATACTGATGTGGCTTTAATTCAAAGAAAGTCATTTTAAAGAATCATTCCAAGAATAGGCTCTCTCAGGAGGAAGTGAACCTCTCATCACTAGATGGGTGGACAGATGAAATGATCTGATTGGCTGGTTGCTGGACGATTATAGAGGAAGTCACACATTTGGAAGGGCTATACTGGATAAATGGAAAACTCATCCAACCCTGAACTTCCTGGAGTCTATCTACAGTAACGCCAGGCAATCCCCAAGAAAGTCTTGCTAGAGGGCTTTTAACATGACTAGATTGAATATTGCTCTTTAGATACATGTACACATGTGCTCATATATAGGTAGAGATTGTGTGTAGACACATATATATGTATGCATATATACACATATATAATGTATAAAAACATATAAAGTAAATGTTTTTAATTGTAATAAGAAGTTAGCATTATTATTTCATCAGACCAATGCCATTACCTTCTGCCATTCACTTCACCTCTGTTCTGCCATGCTGGCCTTCTTTTCCTTTGCAAAACAGAAATGCATTTTGGTCAGATGAAGAGACAGAGTAAGAATTAAATGCACTTAAGGTTGTGCCTTTGCTCTTTTTCTCTTCAAACGTAGGTTTTTAATACTCCTTAATACAGGGGCCCAGAAAAAATGCCTTTGGGCCTGATGCTTATAAATAAAGAACACAGCCATGCTCAGTCATTTTATACTAACTATTTATGGCAATTGTGATAGAGACCTTTTGGCCTACTAAGCCTAAAATACTTACTATCTGGTCCAAACAGAAAATAAGGAAGCTACCACAGATTTCTAGGATTGTATCTAGAAGACCTACTATCCATAAATAAGTTGATTTTAGTATCAATGAGTATAATACATGCAAAGGATTAAAACCTATTAAATATAATTAAATTAAACCCACAGGTTCATAATTATACTTGAAAAACACAGTCACTTCAGGAAATCAAGTAGAACTACTCATTATTTTAAAAAACTGGTAAATTAAGGAAAAAAATTTATCCTGCCTTTTCTATACAACCTATATTTCATGATAAGTCAAGAAGCAGCCATCTTTTTTTTTAGTTTACTAGCTAAGAATTAAGAGAAAATTAAAAAATTATAATTTTGTCATTTTGCAGTTCCTAAGACAATAATTGATTTAGGCAATACTCGTTAGTGGCTAGTAGCCTGACAAGAAAGGAGAAAACCCAAATATTGTGTATCTCCTGATAAGGGTGGACAGTGCCATGTAGAAGGAAGCCTTGTTTAAAAACCAAAACAAAACAAAACCCCAAAAAACAATATATAGTTAAGCTTCTAGATGGAACGACCAATTTACAGAAAATACAAGGGCCCAAGGATCATGATTAATACCTCCATGGGTATGTAATTTACAAATATATAGACCTGGGGGAAACTCTACAAGAAAAATGACCTAGTTACCTCAATTTAAAAAAAAAAAATAATCAAGTAAAGAGAGAGGAAGAGAGGAACTTACATACTACTGAAAGGAATTAATACATCACCAATATCAATTTGATTTCAATCCTGCTCAAACATATCTATAAAAACTAATCTGAGGGCACATGGATGGCTCATTCAGTTAAATGTCTGCCTTCAGCTCAGGTCACGATTCCAGGGTCATGGGATTGAGCCCCACATCAGGCTCTCTACTCAGCAGGAAGCTCCCTCTCCCTTTCCCTGACTCTCCCCCTGCTTATACTCTCTCTCTCTGTCAAACAAATAAATAAAATCTTAAAAAAACAAACAAACAAAAAAACACTAATCTGAAGTCTCTTGGAGAAATGTGAATACTAAGTAAATATTTAATGATATTAATGAATCATTCTTAATTATTTAGGTGTCACAATGGTCTTGTAGGGTGGTGGTTTTTTTTTTTTTAGTCCTTATTTTTTAGGAATATATACTAAAATATGCAGATGAAGATGAAGCATGTTTGTATCAGTTTTATAGCAAAATAAATCCCACCAAAGGGTAGTAGGCAGAGGTATAGATGAAAAAGATCACCTGGGGTGCCTGCATGGCTCAATCAGCTAAGCCACTGCCTTCGGCTCAGGTCATGGTCCCAGGGTCCTGGGACCAAGCCCTGCATCCGGCTTCCTGCTCAGGGGAGAGGCTGCTTCTCCCTTTCCCTCTGTCTGCTGCTCTGCCTACTTGTATTCTCTATCTCTCTGCCAAATAAATAAATAAAATTAAAAAAAAAAAAAAAAGGAAGAAAAGTAAAGAAAAAGATGACCTGTGTTGACAGCATGGAAACTGAAATCTGGTGCACCAGATTCATCGTACTACTGTCTTTATGTTTGTATTTGATGGCAAATTTTCAAAATTAAAAGCTATTGTGTTTCTTTTTGTCTAGATCACACAGAAGTGTAGTGATTAGAAATAAAATTAGGCGTGGGTATATTTCAGAATGCTACTAACAGGAAAGAATATGAAAGTCAGCTCTCTAGCTTAAGAAGGAAGTACTGAGGAATCTATTCTGTAGGGAAAAGGGTACATAATAACAGCAAGGCAAGATTTTATTCTCCTTTATTTCTAGAGACAGCAGGGCTCTTGTAACTCCACCCCCAGCTCTTTTCTCCACAATTGTTTGGCCTTGGGGTGATGTGATGGGAGGGAGCATGCCAAAGAGGGGAGACACATGGTTAAATCGGAGCGGACTTGTTTTGTGCCTTTTGATTCTCATGAGACCTACATGTAATTCTGCCAGTTTCAAGGGAAAGGAACTGTGACAGGGAGGTAATAAATAGTTCTTTTAAAAGCAAAAGTTGATTTTCAATTTCTAGAAGTTCATAACCCTGACTCCACTAATCTCTTAAGGAATGAGAAAGGAGTTGGTCTTTTTCTTCTTCTATATTTCTTAGTAAAGTATCTAGTCATAGGGAAACTTGGTATATTTCCATTTGGCCCATGTTTATTAATCACCTTCCAATGCCAGGACCTGTGCTAGGAACTGGAACATTCACTGAATGTAAGTAAGAAATGCTTCTGTGTAGATCCATCTCTCTGAATGTCCAGCAGTTTCCAGTTAGGAGTGTGCAGGCAAAAGGGCACATGGCTCAGGGCGCTCTGTGACTTTATTCATTAGTTGTCTGTTCCCATCTTACTCTTTGGAGGCAGATGGTAGGGTTCTCCTTTTAGCGGGAGTCCACAGGATCAGGTCTTTGCTCTTCTGTCATCCATGGAGAGCTTCTGAACTGACTCCCACGCTTAGCTAAAGTCCATCTGGACCCAAGAGTTGGATAAGGGGCCAGTGCACTGCCCCTTCCTTTGTTCTTCACGTGAGAACCTGTTCCTTCTTCCCTCAGAGTATCATCCTTTCCCACCTTAGGATCTCTGACAGGACTGATGGCTTTCAAGAAAGTAAAGTTAAGGGGCGCCTGGGTGGCTCAGTGGGTTAAGCCGCTGCCTTCGGCTCAGGTCATGATCTCAGGGTCCTGGGATCGAGTCCCGTATCGGGCTCTCTGCTCGGCGGGGAGCCTGCTTCCCTCTCTCTCTCTCTCTCTCTGCCTGCCTCTCCGTCTACTTGTGATCTCTCTCTGTCAAATAAATAAATAAAATCTTAAAAAAAAAAAAAAAAAAAAAAAAAAAGAAAGTAAAGTTAAATTCTTGATTTTTTTCTGTGGTTCTACAAACTGTAGGGTAAGTGATATATGCAGTATTCAAGGGCACCACGCGTGTTCTGAAAACAGGCTAGGAAAGGATGCTGAATTATCAGGGCTCCTCACCAGAGCATGCTGAAGCCCACCCCCCAACTCCAGGCTGTCCCCTGAGGGCATGTTTGTATTTAGCTGACAAGGTGTTCCTAGGGCATAACACAGTGCTTAACACAGAACAAGTGTCATGAAATCTTTGTGGAATGTACTGAATGACTGAGTAATAAAACCCTGAACTCAGTAAATCAGCAGCCAGCTCAGTTTACAATCTGCCTTTTCTGTTGGTACAGAGTCTCCAGATAAAGAATTCTTGTCTCACCACAATCACGTGAGGTTCCAGGCATGCACTAATTCACGGTGGTCATTTGGAGGAAGAGCAAAATCTGAACACGTTGAGTAATATGTTGTTTTAACAGGTGTCACAAACGCTTTGCGGTACATTGAAGATGCCATAAATTTAAATGGAAAAAAAATGTTTCTAAATTCTTTAGATAAGCCTCAGCATTGAGTCTTCTGTTCCCGCAGAATTGGGAAGACAACAAATTTAACTAGGTGCAGCTTTCTGGGAAAAGCAAAAGACTTACTAATGTGTAAGACACATTAAAATGTAAAATATGGGAATTTTGAGATCAAGTATTTTCTTTGATTTTTTTTTTCAGTATTTCAGAAGTCGGGGGAAACCCTCTTTACTTTTTAATTGATATTTTTTTCAAATGGCTTATAGAGGATGATTTTATTTTTTTCCCATGAAAGCAGTTACTTTTATGCCTAAAATATAGGTGAACCCGTAAGTATAAAAAGAGCAGCAAAGATTAGAGAATCTCAACATCAAGCTATCATACTTGGAGCACTTTGTCCTGGAAACATTCTGGAGGGTTTGTTTGTTTGTTTGTTTGTCTTTTAAGATATTACACTGAAATCTGAGACACATTTGGAACTAAGACTCTTAACATGGAACTTCAGGGAAATCCAACTAACATATTGTTAATTGCAAAATTGAGAAGTTAATTAAATGCATCTTGTAAGAACTATATGAAACTTCAAACAAATCCTTCTAGAAAACAAACTTTTAATTTCTTTTTGCCTAATTTCAAATCTATTAATAACCACAAGAAAGTCTGAGTACAATAGATTTCATAACAATTTAATGTTACCAAACCTTGGTAATTTCTACCAAAGACTGTTTATGTAAGCTAACTTGGGAATGGAACTATAATTGATATTAATGAAATAAATTAACTTATTTCTTTGTGTCTTCCAATAAGGAGCTCAAGCTTTTGTTTATAAACCCTAAGTAAAAATTTTTTACTTTCAAACCTCTCATTATATAATGTTCAAATGATGTAAAGCTGATGCTTTTAAAAAAGAATTTACTTGGGTCAGGAGTTTTTCAAAGTCTTCTACGAATTAAAAACACTAGTAAAATAGTGTCTGAGATCCAGAAGTATTCAATCTGTTTGGGGAAATATGTTCATCAGGCATTCAGTTTTCTACTTAACTTTCTTTTACTGATTTAAAACTCAAAGAATTGTTTCCGTCGTAATTAAAAGATTTTAAACAGCTGCATGACTTTGTTCTTTCAGTGATTGGAGGGGTTTGTTTTTCTGTAAATATGTAAACCTATCAAAGGAAATAAATGAACTTTATGTGCATCCAACATATTAGCTCATTAGAGACAGTATAATCTAACAAACACATCCAATAAAGGACATAAACAAATCAGCCCCCTGGTGCCCTGGCTGTCACAGTAGCTCCACGGGCTTTCTTCATGGGCTGTTTTCACCAGAGAGAAGGAAAAATTGCTCATCCTTAGGGGTATATTAATTTATCCCCAATGAAGCATTTGCTCCCGAGTCAATGCTGAGGTTAGGGAGAGAGAAAAGCATGCTTCTGGTCTCTAAAAACCCTAGAAAGCATGATGTAAATAAGAACTTGCTCTCAGAACTGCAAAAGAAGCAGGCATTCCATAATTCATCTGATGAATATGGATGAATGAGGGAAGCCCTCAACAAAATGCTGGTGCATTCACCATCCCCTTAGTGGCTCCTGTCAGCAGCATTGTCAACACCATTACTTAAGCCCTCTGGGTTTCGGGGGTTCCTTAACTGTAAATGGAGAATATGTAATCAATGGTCTCCAAGTTGCTTTCAGCTTGAATATGATCTTAATTCACAGGAAGGTAGTAGAGGCTAATAAAGTCTTGTCATGCTCCCTGCTCTCAGCGCTGGGGGATTTTTGTTTACCAAGAGCCTTAAAGCTTTGGTATCTTTACCAAGATACTTTGTTTACCAAGAGCCTTAAAGCTTTGGTATCTTTACCCCAAATCATAAATCTCATCCATAAAAATATAATAGAATATAGAAGGAGACTTTAGAGCACCCCACGAATTATATCTTCCCCAGCCATGTACTTCTCCTAAGCATAAAGTCACCCTTTGTACAAGCACAAGGATGTACACGGAACCTCTCTATTGATTATCTTATCAATTTAAAGATACTTCTTTAGTGATGACTGACCACATACGTATCCTTTTTCTCAGTGATAGATATTTTAGAAAGCTGACAAAGTCTTTGGGAGGGGGCTGATTCTGAGCCCATGACAACTGAGTAGAGGAGAGTAGAAATAATTTCATATGGGAATTTTGTCAAGATTCAGCACTACACTCTTTTGAAACAGACAAATTATCCATGTAGGAAGCTAATACACTTAGGAATTCTTCTAAACACTTCTAAATATCTCAGAAAACTTCAGGGGTGACAATTTGAAAAAGACAATATTTGTGACAATGAAATGTGGTTTTAATGCCTATTTTCTTTGGCATTTTGTGAAGAAGAAATGACAATTACCACATGAAGTCACTCTGTACATTCTACTAATTACAATATATTCATAACATTGGAGTGATTAGCTCCTTTGGAATTAGATATAGTTACATTCACTGAAAAAGTCAGATACTTATCCACAATCTAATAGTTGGAAAAAATAATAAACATTTTAAATCACCAAGGAATTGTTTATATTTGCTTCTTGATGGGCTTGTGTGTCTTATCTTGTTTGTATTTATGATCCTTTGACCTCAAGTTTCGGGTTCATTTGCCAGATGGGGACTGGGAGTTCTTTTTTATTTGCTTCTACCCCTCCACAACACAAAGGCACTGGATCGCAATGGACAGGGGGTCCTCTTGAACTACAAGTAGATGACCTTGCCTGGTAACTGGAGGACCACAGGCATTCTGGTGAGGTCAAACACACATCTGCTAACTAAAGGTCACAATGCAGAGCTGAAGGTATTCATAATGCCAAGAAGTCATCCTTGTTTCCAATTGTCATATGGACATTCATAGGAAGGTTATAGAAGATCTTCAGCTCTTTTCTGGGGACATAAAGGACAGGAAAGAGGAGACTCCTCTACTTCGTCTACATACAGAACTCCACCGAAGGATTTTCTCACAGCAGTGCTAGGTCTTCCTGGGTCAGAGGGAGCGGGAGGAACTGGGCCAAGGTATACTGCTATTTCCAAGCACTCTTTCACCCAGATTGATCTTGGACTTACCAGAAAAATTAATTCAGGGACATGTAATGTACAGGGGTAAAGAGAGAGAGAGAGGGTTACCAGAAAGAAAGGTGCCTTAAATTTGTCATAAAATTTAAACCTGAAAAGGTATGAGGTCACCAGAACCATGAGAACACCATTCTTCCTTCATGTAACTCATCCCCTCAAAAAAGCCTTCTCCACTGAGTACCTTTTTTTAATGACTTATGTAGGACGCACACACACACATCTGTCAACAGAACAATGGCCATCACACCAGCAGCACAGGCAAAGTCTTATCCTATGACTTCATGTATATCTTAGTTTCAATTCTTCACTGAACACATACTGTCTACCTTTCTCTTACATTACGTATTCCTGGTGAATAGTGCCACTCTCAGTCCTGGCCACAGAATGGCATACCTTCCCTTACCTGGTGTAAACTGAAAGGACCATGGGATAGTTTGCTCCTCTTCAGATGTTATAAGATCAGTTTCCATTCTGCTGTGTCACGTGCAGCCAGAGGCTGGTCACACAGCCCCATACCCTGCCAGCTCCTTTCCACTTTTGTAGGTTTAGATGTAAGCCTTTTCCTCAAGGCACACAGCCCCTGTGCAAAGTTTGTCTTTCCAACAGCTTATGCCTTATAAGTACAGCCCTCTCATGGGCCTGCTTAGAGCTTCCTAGGGGCCCAGAGCCAGGTGGTGCACCCAGGCCCTCTCTATGAGGGAGAACTAGCCTTACCCAGCTATCAACAATGCCATGTATTTGGCTACAACTGGAAGCACCAGCGGTGGGAATCTTTTCCTCTGCATGCCGACATCCTCTTCTGTCCAGATAACCTTTGGAAAACTCACAGCCTTCATTACAACTGGTAAGCAAAGTTTTAGAGTTCTTGAGACCTCCAGAGTCTGCTTCTATTTTTGAGTGTGCAAGAACAAATACAGGCTCTGCCCCCTGAGAGCACCGTGACTGAACCTGGCCTTTGTTTACCAGAACCCACTCAGCACTGGCCAGCTAGCACCCTCCACACCAGCTTGCCTGGGGCGTGGGAGAATTAAAGTTCAGCCAAGAAGCTTCTAGAAGAATGCGAGAGCCTGTGGAAAGAATATGTCCTCCCACACACACTTTTTTAAAAGTACCTCAGTAGATTTCAGGGAAATTTGAGATACCATCTTATTGAAATGAGAGAAAAAATTTGAGCTTTATAAATATTCTTTTTCTCTCTTCAAATAACATTGTACCTTTCAAGAGGAGGGGAATGAAATTGAAAGAGACCAGATTTCTCTTTCCAATTCGGTAACTGCCTTCAGTTTTCATGTGTCAACCTGTCTCTGAATTATTCATATAATAATAATAATAATAATAATAATAATGGTAATGATAATAGTAATAATAATAAGGAAAACAAACACTCAAGTAACATTAATTACATCTAAGCTCAAATCCTCATAGTAACATTAAGAAAGACCATCTGCATTTTACAGATAATGCAAGTGAGGCACAGAGATATCAAGTGACATACCAAAGATCATATAACTAAGAAGTAAAGAGCTGAGATTCTAACCCAGTGTCCAGCACTGGAAGGGTCTTAGCCAGTCTGTGGAGCACTACTGAGACCTGAGTGCTTCCTATTCCAAACTGAAATGTGTAAGAATTTGCTTGGAGATGGGGGAGAAAGTGATAAAAATTAAGCCAAGATACTCAGGGTTTCTCTTTTTAAGATTTTATTTATTTATTTGAGATAGAAAGAGAGAGTGAGCAGGACAGAGCGTGAGCAGGGATGGGGAAAGGGTAGAGGGAAAAGGAGAAGTAGACTCCCTGATGAGCAGGGAGCCTGATGTAGGACTCAATCCCAGGACCCTGAGCAGGGATCATGACCTGAGCAGAAGGCAGACACTTAACTGACTGAGCCACGCAGGTGCCCCAACCTCAATTTTTATGGAAACTGTAGGTCAAGGGAAATGTCACATCTGCTGTTATCAAGCCACAAATGGGGGCTTCTTTTGGTGAGCTACAGACCTACAGGGTGTCCTGGGCTCTTCAATATTAGAAAGTATGTGTACCTTTGGCACCTCACTGCTTTGTGCACAGCATGGCGCATACAGAGGGGAAGGCCATTTCTGTGTCTGCTGCTGTGTTCAACACACTCAGAAGGGAAAGGCTGAAGACAAGACAAAAGAGGTTAACAAAAAGAAACACAAGATCCAGTCAATGAAAATGGAAGATTGAAATATAAAACTAGTAGGAAAGCATACATAGAATATTCTCACTTATTCAACAAATACTCATTAGAAGTCTATCACTTGGGGCGCCTGGGTGGCTCAGTGGTTTGGGCTGCTGCCTTCAGCTCGGGTCGTGATCTCAGGGTCCTGGGATCGAGCCCCGCGTCGGGCTCTCTGCTCCGCAGGAAGCCTGCTTCCCTCTCTCTCTCTCTCTCTCTGCCTGCCTCTCTGCCTACTTGTGATCTCTGTCTGTCAAATAAATAAATAAAATCTAAAAAAAAAAATAATAAGAAGTCTATCACTTATCAAGCATTGTGTTAAACACTGAGATACAAAGGGGCAATGACATGATCCCTGTCCTCAGAGAACTTATGGGCCAGTGGTGAGCCTAACAAATAAAGAAACCATTACAGATGTGTTAGTCCACAGTTGTAATGGTTATATGTATCAAGTGCAGTGAGAGGGGAGAAAGAGGAGCTCTGTGGCCAGCCTGAAACTGAAGGAAGACATTGCAGAGAAAGTAGTGTTGGAGTTGCAACTTGAATACTGGTAGGAATTTTCTGGTGGCTAGGTGAAGAGAAGGTGTTTACAGAGAACCACACAATCAAAAGTGTGGGAGCACCAGGGAGAGTATATATTTGTCTAAATACAGGTTATTGTATGTTATTTAAATATAAAGTGCATGTATGAGAGAGAGACAGAGAGAGAGGAGGGGGAGAGAGAGAGAGAGAGAGACTGTGTTAGGCCACAGATAAGCCTTGGCAGCCAACAAGGAGCTAGATGGTAAAATACTGAATGTACAATAATAAAGTATAGATCACAGCTTCTAAAAGAATTAAAAAAAATAAAAAGGGGATAAACTAGAAAATGAACTGGATTTTTCTGAGGATGGGAGTCTCATCACCATATTGGGAAGATTTGAATATCATAAACATTATTCTGAAAGCAATGCAGAGAACTCCAGAGAAGTGAAACAGAAGCAAAGGTCAAGGGGCATTGGAGATAGAATACAAAGGACAGACATTAAAGCACTTGGGATCTGGGATCAACAGACTTGCAGATGGGTGAGAAATGGAAGTAGGTAGTCTTTGAAGTGTCCAAGGTTTCTGGCATGAATTCCCAACAGATCATGGAGCCATTATTTGAGATGGGAACACAAAAGAGCAATTGGTGAATTTATGTGGGAAATAATAGAGTTGTCTCATGAGCAGCTGGAGATCAGAGAAGTGGGGTCACTGGAGAAGCAAGCTTGGGAACCACCAAGTCTAAGATATAGTTGAGCTTACAGACTAACTTAGCTTGATCAGGGAGACCTTATAAAGTGAGAAGAGGGGAGGCAAGGCAGCCTGCTATGAAGAGCTTGATGCAGACATCCTGACCTTGACTGTCATCTACAAGGAGGCTGTTCTAAGGAGAAAACTAATAGTCACTGGTCCAGAGTTTGGTTCTGTGAGTTTTCCTTTAGATTTCTTGTCCAGGTTGTCTACTTTTTTCTGTATATGCATATTTGATGAATAAATGCATGAAAATACCTGTCATTAACAGACTAATATGTGAGCAAGCAAGCAGAAAGAAAAAAAAAGAAGAAACAAGGGAAAAATTAAAAGTATTAAAAGAGAAGTAACCTTATTGTATGTATATGTCAATGGAAGGGACATAAATTATATGAAATTAATCAGAGTTGGACAAATAAAAGTACCTAGTAATATTATCTTAAAAGGAATCAAAAGAATAGGAATGAAAATGAAGTGAGTTCAATTTTACATAATTTCAGATAGAGGAAAAATCATGTGTGATTAAATCTGAGTATAAATGCATCACATTATCTCTAAAGACAGGTAGTATTCTGTTGGGTGTTTGGAATGGGACAGCCAGGTGGTGATTTCTCTTTGAATAACCAACTTGTATTTCTCCAGCAAAATCAGCAATTAATTTTGAGGCATTTCAACAGAGATCAGGGCACCTTTATTTAATAAAGTAGAGACAACTAGAAAAAGAAAAGAAAAGCTGCAGATATAAGTGACAAACTGTGAGAGGGAGGAAATATTCAAATTAAGATAATTATCTTTCCATAAAAACACATGGACAAGTTAAGTAAATTGCTATATAGCTGTTCATAGCCAATTCAAGCACATCTATTTGGTATTTTGCTCTCCAAGAAATGTTAAAGCACAATTTGATCAATGGGGAATCTGATTTCAATAACAAACCTTCACTACCAGAATGGAGCATTTTAAGAGCTGACAACTTCACTTGCAAGAGGGGTTTCTACTGTTCAATTTGGTTTGAAATGAACAATCCTAAGAAATTGCCTCTACTCTCTTCCTTCCTTATAAATGGAAACCTGAATCCTGTCTTCTTATTTGAATGTAATCTTTTGAACATAAAACCAGACAAGAAGATAATTAATTTATGAGACTAACTCACCTAATTAAACACAGCCCCATGTGTCTCTACAAATGAGCAGAAATCTCAAAGTGCTTCAGATTTTAGATTTTTAAATGACCCTTGTATGACCAATAAGAGAAATCATTCATTGAACAGCTTCTGTAAGACTATACAAAGTGTCAAAATAATCAGAAGAAAAGAGAAAAGTAATAGCCAAGTATGATATCAAGGGGGAAAAAAATGACAAGACTATTGTATTGTGGTGTCTTACAGACAAGACTGGCTACATCATCAGTGCACAATGAAAATGTGAAGTCCTTTGTTCAAAAACTTGCCCAAAAGCACCATTAAAATGTACTAAAATATGAAACTTTTTACTTTCTCTGATCGCTTCTCTCTTGACTTACAATTGTGGGTTGTTGTTGTTGTTGTTGTTTTAATTTGTGATTTAGTGTTGTTCTAAGTAAATAAAATTTAAAAATTTTAATAATTAACACAAATTCTACCTTCCATCTTTACATTGTGCAATGTCAGTTTTAAAAGCAAATATGAGCATTTAGTTAGGCACAATTTGTATTTTGTAGCTCTTCCTTGCATATTTATTGTTATCAAAAAGTGGCAATGAGTGAAAATGCTGCATAAAACTAACTCATCTGTTTTTATGTTACTCCGTGATATGCACAGCCTTTACCAGCTCTTTACCTCAGGCTTATGAATGAGGAAGGAGGACTGAAAGGAAAAGGAACTATGCTATCATCTGATGGCATTTTCAGTGTTTGACTAATGTTAAGGAACTAACACTAGTATAAAAGGATAAAACAAGCTTCCTTGGTCACTCATTTTTCTTAGAACTCCACTGACTTCTTTCTATGTTCAAGGTTAGTTCTACTTCAAACAGAAAATGTGGCCCCTTGGGGCCACTAAGGCCCCCACTTACTGAGTCATACATATAACACACTTGCCTGTACCCATTTTGAGTGACTCCCATATGTGGTGGGTCTACCAGATTTCTTGGTTCATGGGCTCTCACAATGCTATATGCAAATGGGACAGCAAGGAACAGCAGTCACAGATTTCTGGGTCCTTATCTGCTCATAGGCACTCTCTATTGTCCTATTGGACTTCAGCTACAAAATATAAGCTCAAAGAAGGTTATTAAGAATTGTAGAACCAAGCATAGAGCCCTTCTGAGTGTGGGTCTTGTGTTGATTGTGTAACACTTTGTGCATCTATGAAGCCCATCCAGCTTACACAGCTTTGAAGGGGTTGGGGAAATCCACATATGACAATCTATGTGGGCCAGCAAGAGAGCATTCAATGACACATCACTGTATCATTGTGGAGCAACCACTTTCAATAGTGCATCCACTGAAGGATGCCTCCGAATGATACTGTTCTGGTGTTCTAATATTCCCAAATTGAGATACTATCAGCCTGTTCCTCAGTGGTGTTCCCATCCCAAAATAAAAACATTAGTTTTTAAAAAGCAAATGAACACAAATATAATGCATAATACAAAACTAAAACTTTAAACATAGCCAGTAGCAATGAATAAAGACTACCAAGTTACCTAACAATGCTGGCACATTCCACTGACAACAACTCTGATGGTGAATTGTGCTTCAGATGTTATCTAATGAGCTACTCAAATGAGGTGTTGAATGTTCGCATATTGAAATGCATGCTTTTCTTCTGCTATCCACTTTACTCATTTTGAAGTCATCACTGTTCAGAGTAAAGAGAAAATTCTAAGAAAATTGTTCTTAACAACAGTTCAGTTTACTCTTTTCATTATAATTCAAGAGTTTTTAAAATAATATAATTTGAATCAATGTAACTCAATACAACAAAGCAGTACAGATTAGGAAGACAAGTTGACTTCAGCAGAAATGAGACAGGTAGACATGGCATATGATTTGAAAGAGAAGATTGACAGTTTTAAGTTTTATAGGTCACTCAGAGTTGTTTAGTCTTACACACTGGACTCTGAATCCAGGCATCCAGGTTCAAATCTTGGTGGGATTTACCATCTACTCTGAATTAGAATATTGCCATTTTGTAGCCCTAATGGAAACAGGGATGTGGGCAATGAGGGTCAGTGATGACTCAAACCATGAGGTGAAATGGTAGAGGGAAAATGACAATGGATGGAGCAGACCGATAGCTTATGAACTCACTGACCAACGTTAGTATCACCAATGTTAGTACCGTTAATGGACAATGGCTGTGGAAGGCTGATAGTTCATGAACTCACTGACCAATGTTAGTTTCCTCATAGAAATACACAGTACCACCTAGGAAATAATAACAACAATAACCACGAATAAATCTGAATCTGACCAGATATATAAATCTAACCAGAATTTAGAAGAACATGCCAATTGACACTATGAGTATGCTATCATCAAAGTCCAGCTTATGTAAAGCATTATGGGATAAACAACCTAGCTTCCACAAATAAATTGCAAGGAACCAAGATTGTCAGAGAGTGGAAATTTAAGGGTAAGATGGCATTTAGGCTACATATCAGCCACATATAACTTGTGAACCCTATTTGGATCCTGATTCAAACATATCCAGAGTGAAAAAAATTTATGTGACCATAGGAACAAATGATAATTTGATGTTATTTAGAAATCATTATTAACATTTTAGGTGAGATGATACATGCTCTATTTTTAGAAAAAAATTAAATGTAGCGATTTTTTTTAAGATTTTTATTTATTTATTTGATAGAGAGAGATCACAAGTAGGCAGAGAGGCAGGCAGAGAGAGAGGGGGAAGCAGGCTCCCCGCTGAGCAGAGAGCCCGATGTGGGGCTCGATTCCAGGACCCTGAGATCACGACCTGAGCTGAAGGCAGAGGCTTAAACCACTGAGCCACCCAGGCGCCCCAAATGTAGCGATTTTTTTTAAAATTTACAGTTATAATTAGATGATGTCTGGAATTCAAAACTATGCTCTGGTAGAAGTGGGAGGTCTCATCAGTGAGATTGGTTGTGAGCTGATATAATTGTTGAAATCAGGTGATGGGTATAGAAGAGGGGAGGCATCATTTTATCACTATACTCTCATGCTTTCCAATATTCTTTCTACTTATACATATGTTTGAAATTTTCTATAATAAAAAGTTTATTTATTTTTTGAAGGTTTTTATTTATTTATTTGAGAGAGAGAGAGAGAGAGCAAGTAGGGCAGAGGGTTAGAGGGAGAGGGAAAGAGAGAGTCCCAAGCAGATTCCCTGCTGAGTACCCCTCACAGAGCTCAATCCCAGGACCTCAAGATCATGACCTGAGCCAAAAATCAAGAGCTGGAGGCCTAACTGACTGAGCCACCAAGGCACCCCATAATAAAAGTTTAAAACAAGGTTTTGGAAACAGTAGTCAAGCAATGATTTCACAGCATGACTGGTCTCCTTCTCTTCTTCTCCATTCCACTTCTCTTCATGGCACCGGCATTGTTCATTTTATGTAGAGTGCCTTGAAGCAGCTACTGCCCCAAGGTTACAACTGTCCAACTTACAAGCTCACCCCCATCGTGTCCCCCTTGCCCTTCCTTCTTCTGTCTCCTGCCTGAAAACGATAGTCCAATACACATTTAATCCAGTGACTCTCTGCACCAGTGAACCTATTCTATCAGGGGTCAGTCCCCATTCATCCCGATCTTTCCCTCCAGTGTCAGAATACATGGATACCAAGTCTGTAGCTCTTCTTGGTGTAAACAGATGCACACAATATAATTATTATCTTAGCCCATCTTTTTTTACTTCTTTCCTCAGACCCATCTCTCTGGCTTCACAAAACCCTTCAAACTTCCAAGTCACGTGCCAAGATACTTTTACACTTACCTCCATGCTTATTTCCCCACTAGACAAAGAGAGTTTTGAAGCCAGCAAATGTTCCTCATTCATCGCTCTCTCTCCAATTTAAGACACACTAAGAATTCAATAAAACTGGTTTTTGTGTGTCTGTGTGTTTGTTTTTGGTAAAGGAAGAAAGGGAAGGAAGGGAAAAGGGGAGGGAAAGAGAAAGGAAATGGTAACGACATTTAGAGACTAAAGATTAACAGTTAGTTCATGTATCTGGCAAGCCAGAGGTTCATATTTTATATGTGAAAAATGCTTTATACTTACAACATGTTTTTACAAGTTCTCCAATCACAGAAAACAAGATCTATGGAAAAATCTGTAAATGTTGGTGCCCAGTATCCCTGTGCTTCCTGGAACACAGTCCTCTGCAGACCTAGGGGTGATGTAAAGCAGATACATATACTCTAGCTTCTCTGCAAAGGGCTTTGTATGCCCTCAAAGTGACAGCATGAATAAAGCATCTTACTTATTCAGATGGCCCCACAGTTGAGACCCTTGAATTTCAGAATCCCAGAGCAACTTAATGGATTGCCATTGATCCCAAAGCATGATTAGAATTCTTTCTTTAGGAGGAGTCAAGATGGCGGAGAAGTAGCAAGCTGAGACTGCTTCAGCTAGCCGGAGATCAGCTAGATAGCTTATCTAAAGATTGCAAACACCTGAAAATCCATCGGCAGATCGAAGAGAAGAAGAACAGCAATTCTGGAAACAGAAAAACAACCGCTTTCTGAAAGGTAGGACCGGCGGAGAAGTGAATCCAAAGCGACGGGAAGATAGACCCCGGGGGGAGGGGCCGGCTCCCGGCAAGCGGCGGAGCAACCGCGCACAAAATCAGGACTTTTAAAAGTCTGTTCCGCTGAGGGACATTGCTCCAGAGGCTAAACCGGGGCGAAGCCCACGCGGGGTCAGCGTGGCCTCAGGTCCCGCAGGGTCACAGAAGGATCGGGGGTGTCTGAGTGTCGCAGAGCTTGCGGGTATTGGAACGGGAAAGCCGGCTACAGAGACAGAGCTGACAGTAAGCTCGCAGCTCCGTGTTACCTTGAACCGGTCGCAGGCTCGGTGAGCTTGGGGCACGGCCGGAGGTCAGGCAGACGGGAGTAACTGGGCGCTGTTCTCTGAGGGCGCACTGAGGAGTGGGGCCGTGGGCTCTCGGCTCCTCCGGGCCGGAGACCAGGAGGCCGCCATTTGTATTCCCGTCCTCTGGAACTCTACGGAAAGCGCTCAGGGAACAAAAGCTCCTGAAAGCAAACCCGAGCGGATTACTCACCCCGGCCCCGGGTAAGGGCGGTGTAATTCCGCCTGGGGCAAAGACACTTGAGAATCACTACAACAGGCCCCTCCCCCAGAAGATCAACAAGAAATCCAGCCGAGACCAAGTTCACCTACCAAGGAGTGCGGTTTCAATACCAAGGAGAGCAGCAGATTTCCAGAGGAGGAGAAAGCCAAGCACGGAACTCATGGCTTTTTTCCTGTGATTTTTTTTTTAGTCTTGCAGTTAATTTAATTTTTTCTTTTTCATTTTTTTTTTTTTTCTCGCCTTCGGGTAAAATTTTTTTTTTTAACTGTTACCTTTTTCTTTTTTAACGATTTTTTACTAGTTTATCTAATATATATATATATATATTTTACATTTTTCTTAGGTGTTTTCTTTTTTTTAAAAATTCTTTTCTTTTCTTTTCTTTTTTTTTTCTTTTTCTTTTCTTTTTGTTTTTTTCTTTCTTTCTTCCTTTTTGAACCTCTTTTTATCCCCTTTCTCCCCACTCACGATTTTGGATCTCTTCTAATTTGGTTAAAGCATATTTTCCTGGGGTTGTTGCCACCCTTTTAGTATTTTACTTGCCCCTTCATTTACTCTTATCTGGACAAAATGACAAGACGTAAAAATTCAACACAAAAAAAAGAACAAGAGGCAGTACCGAAGGCTAGGGACCTAATCAATACAGACATCGGTAATATGTCAGATCTAGAGTTCAGAATGACAATTCTCAAGGTTCTAGCCGGGCTCGAAAAAGGCATGGAAGATATTAGAGAAACCCTCTCGAGAGATATAAAAGCCCTTTCTGGAGAAATAAAAGAACTAAAATCTAACCAAGGTGAAATCAAAAAAGCTATTAATGAGGTGCAATCAAAAATGGAGGCTCTAACTGCTAGGATAAATGAGGCAGAAGAAAGAATTAGTGATATAGAAGACCAAATGACAGAGAATAAAGAAGCTGAGCAAAAGAGGGACAAACAGCTACTGGACCACGAGGGGAGAATTCGAGAGATAAGTGACACCATAAGACGAAACAACATTAGAATAATTGGGATTCCAGAAGAAGAAGAAAGTGAGAGGGGAGCAGAAGGTATACTGGAGAGAATTATTGGGGAGAATTTCCCCAATATGGCAAAGGGAACGAGCATCAAAATTCAGGAGGTTCAGAGAATGCCCCTCAAAATCAATAAGAATAGGCCCACACCCCGTCACCTAATAGTAAAATTTACAAGTCTCAATGACAAAGAGAAAATCCTGAAAGCAGCCCGGGAAAAGAAGTCTGTAACATACAATGGTAAAAATATTAGATTGGCAGCTGACTTATCCACAGAGACCTGGCAGGCCAGAAAGAGCTGGCAAGATATTTTCAGAGCACTAAACGAGAAAAACATGCAGCCAAGAATACTATATCCAGCTAGGCTATCATTGAAAATAGAAGGAGAGATTAAAAGCTTCCAGGACAAACAACAACTGAAAGAATTTGCAAATACCAAACCAGCTCTACAGGAAATATTGAAAGGGGCCCTCTAAGCAAAGAGAGAGCCTACAAGTGGTAGATCAGAAAGGAACAGAGACCATATACAGTAACAGTCACCTTACAGGCAATACAATGGCACTAAATTCATATCTCTCAATAGTTACCCTGAATGTGAATGGGCTAAATGCCCCTGTCAAAAGACACAGGGTATCAGAATGGATAAAAAAACAAAACCCATCTATATGTTGCCTCCAAGAAACACATTTTAAGCCCGAAGACACCTCCAGATTTAAAGTGAGGGGGTGGAAAAGAATTTACCATGCTAATGGACATCAGAAGAAAGCAGGAGTGGCAATCCTTATATCAGATCAATTAGATTTTAAGCCAAAGACTATAATAAGAGATGAGGAAGGACACTATATCATACTCAAAGGGTCTGTCCAACAAGAAGATTTAACAATTTTAAATATCTATGCCCCCAATGTGGGAGCAGCCAACTATATAAACCAATTAATAACAAAATCAAAGAAACACATCAACAAAAATACAATGATAGTAGGGGACTTTAACACTCCCCTCACTGAAATGGACAGGTCATCCAAGCAAAAGATCAGCAAAGAAATAAAGGCCTTAAATGACACACTGGACCAGATGGACATCACAGATATATTCAGAATATTTCATCCCAAAGCAACAGAATACACATTCTTCTCTAGTGCACATGGAACATTCTCCAGAATAGATCACATCCTCGGTCCTAAATCAGGACTCAACCGGTATCAAAAGATTGGGATCATTCCCTGCATATTTTCAGACCACAATGCTCTAAAGCTAGAACTCAACCACAAAAGGAAGTTTGGAAAGAACCCAAATACATGGAGACTAAACAGTATCCTTCTAAAGAATGAATGGGTCAACCGGGAAATTAAAGAAGAATTGAAAAAAATCATGGAAACAAATGATAATGAAAATACAACGGTTCAAAATCTGTGGGACACAACAAAGGCAGTCCTGAGAGGAAAATATATAGCGGTACAAGCCTTTCTCAAGAAACAAGAAAGGTCTCAGGTACACAACCTAACCCTACACCTAAAGGAGCTGGAGAAAGAACAAGAAAGAAACCCTAAGCCCAGCAGGAGAAGAGAAATCATAAAGATCAGAGCAGAAATCAATGAAATAGAAACCAAAAAAACAATAGAACAAATCAACGAAACTAGGAGCTGGTTCTTTGAAAGAATTAATAAAATTGATAAACCCCTGGCCCGACTTATCAAAAAGAAAAGAGAAAGGACCCAAATAAATAAAATCATGAATAAAAGAGGAGAGATCACAACTAACACCAAAGAAATACAAACTATTATAAGAACATACTATGAGCAACTCTACAGCAATAAATTTGACAATCTGGAAGAAATGGATGCATTCCTAGAAACATATAAACTACCACAACTGAACCAGGAAGAAATAGAAAGCCTGAACAGACCCATAACCAGTAAGGAGATTGAAACAGTCATTAAAAATCTCCAAACAAACAAAAGCCCAGGGCCAGACGGCTTCCCGGGGGAATTCTACCAAACATTTAAAGAAGAACTAATTCCTATTCTCCTGAAACTGTTCCAAAAAATAGAAATGGAAGGAAAACTTCCCAACTCATTTTATGAGGCCAGCATCACCTTGATCCCAAAACCAGACAAGGATCCCACCCAAAAAGAGAGCTATAGACCGATATCCTTGATGAACCCAGATGCGAAAATACTCAACAAAATACTAGCCAATAGGATTCAACAGTACATTAAAAAGATTATTCACCACGACCAAGTGGGATTTATTCCAGGGCTGCAAGGTTGGTTCAACATCCGCAAATCAGTCAATGTGATACAACACATCAATAAAAGAAAGAACAAGAACCATATGATACTCTCAATAGATGCTGAAAAAGCATTTGACAAAGTACAACATCCCTTCCTGATCAAAACTCTTCAAAGTGTAGGGATAGAGGGCACATACCTCAATATCATCAAAGCCATCTATGAAAAACCCACCGCAAATATCATTCTCAATGGAGAAAAACTGAAAGCTTTTCCGCTAAGGTCAGGAACACGGCAGGGATGTCCATTATCACCACTGCTATTCAACATCGTACTAGAGGTCCTAGCGTCAGCAATCAGACAACAAAAGGAAATTAAAGGCATCCAAATCGGCAAAGAAGAAGTCAAATTATCACTCTTCGCAGATGATATGATACTATATGTGGAAAACCCAAAAGACTCCACTCCAAAACTGCTAGAACTTATACAGGAATTCAGTAAAGTGTCAGGATATAAAATCAATGCACAGAAATCAGTTGCATTTCTCTACACCAACAGCAAGACAGAAGAAAGAGATATTAAGGAGTCATTCCCATTTACAATTGCATCCAAAACCATAAGATACCTAGGAATAAACCTAACCAAAGAGACACAGAATCTATACTCAGAAAACTATAAAGTACTCATGAAAGAAATTGAGGAAGACACAAAGAAATGGAAAAATGTTCCATGCTCCTGGATTGGAAGAATAAATATTGTGAAAATGTCTATGCTACCTAAAGCAATCTACACATTTAATGCAATTCCTATCAAAGTACCATCCATCTTTTTCAAAGAAATGGAACAAATAATTCTAAAATTTATATGGAACCAGAAAAGACCTCGAATAGCCAAAGGGATATTGAAAAAGAAAGCCAACGTTGGTGGCATCACAATCCCGGACTTCAAGCTCTATTACAAAGCTGTCATCATCAAGACAACATGGTACTGGCACAAAAACAGACACATAGATCAATGGAACAGAATAGAGAGCCCAGAAATAGACCCTCAAATCTATGGTCAACTAATCTTCGACAAAGCAGGAAAGAATGTCCAATGGAAAAAAGACAGCCTTTTCAATAAATGGTGCTGGGAAAATTGGACAGCCACATGCAGAAAAATGAAATTGGACCATTTCCTTACACCACACACAAAAATAGACTCAAAATGGATGAAGGACCTCAATGTACGAAAGGAATCCATCAAAATCCTTGAGGAGAACATGGGCAGCAACCTCTTCGACCTCTGCCGCAGCAATATCTTCCTAGGAACAACGCAAAAGGCAAGGGAAGCAAGGGAAAAAATGAACTACTGGGATTTCATCAAGATCAAAAGCTTTTGCACAGCAAAGGAAACAGTTAACAAAATCAAAAGACAACTGACAGAATGGGAGAAGATATTTGCAAACGACATATCAGATAAAGGACTAGTGTCCAGAATCTATAAAGAACTTAGCAAACTCAACACCCAAAGAACAAATAATCCAATCAAGAAATGGGCAGAAGACATGAACAGACATTTCTGCAAAGAAGACATCCAGATGGCCAACAGACACATGAAAAAGTGCTCCATATCACTCGGCATCAGGGAAATACAAATCAAAACCACAATGAGATATCACCTCACACCAGTCAGAATGGCTAAAATCAACAAGTCAGGAAATGACAGATGCTGGCGAGGATGCGGAGAAAGGGGAACCCTCCTACACTGTTGGTGGGAATGCAAGCTGGTGCAGCCACTCTGGAAAACAGCATGGAGGTTCCTCAAAATGTTGAAAATAGAACTGCCCTATGACCCAGCAATTGCACTATTGGGTATTTACCCTAAGGATACAAATGTAGTGATCCAAAGGGACACATGCACCCGAATGTTTATAGCAGCAATGTCCACAATAGCCAAACTATGGAAAGAACCTAGATGTCCATCAACAGATGAATGGATCAAGAAGATGTGGTATATATACACAATGGAATACTATGCAGCCATCAAAAGAAATGAAATCTTGCCATTTGCAACAACATGGATGGAACTAGAGCGTATCATGCTTAGCGAAATAAGTCAAGCAGAGAAAGACAACTATCATATGATCTCCCTGATATGAGGAAGTGGTGATGCAACATGGAGGCTTAAGTGGGTAGAAGAAGAATAAATGAAACAAGATGGGATTGGGAGGGAGACAAACCATAAGTGACTCTTAATCTCACAAAACAAACTGAGGGTTGCCGGGGGGAGGGGGTTTGGGAGAAGGGGGTGGGATTATGGACATTGGGGAGGGTATGTGCTTTGGTGAGTGCTGTGAAGTGTGTAAACCTGGTGATTCACAGACCTGTACCCCTGGGGATAAAAATATATGTTTATAAAAAATAAAAAATTAAAGTGATGTAAAAAAAAAAAAAAAAAAAAAAAAAAAGAATTCTTTCTTTAATCCCTAGCACATCTGCCAAAAGCAAAAAATAAAAACAAAACTTAATCATTCTACACAGATTTATTGAACAACTACTATTGCCCTGGCCTTACGCTCTGAGGATAAAAACAAGAATAAAGCTTAGTCTTTATCTTGCAAAACTTGATTGGTGTAACTCTGTGCTTTTCCATAGAAGGTTGGGACTGTGAGCAGGAGAGAAATTAGAAACCAAAGAGTTGAAAATGTCCTTCTTAATGCATGCACAGCCATATGAATGCCCTTTCACTTTTTAGCTGACAGTTACTCCTTCATTCATTCATTCAGCAGGTGTTTATTGCACACTTCCCATGTGCCTGCCCTGTTCCAGACACAGAAAAGAGCCATGAATGGAAGAGACAACAGCACTGGCTCTCAGGAAACATGTCTTCTGGGGCTGAACACTAATCCTACTCCAGCAACAAGCTTGGATCCACTCTTCCTCCCATTAATGCACTCAAAGTGTTATTACTCAGAAACTTGAGCTTTTCTTTGTCTTCTCAGATTCTTCTGGACCATCCTTAGGGATTCTGTCTTCCTGGAGTATTTTAGGTAACTATTGTTAAGCCTCCCTGGATTTAGCTCATTATCCTTTCATTCTTCAGGGCTCAGACCAGTTCTTTAGAAGAGGAAAATCACCTGAACACCACACACATACTCAAGATTCAATCACCAAGAAGGGAAGAAAACAAAACAAAACAAAAACACTGGATAAAAATAACACTGATACACCTAATACATTTTGTTTGTCTTTCAGATTTCAATTCAAACTTCACTGACTGACCCTCAAACCAGATCAGAATTAAATCTGTTCCTTTAAAACACTTATAATAGTGAAGTGCCTGGGTGGCTCAGTAGGTTAAAGCCTCTGCCTTTGGCTCAGGTTATGATCTGAAGGTCCTGGGATTGAGCCCTGCATTGGGCTCTCTGCTCAGTGGGGAGCCTGCTCCCCCCAACCCCGCTTGCCTCTCTGCCTACTTGTGATCTCTCTCTGTGTCAAATAAATTAAAAAAATATTTAAAAAAAAACACTTATAATAGGGACAACTGGGTGGCTTAGTGGGTTAAGCAGCTGCCTTTGGCTCAGGTCATGATCTTAGGGTCCTGGAATCAAGTCCAGCTTCAGGTTCCTTGCTCAGCTGGAAGCCTGCGTCTCCCTCTGCCTCTGCCTGCCACTCTGCCTGCTTGTACTCCCTCTCTCTCTCTCTTACAAATAAATAAACTATTAAAAATAAATAAAGCGGGCACCTGGGTGGCTCAGTGGTTTAAGCCTCTGCCTACGGCTCAGGTCATGATCTCAGAGTCCTGGGATCGAGTCCCACATCGGGCTCCCTGCTCAGCGGAGAGCCTGCTTCCCTCTCTCTCTGCCTGCCTCTCCATCTACTTGTGATTTCTCTCTGTCAAATAAATAAATAAAATCTTAAAAAACAAACAAATAAATAAATAAATAAATAAAGCACTTTTAATAGAATCTTATAATGTTAAAGGATATTTATTTGGGTGGTTATTTGATGTCTGTTTTTCTTTCTTTTTTTTTTTAAGATTTTATTTATTTATTTGAGAGAGAGATAAAGCATAAAGGGAGAGTGAGAGGGAGAAACAGACTCCCTGATGAGCAGAGAGCCTGATGCAGGGCTCAATCCTAGGACCCTGAGATCATGACCTACCTGACCAGAAGGCAGATGCTTAACCAACTGAGCCACCCAAGCACTCTGATGTCTGTTCTTCTTCCCTATGACAGGGCACAGAGTAGCCAGTCCATGAACATGTGATGCATAAATAATATTGAACAAGGGATTCTCAGACCCTGCAGAAGCTCCATATTGGAGAAAAATTACAAAGTACAAGGTTAATCACTCAAAGTTTATATTTCATAATAAATTATAGCATAACATTGGTTTTAGAAATACATATTCTTTTTGAACAACAAACTAAGTAAAAATAATTTTTAAGGAATTAAAATTCCTGTATTTAAGATGTAAGATGGTAGAGGAGTAGCAGACTGAAATGACATCAGGTCCCAGGTGTTCAGCTAGATAATATCAAACCATTCCAAACACCCACAAACTCAAAAGGAGATAGAAGAGAAGAGCAGCAATTCTAGGAACAGAAAATCGGCCACTTTCTGAAAGGTAGGACATGCAGAGAAGTGACTGAAGTAACAGGAAGATAGATGGGGGTGAGGAGGAGGGTCCAGCTCCCGGCAAGCAGTGGAGCAGTGGAGCACAAAATAAGAACTTTCAGAAGTCTGCTCCATTAAAGGGCATTGCTCCAGAGGCTAAGCAGGGGTCGAACCCTCATGGAGGCAGTGTGGTCTCAGGTCCTATGGGGTCACAGAAAGATTGGGGGTGTCTGAGTGTGGCAGACTTCCCAGGTATTAGAGCTGGGAAGACAACTACAGAGACAGAGACAAGGAGTGAGCTTTTAGATCAGGGTTATGTTAAACCATGATCCAAAGCACAGCTGGGCCACTGTTCCTCAAGCAGGTACCCCACAAGTAGCAGATCTGGGGAGACTCCCCTTCTTCCTCCTGGAGTAGCAGTAGGGCAGGAATCTGCTAGGTTTGAAGATTCCAAAGGGGGCTCGGCACCAGAGATAGAAATGCTCAGTCACAGTCCTGGTGAGCACAGAGCGCAGCCAGAGACCAGGGCGACAAGAGTGATTGACTGCTTTACTCTGAGGCCACACTGAAGAGTGGGGTCCTAAGCTCTTGGCTCCTCTGGGCTGGAGATTGGGAGGTCGCCATTTTCATTCCCATCCTCCAAAGCTCTACAGAAAGTGTTCAGGGAACAAAAGTTCCTGAGAGCAAACCTGAGCAGGTTACTTAGCCTGGCCCCTGGAGAGGATGGTGCAATTCCACCTCTGGCAAAGACATTTGAGAATGACTGCAACAGGCCCCTTGCCCAGAAGATCAGCAAGAACATCCAGCCAAGACCAAGCTCACTATCAAGGAGAACAGGAGAACTCCAGAGCTAGGGGAAAGCAACACATAGAATTCATGGTTTTTTTCCCCATGATCCTTTAGGATTGCAAAGTTACATTTATTTTTTATTTTATTTTTTTCTTATTCTATTTTTTTTAACTTTTCTGCTTTCCTCTTTTAAAATTTTTAATTAGTTTATCTTAACAATATCTCTCAAAAAAAACTTTTAAAATCTTCATTGTTATACTCATATTTTATCCCTTCATTGTATTTAACCTTATTTTTTGTACCATATAGGGTCTTTTTTTCTAAAAAATTATGAGATACAATTTCTTCTAATGGATCAAAATATACCCTAAATCTAGCACATGGCTTTGTTCTAGACTCCAACCAGACAGCATTATCTCCTCTTTTTTTTCTCTGTCCAACCAACTTATTTTTATCAATTTCTTTTTTAGAATTTTTTTAAATATTCATCCTTACAGTCATATTCCATCCCTTCATCATGTTTACCCTTATTTTTGTATGTATATAAGTTTTTCTTTCTCCAAAATTTTGGGAGGTAGTTTCTTCTAAGAGACCAAAATACACCTAAGATCAAGTGGGTGGTTCTGTTCTATTCACCAGTCTCTATATATATATTTTTTTTTAATTTTTATTTCTTTATTCCCCTTTTCTTCTCCCCCGCAAAATTTAGGTCTCTTCAGAATTGGTTAGCATACACTTGGCTGATGTCTTTGCCACCCTCTTAGTATTTTAGTCTCTTATTCATATATTCTTATCTGCATAAAATGACAAGGCAGAAAAACTCACCAGCAGGGGGAGAGGGAGAACAAGAGGCAGTACTGATGGTTAAGGACCTAATCAATGTGGACAATGGTAATATGTCAGAACTAGAGTTCAGAATGACAATTCTCAAGGTGCTAACTGGGTTCAAAAAAGGCATGGAAGGTATTAGAGAAACCTCTTCTGGAGAAAAAAAAATCCCTTTCTGGAGAAATAAAAGAAATAAAATCAAACCAAGTTGAAATCAAAAAAGCTATTAATGAGGTATAATTTAAAAAATGGAGGCTCTTACTGCTAGGATAAACAAGACAAAAGAGAGAATTAGTGATATAGGACACCAAATGATGGAAAGTAAAGAAGCTGAGCAAAAGAGAGACAAACAACTACTGGACCACAAGTGGAGAATATGAGAGATAAGTGATATCATAAGATGAAACAATATTAGAATAATTGGGATTCTAGAAGAAGAAGAAAGAGAGAAGGAGCAGAAGGTATATTGGAGTGAATTATAGTAGAGAATTTCCCTAATATGGCAAAGGGAACAAATATCAAAATCCAGGAGGCACAGAGAATTACCCTCAAAATTAATAAAAATAGGTCAACACTCCATCATTTAAACTTACAAGTCTTAGTGACAAAGAGAAAATCCTGAAAGCAGCTCAGAACAATAAGTCTATAACATACAAAGGTAGAAATATTAGATTGGCAGCAGACTTATCCACAGAGACCTGTCAGGCCGGAAAGAACTGGCATGATAATTTCAGAGCACTAAATGAAAAAAATATACCACCAAGAATACTGTATCCAGTTAGGGTATTATTGAAAATAGAAGGAGAGATAAAAAGCTTCCAGGACTAACAAATATTAAAAGAATTTGCAAACACCAAACTAACCTTACAGGAGATACTGAAAATGGTCCTCTAAGCAAAGAGAGAGCCTAAAAGTAGTAGGCCACAAAGGAACAGAGGTAATATACAGTAACAGTCACCTTACAGACAATACAATAGCACTACATTCATATCTTTCAGTAGTTACCCTGAATGTAAATGGACTAAATGCCCCCAATCAAAAGACACAGGGTATCAGAATGGATAAACAAAACAAAACAAAATCCATCAATATGCTGTCTATAAGAACTAAAGACACCTCCAGATTTCTTTTAGAACTAAAGACACCCCCAGATTTAAAGTGAGGAGGTAGAAAATGATTTATGATGCTAATAGACATCAAAAGAAAGCTGGGGTGGCAATTCTTATATCAGATCAATTAGATTTTAAGCCAAAAACTATAATAAGAGATAAGGAAGGACACTATATCATACTTAAAGTGTCTGTGCAACAGGAAGGTCTAACAATTTTATATATCTATGCCCTATCATGGGAGCAGCCAATTTTATAACTCAAATAATAACAAAATCAAAGAAACACATCGACAATAATACAATAATAGTAGGGGACTCTAATACCCTCCCCCACACACACTGAAATGGACAGATCATCTAAGCAAAAGATCAGCAAACGCCTTAAATGACACACTGGATCAGATGGACATCACAGATATATTCAGAACATGCCACCCCAAAGCAACAGAATACTCGTTCTTCTCTATTGCATATGGGACATTCTCCAGAATAGATCACATGTTAGGCCACAAATCAGGTCTCAATTGGTACCAAAAGATTGGGATCATTTCCTGCTTATTATCAGACCACAATGCTCTGAAGCTAGAACTCAATCACAAGAGGAAATTTGGAAAGAACCCAAACACATGGAGGCTAAAGAGCACCCTACTAAAGAATGAATGGGTCAACCAGGAAATTAAAAGAAGAATTGAAAAAAATCATGGAAACAAATTAAAATAAGAAAACACACTGTTCAAAATCTGTGGGACACAGCAAAGGGGGTCCTGAGAGGAAACTAAAGCAATACAAGCTTTCTCAAGAAGCAAGAAAGGTCTCAGGTACACAACCTAACCCTACACCTAAAGGAGCTGGAGAAAGAACAGCAAAGAAAGCCAAAACCCAGCAGCAGAAGAGAAATAATAAAGATCAGAGCAGAAATCAGTGAAATAGAAACCAAAAGGACAGTAGAACAAATTAATGAAACTAGGAGCTGGCTCTTTGAAAAAATTAATTATATTGATAAACCTAATTTATCAAAAAGGAAAGAGACTTATCAAAAAGAAAAGAGAAAATTTGGATAAATAAAACCATTAATGAAAGAGGAGAGATCACAACCAACACCAAAGAAATACAAACAATTACAAGAATGTATTATTAGCAACAATATGCCAGCAAATTTGACAATCTGGAAGAAAAGGATGCATGCCTAGAGACATATAAACTACCACAACTGAACCAGGATGAAATAGAAAACCTGAACAGACCCATAATCAGTAAGGATATTGAAGAAGTCATCTAAAATCTCCTAACAAACAAGAGCCCAGGGCCAGACAGCTTCCCAGGGGAATTCTACCAAAAATTTAAAGAAGAATTAATACCTATTCTGAAACTATTTCAAAAAATAGAAAATTTACAAACTCATTTTATGAGGCCAGCATTACCTTGATCCCAAAACCAGACAAAGACCAGACCGAAAAAGAGAATTACAGACCAATATCCGTGATGAACACAGATGCAAAAATTCTCACCAAAACACTAGCCAAGAGGATCCAATAGTACATTAAAAGGATTATTCAACATGGTCAAGTGGGATTTATTCCAGGGCTGCAAGATTGGTTCAACATCTACAAATCAATCAATGTGATAAAATACATTAATAAAAGAAAGAACAAGAACCATATGACCCATTCAATAGATGCTGAAAAAGCATTTGACAATGTACAGCATCCTTTCTTGATCAAAACTCTTCACAGTGTAGGGATAGAAGGTACATACCTTAATATCATCAAAGCCATCTATGAAAAACACAGAGTGAATATCATTCTCAATGGGGAAAAACTAAAAGCTTTTCCACTAAGGTCAGGAACATGGCAGGGATGTCCACTATCACTCCTGCTATTCAACATAGTACTAGAAGTCCTAGCCTCAGCAATCAGACAACAAAAGAAATAAAGGTGTCCAAACTGGCAAAGAAGTAAAACTCTTACTCTTAGCAGATGATATGATACTTTATGTGGAAAACCCGAAGCTATTAGAACTCATACATGAGGGACGCCTGGGTGGCTCAGTTGGTTGGGCAGCTGCCTTCGGCTCAGGTCATGATCGCGGCGTCCTGGGATCGAGTCCCACATCGGGCTCCTTGCTTGGCAGGGAGCCTGCTTCTCCCTCTGCCTCTGCCTGCCATTCTGTCTGCCTGTGCTCGCTCTCTCTCCCTCTCTCTCTGACAAATAAATAAATTAAAAAAAAAAAAAAGAACTCATACATGAATTCAGTAAAGTGTCAGGATATAAAATCAATACACATAAATCAGGTGCATTTTTATACAACAACAACAAGACAGAAGAAAGAGAAATTAAGGAGTTGATCCCATTTAAAACTGCACCCAAAACCACAAGATACCTAGGAATAAACCTAACCAAAGAGTCAAAGAATCTATACTCAGAAAACCATAAAGTACTTACAAAAGAATTTGAGGAAGACACAAAGAAATGAAAAAAAAGTTCCCATGCTCATGGATTGGAAGAACAAATATTGTGAAAATGTCTATGCTACCTAAAGTAATCTTTACATTTAATGTAATCCCTATCAAAATACCATTAATTTTATTCAAAGAAATGGCACAAATAATCTTAAAATTTATATGAAACCAGAAAAGACCTGAATAGTCAGAGGAATGTTGAAAAAGAAAGCCAAAGTTGGTGGCATCACAATTCCAGACTTCAAGCTCTATTACAAAGCTGCCATCATCAAGACAGCATGGTACTGGCACAAAAACAGACACATAGATCAATGGAACAGAATAGAGAGCCCAGAAATAGACCCTCAACTTTATGGTCAACTAATCTTCAACAAATCAGGAAAGAATATCCAATGGAAAAGAGAAGTCTGTTCAACAAATGATGCTGGGAAAATTGGACAGCCACATGCAGAAGAATGAAACTGAACCATTTCCTTATACCACACACAAAAATTGACTCAAAATGAATGAATGACCTCAATGTGAGACAGGAATCCATCAAAAGTAATCCATCAAAATCCTTGAGGAGGAATCTTTGTTCTCCTTGAGGAGAACACAGGCAGCAACCTCTTCGACCTCAGCTGCAGCAACTTCTTCCTAGGAACAATGCCAAAGACAAGGGAAGCAAGTACAAAAATGAACTATTGGGACTTCATCAAGATCAAAAGCTCTTGCATAGCAAAGGAAACAGTCAATGAAACCAAAAGACAACTGACAGAATGGGAGAAGGTATTCACAAATGACATATTAGATAAAAGGCTAGCATCAAAATCTATAAAGAACTTACCAAACTCAACACCCAAAGAACAAATAATCCAATCAAGAAATGGGCAGAGGAAAAAAACCAAAAAACAAAAAACACAAAACACAAAAAACAAACAAAAAAAGAAATGGGCAGAGGATGTGAACAGACATTTATGTAAAAAAAGACAGCCAGATGTCCAACAGACACATGAAAAAGTGCTCTACATCACTTGGCATCAGGGAAATACAAATCAAAACCACAATGAGATATCACCTCACACCAGTCAGAATGGCTATAATTAACAAATCAGGAAATGATACATGTTGGAGAGGATGTGGAGAAAGGGGAACCCTCCTATACTGTTGGTGGGAATGCTAGCCGGTGCAGCCACTCTGGAAAACAGCATGGAGCCTCCTCAAAAAGTTGAAAATAGAGCTACCCTATGACCCAGAAATCACACTACTGGGTATTTACCCTAAAGATACAAATGCAGGGATCTGAAGGGGCATGTGCGCCTGAATGTTTATAGCAGCAGTGTCTACAATAGCCAAACTATGGAAAGAACCTAGATATCCATCAACAGATGAATGGATCAAGAAGATGTGGTATACATATACACAATGGAATACTATGCAGCCATCAAAAGAAATGAAATCTTGCCATTTGTAACAACATGGATGGAACTAGAGGGTATCATGCTGAGCAAAAAAAAGTCAATCCAAGAGAGACAACTATCATATGATCTCCCTGATATGAGGAATTTGAGAGGCAGAATGGGGGCTTTGGTGGGTAGGGAAGGAAAAAATGAAACAAGATGGGATCGGAAAGGAGATAAACCATAGGATTCCTAATTTCATAAAACAAACCAAGGCTTGCTGGGGGCGGGGGGGGGCGGGTAGAGAGAGGATGGCTGGGTTATGGATCTTGGGGAGGGTATGTGCTATGGTGAGTGTGTGAAGTGTATAAGCCTGACAATTCAGAGACCTGTACCTCTGGGGCAAATAGATCTTAGCAGATTTTAATTCTGCGTGTTCAATCGTAGCTAATGTATAATTTTTGGAACACAATAAATAAATATGCTCTATTTAACCATCATTCTGCATGCCTTCCACCTGTCAGAAGTAGATCATTTTTATCAGATCCTGTCTGTTTGAAGTCACCTTCATTCTATTAATCAAATTGACAATCTTAAATGAAAGTCAGTGTTCTATTTGATTTCCTACCACCATAATGTGCCTTCAGCCACAGCCACCTTCAAATTGCTTTTCCCAGGATTGATCACAATATGATAAGTTCACAGCCAAAAAGCCTTAATAAATCAACTAGCATAGAGTATAAAAGTGAAAAATGTACTAAAAGGGAAAGTCAGATCTCATTTATTTTTAATTTTACTCTTTCCATACACACATATCATTTTTATGTCTAAATATTATCTCCAAATCATCCACTCAAAAGGGGTTTTCAAATTAATTTAATTTCCGTATCCTGTGCAAGAACACACAATAAAAAAAAACAATCTCTCAATGGTCAAACCGCATTTTTCTTTCTCAGAGGATTAACCACAGCCTGCCTTAACTTCTTAACGTCTCAGAGCTTAAATATTTTGACTTGTATCATGATAGCTGGAAGAAATTATTAAATCTGGGGTCTACTACAAATGAGGGATGCCTCAGCATCAGTTAGGACCTGTTCAGCAGCAAGTGATTACAAGTGCATGCATCAGTGTTTCAAATCACCATTCTTTTTTCAAAAGATTTTATTTTTAAGTAATCTCTATACCCAACATGGGGCTTGAACCCACAACCCAGAGATCAAGAATGCTCCACTGACTGAGCCAGCTGGACACCCCAAAACATCATTATTAATACCAACTTGTAGGCAGGCAGACAGGCCCAGGGTCAGAAATAATAAAGATCAGGGTCAGTCCAGCAATGCCATCAACTATTTGTACTCCTCTCCTTTTCACCGTGATCCTCACTCAACATGTGGGCTGTTGCCTTGCAGACGTCATGTGCTCACACAACAGTGTCCAAAGAGAAGAAGAGAAGCCAGTAGAGCTGTCTTCTTGCCCCTACTGTCTCCCGCCCTTGTATCAGGGAGATTAATCTTCCCCGGAATTTCCATTAGAGCTCAAAGCCTGGAAGTGGTCCCATGCACACCTGGGACTAATTGTTAACAAAAGAAATGAGGTTACAATGATTAGCCTGGATCAGTTATGGTTCAATCCTGGAGAACCCACTCTAACAAAGCAGAAAGAGACTATACTGTTTGTTTTCCAAAGGAAGGACCACAACCAACCAAAAAAGATGTATTTCTCCCTCAAGACAACCATTATTCCATCTTTAGCAATTTGATTCATTGAACAGGGACATGCAGCGAAGTTGAATAAGACCAAAGTATACACGATTGATAAAATATTAGCCCTGAATAATTGAAGCTTTAATAAAAGGCTGGAAGAATTTCATTCTTACTTTTAAAATAATTCTAGGCATGTTACGATAAGGGCTTCATTACTGAATATCGGAGATTTACCATTTTCCTTTCAGAGAGTGACCTTTAACATTTAATAAATGACATTTATTAGATTAAAAGAACAAGTCCTCCAAAAAGAAATATGGAATGGTAGAGAAGTGTCTAAATCTTAATGTCGAAAGCCCATGAATAATCTTTATGTCATCTCTGCAGAACTATTTCGTGATAAAATGTGACCATTTCACATGCCAGGAGCACCTTCATACTCTGCTGTCATGAACCATTACTCAGATTTTGTACAAACACTTTGCAACCACGTACTTATCAGTCTACGTAACTATATCACCACCCTACCTATATTTATGATTTTGCCCACAAAGGTACCGAAGGGCACCTATCAAGTCCTCACTTACACACATTGACACCATTTTTCTGGACTATCAGTTCACCATTATATCCATAAGGTTCATCATGGAGATATTTTTTTCTTGAGTAAATTGGTGCTGAATCCCAATAGTCAGCTCTTCCTCTTGTAGGTTCCCCCTAACCATTCATTTGAGCAGAGACCCACAGTGTTGCCTGGGCTAAACTATCCATCCACTGATTCAAACATGGTTTCCCTTTGGAAAGGTAGCACATCTGCCCTCATTCACTTCTCTGGACCAATCATTTTCCCTATCATTCTTCAAATATCACATTATAGTGCTACCCTAAGGATATCCCTGTTTCTGTCCTCAGATGAAATGCTTCTGGACAAGTTGCTTTAGATACTTTTGTCGATGTTTGCCCCACTCTGATATATCTTTCTGCTTGCCACAAAACAATGCAAACCAAATGAAGGTCAAGTAGTTATGTTTTCTCCTTCTGATCTTTCAGCCTGGGCTACCTGCCTAAAGAAAGAAACTTTACATTCCTTGTACATTTTCTCGATCCAGACATAACATTGAACTGTACAATAATTTATTTTCTTTTACTTAGAAAATGAAACATCTCTAGCAAATTTGTAATGGTCATCAGTTCTGGGTTGATATACCATTCTCTACTCTCCTGTGTTTTTACAAATTCTCTTTAAATTTTTCCAGTGGAAAGCTAACATCATTTTTGTTCCCACTATTCGTTCAGTAAATTTTTTTTTAATTTTTTATTTTTTATAACATATATTTTTATCCCCAGGGGTACAGGTCTGTGAATCACCAGGTTTACACATTTCACAGCACTCACCAAAGCACATACCCTCCCCAATGTCCATAATCCCACCCCCGTCTCCCAAACCCCCTCCCCCCAGCAACCCTCAGTTTGTTTTGTGAGATTAAGAGTCACTTATGGTTTGTCTCCCTCCCAATCCCATCTTGTTTCATTGATTCTTCTCCTACCCACTTAAGCCCCCATGTTGCATCACCACTTCCTCATATCAGGGAGATCATATGATAGTTGTCTTTCTCTGCTTGACTTATTTCACTAAGCATGATACGCTCTAGTTCCATCCATGTTGTCGCAAATGGCAAGATTTCATTTCTTTTGATGGCTGCATAGTATTCCATTGTGTATATATACCACATCTTCTTGATCCATTCATCTGTTGATGGACATCGAGGTTCTTTCCATAGTTTGGCTATTGTGGACATTGCTGCTATAAACATTCGGGTGCACGTGCCCCTTTGGATCACTACATTTGTATCTTTAGGGTAAATACCCAGTAGTGCAATTGCTGGGTCATAGGGCAGTTCTACTTTCAACATTTTGAGGAACCTCAATGCTGTTTTCCAGAGTGGCTGCACCAGCTTGCATTCCCACCAACAGTGTAGGAGGGTTCCCCTCTCTCCGCATCCTCGCCAGCATCTGTCATTTCCTGATTTGTTGATTTTAGCCATTCTGACTGGTGTGAGGTGATATCTCATTGTGGTTTTGATTTGTATTTCCCTGATGCCGAGTGATATGGAGCACTTTTTCATGTGTCTGTTGGCCATCTGGATGTCTTCTTTGCAGAAATGTCTGTTCATGTCCTCTGCCCATTTCTTGATTGGATTATTTGTTCTTTGGGTGTTGAGTTTGCTAAGTTCTTTATAGATTCTGGACACTAGTCCTTTATCTGATATGTCATTTGCAAATATCTTCTCCCATTCTGTCAGTTGTCTTTTGATTTTGTTTCGTTCAGTAAATATTTTAAGCACCTAGTACTGTTGCCAGGTGTTGGACTAGATGCTTACTAAGTGTCATCCCTAATCAATACCATTTGGATTATTTTCTGCATTTTTTGATTAGAGGATGGATGCATAGAGATCTTAATTAACTTACTCAAAGCCCCACAGATATTAAGGGAGGGTGTCAGAAACCCATACTCCCTCTTAGTTCATTTTGATGTAATGTTCTTAACCCTACTAATAAGCATGGTCTACTTTGTGATACTTCACCTTGCTTAAGTGGCTCTCTCCTATGGTTAGCACGTGTCTATTTTATTCCTGAGCTCAATGATAAACTCTGTGTTTACGGAGTGCTGCTTCAGGCTTTAGATGCTCCCCACCTATCATCTTTATCAAGATTAGTCATAATTTTGATAGTGGCATTTCATTTTTATTGTGTTTCAAGTGCCTCCAAACATGTAACTCTGAGCATAACCGGCGTCAAATTTAGAAAGGGAAAAAGTCCAGGGGCAGTGGGGTGGCAAATCCCAGAGATATGATGACACCAAATTCCCCTCTGCCCAAATACCACACTACCTGATGCTCATCCCTCCATCTCCCTCCTCATTCTCATCCAGGTGATTTTCCCCGCTCTCTGCCCTGGACAGTGATGGTAGACTTCACACGGATCCTGTAATCCCTCTTCTGCTCTTTGACTTCAGCTCTACCAGTTTGCAAATCTCCTGTTCTTTACTCCAACCCCTGGCTCCGCCTCATTTTCTATGCTCAGAACCCTCTCCTTGTATCTGTACTACAAACTAAACAAAACAAAAGCCATGTTATAAAATGTCATCCTCTTGGATCACCTTTCTGTTAAGTGCTGTAGACGAATGCATTACAACTGCTGAACTTTTTTAAACTTACATTCTTAAATTCTCGAGTACTCATCTAATGAAGCCTCTAATGCCCTACCATAGTGGTACCTGACTTGAAGACGATTTAATGAGAGTTGCCAAGAGTTGTTAAAAAGCTAAGTTGTTGAAAGCACAGAGGCTGGAGCCAGAATCCCTGGGAGATATTCCTGCTTCTACCAGTCCCTTGCTGTGTAATTTTTGGGTAAGGCATTTAGCTTCCTTCTGCCTTGATTTCTATTTTACACAAAATTCAATTAAATATAGATTCTACTCATAGAGATGATACAAGGATTAAATGAGTTAGGACTAATAAAGGACTTATAAAAGTGTCTGGCACATAAGAAGTACTACTTAGAGTTTATCAAATATATTTCTAAAAGAAAGAGAAGAGACAGCTTTACATTATTACAGACCCCAGGGAATCCCTGTTAGCAATGCCACATTTCATAGTTGCTAGGATGTTACTTTCTGTTATTGGAGAAAGAGAAAACTTGGTCCCCTTAAAATAAAGGCAGGCCCTTAAGAAAAGCAGATAGTCCTGGTTAAGTAGGCAGCCATGAAAATAGTCCTGAAGACAAAATTTTAAGATTTTTATTTATTTATTTGATAGGCAGAGATCACAAGTAGGCAGAGAGGCAGGCAGAGAGAGAGGAGGAAGCAGGCTCCCTGCTGAGCAGAGAGCCCAATGTGGGGCTCAATCCCAGGACCCTGGGATCATGACCCAAGCCGAAGGCAGAGGCCTTAACCCACCAAGCCACCCAGGCGCCCCACTGAAGACAAAATTTTGAAAACAAAGCCCTAGGCCTAGACTTGAGGCAGCCACATAAGAAAAAAAAAAAAATCAAAACAGTGAGAAATCAAACTAGAACATAAGAAAGTAAGGAAGCATAGACAGATCACTTCTTTTTTTCTTTTTCTAAACTTTTATTTATTTGACACAGAAATAGAGAATACAAGCAGGCAGAGCAGCAGGCAGAGGGAGAAGAAGAAGCAGGCTCTCCACCGAGCAGGGAGCTCGATGTGGAGCTCAGTCCCAGGACCCTGGGATCATGACCCAAGCTGAATGCAGCCGCTTAACCAACTAAGCCACCCAGGTGCCCCGTCACTTCTGATGAAGGTATTCTGCTAGGAAGAGGCTGTGCAACTAACATATCTTTCTAGATGGTTCTTTTTCCATTTACCACTCATGTAAAACCAAACTCCCTTTTATTCATACCATGTACAATGTGCAGCTTGGTGATGGGTAATGTTAGCACTTCCCTGTGCATGTTTTTTAAAAGATTTTATTTATTTATTTGACAGACAAAGATCACAAGTAGGCAGAGAGGAAGGCAGAGTGAGAAGAGGAAGCAGGCTCCCTGCTGAGCAGAGAGCCCGATTCGGGGCTCAATCCCAGGACCCTGGGATCCTGACCTGAGCTGAAGGCAGAAGCTTTAACCCACTGAGCCACCCAGGCGCCCCATTCCCTGTGCATTTTAAAGATAGATTGATTGATTGGTTGGTTGATTGGTTTGAGAGAAAGAGCATCAGCAGGAGGAGTAGAGGGAGACAGAAAATCTCAAGCAGACTCTACAATGAGTGCAGAGCTGCTGCAAGGCTCAGATTCACAATCATGAGATCACAACCAAAAGTCAGATGCTTTACAAGCCGCACCACCTAGGGGCCCCTTCCCTGAGCATTTTGAACACACTATCTTGTTTAAATGCACCAACACTACAAGAGAGGTACTGCCGTCTGCATTTTGCACAGGAAGCACCTGAGGCCGGTGAAGGGTCTCTCTCAGAGTCATGGCGCTAGAAAGAGCAAAGTTGACAGTCAAACTCAAAACCACCTGCCTCCCCACTCTGCGCTCCCGACTACTCAGCTTAACTTGCTTTTCAAAGCCCTTTCCAAAGATCTTATGACAGCAAATGATTTGAAGTGGAAAAGATTTTAGATGGGGATGTGAGAGATCTTGCCTCTGGTTCTTGATTTGCCATAAAACAGTGGCTCAATTTTTACTTTAAGCAGCAAGAAAATACTGGGGCTAGGCCTCTGATAGTCAAGAAATTTGAAAATCTGGTAGGGATAGACAAAATTTTAAACTTATTTTTATCACATTTTGTTTAATGTTTTGTTTTATCTTATTTTAATTGACTTAGGCTAACTAAGACTGAGTTTAACCCCAAGACCTGTGTGTCTTAGTTACAAGGAATAAGGAATTCGTTCAATCAGAAGTGAGACATAGTTTGGTGGAGATATATAAGAAATTCTCATTTCCTCACGATTACACAGAAAAAAGAAAACTAAAGTCAATCAGGATGAAAATTAAATGTGCGTGTCCTTAGAAAAGAGTCTTCTGTGGTACCAAGGGTGTGTCACCAGTGCCCAAGAGGGCAGCACCCCGCCCGCCCCTGGCTGCCCTCCCTTGGGAAGGTGGCAGGAAACACTCTCCCCTGGGCATTTCTTTCTAGATGCTGCAGGCGTCCAGAGGAAAGAGTCTGTCCCTGGGACCAGAGGGTGTGCCATGCTAGGGACTGAGTCTGTCCATAGGGTAGGAATGAGTATCCCTTTAGGCCCAAACATTAAAAAAACCCACTTTCTGGACACCTGGGTGGCTCAGTGGGTTAGCCTTCTGCCTTCAGTTCAGGTCATGATCTCAGGGTCCTGGGATCAAGCCCCATTTCAGGCTCTCTGCACAGTGGGGACCCTGCTTCCCCTTTCCCTCTGCCTGCCTCTCTGCCTGCTTGTAATCTCTCTCTCTCTCTGTCGAATAAATATATAAAATCTTAAACATACACACACACACACATTCTCCCATCTGTCCTCCATGAGTCATGAAATTGGTGTTCTGATCTCTGCTTCTCTTGCTCCTGTATGTCCCCTAACTGGGTTTGACCCCTGGAAGAGAAAGGGGCAGGTAACAATAGCAACAATAGTAACAATAATGACCATAAAATTTTTGCTAGATATTGCCTTTGATTTGGGTTTACTGAAGCATGCCATGTTGATTTAGGCATATGTTGGCAAAATGAGTTTCATTACCCATTTTAAATACAGAAGAGATCTGAAATATGGCCCCTTCTGATTCCCTGAACAACCTCAAGGACTGTTCTGGAAATGTACAAAATTTACACAGTTGTTCATCCACACTAGCAGTCATCTTGCCACTCAGTACTAATGAGGGTCCAGGTCTCCAAGCTCATTTTTACTTCTATAAATTTTAGAAGTCACTGTGCCCTTTCTTTTCCCAGTACTGTGTTGGTATTCTACTGAGGTCTAATTATCTTTTCAGCCTTCTTTTTTGAGAGGAACAATACTGTTTTAGTTTTTCTAACAGACCATTTAAATGATAATCTCTTCTAGAATTAATTGACATTTTCTTTATTGGTCTCTTGATTTAAGTACAAGTATTTGAATATACATTCAGAAAACATCATCCCAGATTCCAAGGGTTTGTGTGCCTTCTGAGGTTGTTCATAAATGCCAGAAGATCTCCTGATATAACCTCCATGTGCTTTAGGAATGGCTGTGATGATAAACGATTCTAGGACTTCTCATTCTGCCTAATTAGAAATTTATATTTATTTGACAGACACTAGTTCCAATGGCTCTTGACTAAGCACAGATTTGTTGTACAGGAAAACTTTATCCTGACTCCATGAGTAAGGGGAAGTGGGACTGAGCTACTGAAAGGCATCTAGAAAATTGATTTATTGGGTTATATTGTTTATTTATTGAGGAACAAATTTGTTCAATAATTGACAAAAGTAATCAGAAAGATCAAATAGAAAGTACAGATGTTACTGGAAAATCTGACAAGCCCTACAACTCTAGTACGTAGAGACTACAACATGCATTTTTTTAACTAGCTTTCTTTTACATGAATAAAATTTGGCCACACTAAACTTTCTGGTTTCTGGCTCTCCCTGCCATCTATGGAGTAAGCACAACCCCTCTTAAGTCAATGTTGCAAGATGTTTTTGTTTTCATTTCTGTTTTCAGCAGAGAATACATAGTTCCTGCTCAGGAGAAATGAGATGGATCTTATCCCGCAGTGTACCTGCAAGCTCAGTACAGATACAATGTCTCTGAGACATTTCTCTCCCTCATCCCATTTCAACAAATCAAAAAAACATAGGCATTGAGATAGTCTCTCAGACTTCATTCTTTTGATTCTTCCTCTCCTTCACTAATGATGTTTGCCTTTTATTACATATAGAATTAATTCAATAAGATTTGATTCCTTAAATATTTTTAAACATTTTAAAAATATTTTATTTATTTATTTGACAGAGAGAGATAGATCACAAGTAGGCAGAAAGGCACGTGGGGGGAGGTGAAGCAAGCTCCCTGCTGAGCAGAGAGCACGATGTGGGGATCGATCCCAGGACCCTAAGATCATGACCTGAGCCGAAGGCAGAGGCTTAACCCACTGAGCCACCCAGGCGCCCCTAAACATTTTTTTTTAAATAGCTAGTTGTTAGTTAGACAAAAAGAGAAGAAAAAAGGGGGGGAGAGAATAAAGCCTAAGTGACTTTGGAAAATTTAATCCTTTTTAGAGTTAACTTTACTAAATTCTTCAGACATAGTCCTGAAGAAGTAATCCAGGCATTGTTTCCCAGTTGCTTCATCTTAGTCAAGAATGGCAGTTATTCACATTGAGATATCACCTTACACCAGTTAGATTGGCCAAAATTAGCAAGACAGGAAACAACATGTGTTGGAGGGGATGTGGAGAAAGGGGAGCCCTCTTCCACTGTTGGTGGGAATGCAAGTTGGTGCAGCCTCTTTGGAGAACAGTGTGGACATTCCTCAAGAAATTAAAAATAGAGTTTCCTTATGACCCTGCAATTGCACTACTGGGTATTTACCCCAAAGATACAGTGAAAAGAAGGGCCATGTGTACCCCAATGTTTATAGCAGCAATGGCCACAGTCGCCAAACTGTGGAAAGAACCAAGATGGCCTTCAACGGACGAATGGATAAGGAAGATGTGGTCCATATACACTATGGAGTATTATGCCTCCATCAGAAAGGATGAATACCCAACTTTTGTATCAACATGGATGGGACTGGAAGAGATTATGCTGAGTGAAATAAGTCAAGCAGAAAGAGTCAATTATCATATGGTTTCACTTATTTATGGAGCAAAACAAATAGCAAGGAGGACAAGGGGAGTTAGAGAGAAGAAGGGAGTTAAGGGAAATTGGAAGGGGAGGTGAACCATGAGACACTATGGACTCTGAAAAACAATCTGAGGGGTTTGAAGGGGCGGGGGTGTGAGGTCGGGGGAACCAGGTGGTGGGTATTAGAGAGGGCACGGATTGCATGGAGCACTGGGTGTGGTGCAAAAACAATGAATACTGTTACACTGAAAAGAAATTTTAAAAATTTAAAAAAAAAAAAGAATGACAGTCATTTGCAATCGAACACTAATGAATTCAAAAGACTGGGAAGAAAGCTTAGTGTGAAATATATATTCTACCAGTGAAAGCATATTTATATTATTTATGTTTTTACTAATCTTTTTCATGTTTCCATTTTAAGTCTCCAACCTTAATTAATTTCTCCTTTTAAATTTCTCTGAGGACACCTAGGTGGCTCAGTAGGTTAAATGACTGCCTTCGACTCCGGTCATGATCCCGAAGTTCACTTCTCCCTCCGACTCTCTCCCCTCTCATACTCTCTCTTTCTCTCAAATAAATAAGTAAAATCCTAAATCAATCAATCAACCAACAAATCAACCAGCTAACCCACCCTGTCCGAATCCAGTCAGTTATATAACTCAGTACCCAGTGATCATTGCGTACCGTGGTGCAGGTGCGACTCTGCTACTTCTACGTGATAAGGGAAATGCAGCCTCCTGCTCAAGAGAAGTGCCCCTAGAGAGAAGATGTCTACAGACTTTTTCATGGCAGTACCCTATGTACCAGAAGGAGCGATAACTTCATATATGTCTAGCCATAAACCCAAATTCCATAAAGTTGTTTCTTACAGTGTCACTCCGTTCATGATTCACATCCCCAGTCCATGGTAGGGAAAACAAATATAAAAAAGGCAAAAAGGAGGCAATACAAGGTATCCTTAGGGAGAGAAAGGTAAGCTCTCATGTCCTTTGTATCATTCTATTCTCTCACCTTCTGTAAGTCCTACCTTACATGTTTCATCTGTATTTGGGGAAAGGTGTTTCTCTGACAGTAAATGATCCCTTGCTGGCCCTCTGCTCTGAATGCATCCTTTTGGCCGGCTCTGTGAAAGTGGTTCTGGACCATCTACAATATCATTGCTCTGCCAGCTGGAGGGACATGAAGCTTGGTGGGTAAAAGCAATAAGAGAAATGCAGGAGTGTTTGCTTCCTGCTTCTGCCAGGGTCCTGCAGGGCAAAAAGCTTCTCCAGCACCCAGCTCCTACAGCACCCACTGGCCACCAACACCCAACTGCCACCCCCAGCAGTGCCTCCCAGGCAGGGTTGTTGCAGAGGCTGGTGCCTCCAGGCAGACATCCCCACACAGCATTCTCCTAAACCTTGGAAAGAAGATTCCCAGCAAGCTCCAGAGGATGGGTTTCTGGCAAACTCCACCTTCATGACATGACACTGACTGGTCCTCCATCCAGTGAGCCATGAGGTCTAACTTGGAGCCCTTTTCTGAGTTGTCTCAGCCCTCAGGGAGGCTGCTACTTAAAGCTGCTATTCCTATCTTCTTCAGAGCTCACTCTAATTCTCACCAGACCATCTTACTTCAACATCTTGTTACAGTTAACATTCTTTGCCTTAAATCTTCCATGCTCAAATTTCTTTTTTTTTTTTTAAAGATTTTACTCATTTATTTGAGAAAGAGATGGTATGAGTGGGGGGAGTGGCAGAGGAGGAGGGAGAAGCAGGCTCCCCATTGAGCAGGGAGCCCCACGTGGGGCTCAATCCCAGGACCCTGGGACCATGACCTCAGCTGAAGGCAGACACTTATTCATGTTCAGATTTCCATGCAGTTTCTCTCTCCTGACAGGAACAAGACTGACATATAGAGTAATTACTAATGGCTAATATGTTAATGTCATATCACACTAACACTCCCCCCTTTAAGCTAACCAAAGATAACCAAAGGATGATGGTTACCTGTTACTTTTATGTTACTGTTATTGTTGTTACTTTTATTTCAGTGCCAAGATAAACTTCAGATTTGGGGATATTTTAACTATATGTGTCAAATATGAGTTATGAATAGATTAGATTAAGTAATATAAAGAAAGTTTCAAAAGTTAAAAATGTGTTTTTGAGGTGAGGGGACTCATTGTTTTCCCTATAGGGCACTGAGATTCGATGTCAGGGTTTGCTTCTTAGGAGCTGGAGGAGTTGTACAATAATCCAGCTGGATGTGAGCCTGCCATGGGTCAGAAACAAGGGTATGGGGGTTATGGATATTCCTTTATTTGCTTCTCTCAAAAAAATCTTGGGGCCTTTGGGTGTCTCAGTCAGATAAGCATCTGCCTTCAGTTCAGGGCCCTGAGATCTAACGCATGTCAGGCTCTCTGCTCAGTGGGGAGCCTGCTTCTCTCTCTGCTGCTCTCTCTCTCTCCCTCTCTCTCTTAGATAAATAAAATCTAAAAAAAAAAAAAAAAACCTTCAAGGAATATATTGTTTGTGCCAATTATATAGATGAAATATCTGAACCTCGAAATTAACTTGCTCAATATTTGAGCAAGTTGGGAACTACAATCCCCAAATGGTAGTTCTAGATTCACAGCCAGATTCTCTCTGACTTCAGAGTAGTTTTTCTTTTCTTAACATGATTTAAGGAATCATGGAAGCTTCTGGGGACAGGCTGGGGACACAGTCATTTACTGCCCAGACACAATAGCAGCTAGTACAATTCCGGCCTCCTGTTTACTGGTCTTATTTGTTAATTTAATCTAATACCCTAGAAATGTATGCGAAATTACATATCTCAGATGATGCTAATATCTTTTTTCTTGGGCAAGTGGTAACTTTTATAATTAGAAATAATTCTCCTTCACATTTTTCCTTTTCAAATATGTATCTCTGTACTAATGCACTTCCTAATGATTCCTCACCAGCTGATACTCAGATAGAGATTTTATATTCTATCCATACTTCTCTGTGGAAACAAACTTCTGTCTTGATGACCAATCAATAAAATACTCCCATTAGGAAAAAAAAATGAGGAGTATAGTCTCCTGGGCTGCGAAAATGTGTCACACATTTTACCGTCTCTCTTATAAGAATATGAGTATTGAAATGTTGCTTGTTTACAAATTGCAAAATCCATAAGAAATCAAAGAAAAATATACATAATTTGAATTTCGAATAAAAATTCTGTCATGGTGAGTTTGAATCTAACTGCGTCCTTGGCAATTGTTAAGTGCTTGCTAACTTGCATAATGGCTCTGTCGCTTAAAACTCAATACAAGACAGAGAATTGCAACAAAATGCCAGTTTAGAATGGAGAAAATCTTTAGGGTATATATTATCTATTAACTTTCCTTCTCCTAACAAAAGTAACAACACAAAACATAGGATGGTTCAAAGAATATAAAAATCTTTACACAGAGGGGAGAGAAGTAGCAAACAAAGACCTCTTTGTCAAGGCCACATCATCAAAACAATCTAAGACATTTAAAAGCACAAATACATTCAAACACATCTCCTCAAGGATTCAGGCAGCTGTGAGGAGGCAGAAGCCTGCTGACTTAATCTGCACCCCTACCCACCCCCCTGAGCCTGTGCAATATAGAAACTTCTTTGTTATTTTGGACTTGGAAATCATGTTGTCCATACGAGGGATGGACATAGTTTCTGACACTTAAGCTTCAAATTCCTTGCTAATGACTTGGCCAAACTCAACTGGTCACTAAAATTGAACATAACTCTCACTTTATGCATACTGCTAACCCTCAGCCCTAAACAATTCTTCTAATGAAATAATGCCAAGATTGGGGCAAAAATAGCCCCTTTTTAAAAAAGTGATTTATACCTTCTGTTCACCTGCTTTTTAATGACTCTGAGCCATCCAATTTGAATTGCAAACCATAGAATACTTTCCCTTGCTTTATTTTTAAAATAGAACATACCTTATGCTCTTGCATAATAATTATAGCAATAATTAGTCATTTAAAATCAACCAAGTATTCTAGGCATTTAAGGAGAATTTTGTTCAATAACAATTTACATATATGAGACCAAATTACAATAGCTATTAAGTATAAAGTAATTTATTTAGTTCAAGCCTCTATAATGACGTAGACATTAAAAAATGCTTTCAAGACTAATTATCCAAAATCAATTCAGAAAATATGTTTGATCACTCACAATGCCTTATGATTTTTGATTAAAAGTAGCTTGTCCCTCGGAAAAAGTCAGTCTCTTCAATAAATGGTGCTGGGAAAATTGGTCAGATACATGCAAAAGAATGAAACTGGACTACTTTATTTCACCAGACACAAAATGGATTAAAGACCCAGATGTGAGATCTGAAACCATAAAAGTGGTTTCCTTCTTGAAGAGAGCACAAGCAGTAATTTCTCTGACATTGGCTGTAGAAACATCTTCCTGGATTTATGTTCTGAGACAGGGGAAACCAAAGGAAAAATAAACCATTGGGGTGCACCTGGGTGTCTCAGTTGGTTAAGTGAATGCCTTTGGCTCAAGTCATTATCCTGGAGTCCCAGTACCAAGTCCCAAGTTGGGCTCCCTGCTCAGCAGGGAGTCTGCTTCTCCCTCTGACCCTCTCCCCTCTTATGCTGTCTTTCACTCACTCACTCACTGTCTCTCAAATAAATTCTTTAAAAAAATAAACTATTGGGGGCACCTGGGTGGCTCAGTGGGTTAAAGTCTCTGCCTTCGGCTCAGGTCATGATCCCAGGGTCCTGGGATCAAGCCCCACTTCAGGCTCTCTGCTCAGCAGGGAGCCTCCTTCCTCCTCTCTCTGCCTGCCTCTCTGCCTACTTGTGATCTCTGTCTGTCAAATAAATAAATAAAATCTTTAAAAAATAATAAAAAATAAACCATTGGGACTTCATCAAAATAAAAAGTTCTTCACTGCCAAGGAAACAATTAACAAACTTAAAGGCAATCTATGGAATGGGAGAAGATACTTGCAAATAACATATCTGATAAAAAGTTAGTATCCAACATAATATAAAGAACTTTTAAAACTCAACACCCAAAAAACAAATAATCCAATTAAAAAATGGGCAGAAGACATGAACAGACATTTCTCCAAAGAGTGCCAAGAGACACATGAAAAGATGCTTAACATCACTCGTCATCAGGAAAATAAAAATCAAAAACTACAATGAGATACCACTTCACATCTATCAGAATGACTAAAATCAAAAAACAAATGACTAAAATCAAAAAACAATAAATGTTGGCATAGACGTGAAAAATAAGAACCCTCAGTGGGAATTCAAACTGGTGCAACCACTTTGGAAAACAGTATGGACCTTTCTCAAAAAAATTAAAAATAGAACTATCCTATAGTCTAGGAATCACATTACTGGGTATTTACCCCAAAATTACAAAAACACTAATTCAAAGGGATGCATGCATCCCTATCTATGTTTATTACAACATTATTTACAATTGCTAAACTATGGAAGTAACCCAAGTGACCGTCAATTGCTGAATGGATAAAGCAGATGGAATATGACTCAGTCATAAAAAAGAATGCAATCTAGCCACTTACAGCAGTATAGATGGAACTAGAAAGTATAATGGTAATCAAAATAAGTCAGTCAGAGAAAGACAAATACCATCTGATCTTACTCCTACGTGGAATTTAAGAAACAAATATGCAAAGGAAAAAGAGGAAACCAAGACACCAACTCTTAGCTATAGAGAACAAACTATTGGTTACCAGGGAGGAGATGAGAGGGTGAAATAGGGGATGGAGATTAAAGAGTACAATTAACATGATAAAAAAAATAAAATAAAATAAATTTAAAAACAGCTTGTCTCTACAAAATAGATTCCGTATTCTTGGTGACCCATATGAAAGAAAAAGTATCTATTTTTATAGGGAGTATTAAGATGACACCAAGTTCGGAAGATAATTGAATGCCATATAAAGGCAAGTTCCTATGACTTCGTGCTTTGGTTTTGTTCTGAGCTCCTCAAACTTTATTCTGAGGGCCTAGGGGTAGAACCTCAAATAACTTCAAAACTGTTAAGTCTGCATGTTGTGTATTAAACATTTATAAGACTTTTCCATTCCCCCCCTTCATAAATCTGCTTTGGTAACAGAGAAAAATTCTCTAAATCTTCAATTAAAATTAAAATTAAATTTAAATTAATCCTCAATTAAATTTCTCCCCCAATGATGTTCCACATTTGTGCTATAGACTCTCATATCTGCTGGGAAAACATGGCACACTCCAGTTGGCAGAATACAGGCAATCATATCAGGAGGTCACTTGTTATCTTTGAAAGAATTCTTTTATTGCTCTGACATGTTTTCTTTTTCAATAAAAGATGAAGTACCAGCAACCCCCATGGGACGCTGTTCAAAAGAGCAGCAAGCAACAGGAAGAGAAGCCTAAGGAAAGACTAATGCATGTGTCTATCAAGAACATTTGGGTGTAGGAGCTCAGTGGTGTCCGACTCTCCTGCCTGGGTCTCACCTTCAGAGATCCCACCTGGCTGTGACCAGTGTGCTTGGCCAGTGCTTACCTGACAGTGAGTGGAACTTAATCTTACAACATTCCCTCAGTACGTGAGACAGCCCAACAAGATGCCAGGGTTTCGTTATAAGTGGGTCTGGCTCTGCCCATACTTTGTACATACTAAACCAGAACCAAGTTCCTAGAGCAGTGGCTGTGTTACAATTCTTCCATTCCCAGCTTTCTTTCTGGTCAGTAATTCCAAAGTGTTAGAGAATTTATGTTTTATTATTACTTATGTATAACAAGACCAACATAGCAGGGTATGACTGGCATTGAGAAGAGAGTGTGTCATACTCACAGATCCCATGAGGAGTCTCCTGGAGGCCTCACAGAAGCACCAGGATCAGTAAGAGGCAGAGGGAGTGAGGGCAAAATGGAGACAAGAGCCTTTATTGTGGTTTCCATGGGGAGAAGAAGGAGGGGCAGAGTAGACAAGCTATGGTTGGCTATTTTGTTTTTTATTTTTAAAGCTTTTTTTTTAAAAGATTTTACTTATTTGTGAGAGAAAGAGAGAGCGCAAGAAGGGGGAGCAGTAAGAAGAGGGAGAAGGAGGCTCCCCACTGAGCAGAGAGCCTGATATGGGGCTTGATCCCAGGACTCTGGGATCATGATCCGAGCTGAAGGCACCCGCTTAACCAACTGAGCCACCCAGGTATCCTTGTGGTTAGCTATTTTAAATAATTTCAGTGGTCTCTGGGGCATGAAGTGCCCATAGAGGTCTGGTCCCTTGCCCTAGGGTGATCAGGGCAGAGGGAGAGTGGCTCCAGTATGAAAGCAGTAGAGCAGGTGGTGGGGTGTGGGACCTGATGTGGTGGTTTGCATAGAAAAGGAGAAAATGCAAAGGAGTTTTTGGTTCTCTCTACCAATAAGCAGACCTTAGGAGGGGCAGCCTTACCAGTCAACAACACCCCAAGAATAGAGAAAACAAAAGGCATGTCCAATGCATAAACCCTGCTTTCAAAGCTATGGATATCTATATATCCAAGTTCACACTGTGCCCTTCCTTCCTATCCCCCCTTCACCCAAATTCTCCAAGTAATTACTTAGGACCCCTTGCAAATATACAGCCTCCGAGAAACTGGAGGCCAACCCAGATGAAAGGGGTGTTCAGAGAAGTTAGCCACTTTCTTCTTTCTGAAGCCAGAGGCATCTGCCCTACTGTGTTTCACCCCAACCACTGCAGACCTAGCTCTTCAGAGGTGATGTGTATGTTTCACACTGACCTAGATGAGGGATACACACACAGGGAAGTCAGAGAAAGGGAAGCACAATGATCGATCCACCCTTCAAAATGGGATCTTCTCACAGCAACAGGGAGTTGGGGTGATGGCTCATAATGGGTCCTCTTCCTGCCTAGAGTTCAGAACGCACTGAAAAAGACTCAGAACCAATCAGATGGAGGGGAAAATATCAGGTTTGTTGTGAAAGACGTTTAACTGGAGAAATGCAGCTCATACCTGGGGACAATAGAGCATCTATATCCTCTCCTGGAATCAACACACAAAAGCATGTGCATAGACTCACTCACATGTGGATGCATGAGCACACACACGCATACCCCAAGAGAGAACTGGACCTCAGCATGCCTTTCCCTAGAGAAGAGGAGCATGTGCAACCTGAGCACAAGCTGTCCTGGAAAAGTCACCACTCTGCCGATGGGAGCAACCCAGTTTCAGCTCCTTCTTCCAGGCTCACAATTGACAACTCACTCCCTACTGCTGGGGATAATGAGTGCAGGGCAAGGAAAGGAGACAGCTACTGTCTTCCAAAATTCCAGATAGAGGGATTTCCTATTTATTATTGTGGGCCAAGGTAGAATGATGAGGAGGGAAAAGAATGATATTGCCTGCAAATATATTCATTCCATTGTGGTCAGCATAACCTGGTACTCCCTGTGTGCAGGCTCTGTGCTAGGGCCTGGGAATGAAGTAATTAATTAGGTAAAGTTCCTGTCTTTATATTCACAAGCTAGCAGGGGGAAAAAAAGGGGGCACATAAAACAAAACACTCTAGGCCACCATGCTTTGTAGTGAAAGCAACAAGGATATAGATACTCTAGAAGGTTTGTGTAAGCACATAGTTGTCTAAACCTACTTCCTGAGACCTGGAGTAGGAAGTGGCTATCCATCACTGCAGACAAATAGAAACACACACACACACACACACACACACACAAAGTGCTATAAGCCAGGTTCTCCCCAAATCTCAGAAATGTCACTTTATAAAGCTACTAATATTGAACTCCTTCCTTATGCTGGTCTAGAGGCATCTAAGACAGGAAAAGACACAGTGCTTGCATTTGTGAAAAAATGTAAAGCATGTCAAACGTTATTTCTTTTTTTTTAAATTTTTTAAATTTTATTTTACTTTTTCAGTTTGGCAACTGTGGCCATTGCTGCTATGAACATTGGGGGTATAGATGGCCCTTCTTTTCACTACATCTGTATCTTTGGGGTAAATATCCAGTAGTGTGATTGCCGAGTCATAGGGTAGCTCTATTTTTAATTTCTTAAGGAATCTTCACACTGTTTTCCAAAGCGGCTGCACCAACTTGCATTCCCACCAACAGTGGAAGAGGGTTCCCCTTTCCCCACAGCCTCTCCAACACTTATTGCTTACTGTTTTGCTAGTTTGGGCCATTCCAACTGGTGTAAGGTGGTTTCTCAATATGATTTTGATTTGAATCTCCCTGATGGCTAATGATGATGAACATTTTTTCATGTGTCTATTAGCCATTTATAAGTCTTCTTTGGAGAAGTGTCTGTTCATGTCTTCTGCCCATATTTTGACAAGATTATCTGTTTTTTGAGTGTTGAGTTTGAGGAGTTTCAGATCTTGGATATCAGCCCTTTGTCTGTAATGTCATTTGCAAATATCTTCTCCCATTCTGTGGTTTACCTCTTTGTTTTATTGACTATTTCCTTTGCTATGCAGAAGCTTTTTATCTTGATGAAGTCCCAAAAGTTCATTTTCACTTTTGTATCTTTTGCCTTTGGAAACATGTCTTGAAAGAAGTTGCTATGGCTGATGTCAAAGAGATTACTGCCTATTTTCTCCTCTAGGATTTTGATAGATTCCTGCCTCACGCTGAGGTCTTTTATCCATTTCGAGTTTATCTTTGTGTATGGTGTAAGAGAATGATCAAGTTTCATTTTTCTATATACAGCTGTCCAATTTTCGCAGCACCATTTATTGAAGACACTGTCTTTTTTCTTTTTTTTTATTGATGGTAAATTTTTTTTTAATTTTTTATTTTTTATAAACATATATTTTATCCCCAGGGGTACAGGTCTGTGAATCACCAGGTTTAAACACTTCACAGCACTCACCAAAGCACATACCCTCCCCAATGTCCATAATCCCACACCCTTCTCCCAAACCCCCTCCCCCCAGCAGCCCTCAGTTTGTTTTGTGAGATTAAGAGTCACTTATGGTTTGTCTCCCTCCCAATCCCATCTTGTTTCAACTGGATATTTTTTCCTGCTTCATCGAAGATTTGTTGCCCATAGCGTTGTGGGTCCATATCTGGGCTCCCTACTCTGTTCCACTGGTCTATGTGTCTGTTTTTGTGCCAGTATCATGCTATCTTCACCAAGACAGCTTTGTAGTGAAGCTTGAAATCAGGCAACATGAAGCCCCCAGTATTATTTTTCTTTTTCAACACTTCCTTAGCAATTTGGCATCTTTTCTGGTTCCATACAAATTTTAGGATTGTTTGTTCCAGCACTTTGAAAAATGCTGGTGGAATTTTGATCAGGATGGCATTGAAAAGTATAGATTACTCTAGGCAGTATAGACATTTTAACAATGTTTATTCTTCCAATCCATGAGCATGAAACCCTTCTCCATCTTTTTGTGTCTTCTTCAATTTCTTTCATAAGTGTCAAAATTTAATTCTAAGGGAACCATGATAAATGCAGTTTTGTAGTAAATCAATACAGAACAGACGGAAAGAGGAGAAGCGATCACAGACTGACATGATCGCAAAGGCCTCCTGGAGAGGAGCACTTGAGTCTAAGTTTCGACTTTGAAGAATGTGTCTAGACAGAGCAGGGAAAATTTTCCAGTTGAGAGAAACAGCTACTTTAAAATCTCTGATACAGGAGATACAAGCATGTAGTGAGGGGCGGGGGTAGTGGGGCAAGCCGTGGATTTGGGCAGGTATTTCACCAAAACATACAGAACCCTGGGAAATGTCTACTGCTTTGTCTGTGGATAGCAGCCTACCTGCTGGGCAAGATAGAAAGTGAATTCCATTCAGCTGCTGGAGGCCTGATTACTTCTTATCTCTACACACAGATGATGGGTAGCACTGGGGGAATATTCAGGATATCTGGAACTGAGTGGGGAAAACACCATAGGAGTAAGTCTTTCAATGGCCCAATCAAGCCTAGCAAATATTTTGCAGTTAGATTTGTCAACACATTGCATTTGCCACCCCTTGTTGCTCTTGTCATCTAGTCCCACAGAGCACAGGAACAGCCCCATGGAGGCGCTCCTGCCTCTATTTGAGAACTAGAATGGAAATGGCACCAAGCATGCTCATAGTCTCAGAGGCACTCTCTAAAGAAGTACCTGCATTGCCACCTTCCCTGGGAGCCCAGGAAATTGACAGGCCACCTTTCCTCTTTTCCTCATGATTACCTCATCATCCACACCAAGCCCAAGCTGAATTTGGGTGCTTTCTCTGCTGAGATGTTCATCTATCTTTCATACATTCTCTCTTTGTGTTTTCACTTTGCATCCTCAACTCTCTACTGAGATTCCATGTTGAGGATTGGACAGCCTAAATGCAATCCGGTCTGTAACAAACCACCCGAACAAGACTGCTGGACAGCAAGTCCGCTTTTATGGCTGTTGTGAGGTTTTATCTCCCTGTTGCTGAAGGAGGCCAGGACCAGTGTATAAGAGGCATGAGTCCTCCATTCTGCAGGTCCTGAAGCATTGCAACATCATCAAGATGCTGGTCAAATCAGATCTTTAGGCTCCTAGTATGAATTCTTAATCCCCAGTCAAGATAGAAGTCTTTAATATAAAGCCCTATGAGTATATATGGATCAAGAAGATCTTCTTGGATCTTCTTGATCCATATATACTTACAGGAAAATGGACTTGCTGCTGAGTGAAATAAGTCAAGCAGAGAGAGTCAATTATAATATGGTTTCACTTACTTGTGGAGCATAAGGAATAACACAGAGGATATTGGGAGAAGGAGAGGAGAAGTGAGTTGGAGGAAATCAGAGGGGGAGAGGAACCATGAGAGGCTGTGGAATCTGAGAACAGATGGTTTTGGAGGGGAAGGAGGTGGGGGATTGGCTGAGCCTGGTGATGGGTATTAAGGAAGGCACGTATTGCTTGGAGCACTGGGTGTGGTGCATGAACAATGAATCTTGGAACACTGAAAAGAAAAGAAAATTACAAAAAAACCTATAAGTAGAAGGTTAAAGTACAGAAGTGTTTGCACAAAGGAGAGATGGCAGCTGTTAGGATGTCTTCACCTCCTTCACGCCTGGAGCCTACCTTGCTCACCTCTAATCTTGCAATGGGGAGGAAGGGTGGCTTCCCCAGGATCAGCTGGACTCGGGTATCTGTTAAATACTTGTACACTTCTGAGTTTTCTTTCTTTTTCTGATATCTGTTCACCATGGAAGAAGGAATCACTCAGGAAAGATAGATGGAAATCTTTAAGATAAAAATGCTTATACCTGGTGATTCACAGACCTGGGGATAAAAATATATGTTTATAAAAAATATATGTTTATAAAAAATAAAAAATTAAAAAAAAAAAAAAATGCTTATAACACATAGAATAATAACTAGAGTGAGCAGAGAAAAATTCATCCTAAAGACAGTGTTAGCCCTCTTGGCAACTTGTTTTTGCCCCAACGTAAATCTAAGTACTCTAAATCTAGCTTCCTTTTTTTTTTTTTAAGATTTTATTTATTTATTTATTTGACACACTGAGTGAGAGAGAGACAGTGAGAGAGGGAATATAAGCATGGGGAGAGGAAGAGGGATAAGCAGGTTTCCCGCTGAGCAGGGAGCCTGATGCTGGACTCGATTTCAAGACTCTGGGATCATGACCTGAGCTGAAGGCAGCCGCTTAACCAACTAAGCCATCCAGGTGCCCCTGTAGCTCAACTGGACCTCAGAAAGCAAGGGCAGGAAGAAAGAGAGCCAAGGTGCTTCTTTGTTGTAGAGAAAGTATTGCTGAGAACATAACTTCAGATGAGTCTCTAGTCGTACGTAACAAGCAAAAACAAAACGAACTGGCAGAACATTCTCTGGACTTTGTAGGAAAATAGACTACATTTTGCACCCTCCCCACTCTCCGCAGAAGTTTTATGCTCTACTTGGTCTCACACTCAGCTAAAAGGAAGCAGTTGGGGTGTCCACGCAGTGGCTGCTGAGAGAAGTAGAAACACATTGAGCTCAACCCAGTCCACCCCATGTACTTCCCGCCTCTTAAGTCTACACGGGAATCCAGGTTTGCAAACAAGCAGGCCTCTGTGGAGTCATAGGTTCTGGGCTTCTATTGTAAGAGGTGGCATGGTGTGACAGAAAGGATCTGAGGGCAGAGCTAGTGCCTTGAGTTGAACCCCTCTCTACCACTTATAGGTTGGATGAGGGAGCAAGCTGGTTGACTATAATATGCTGTATTTTTCTCCTCACTAGAATACGTGTCTGGGCAACATCACAGGGTGGGTGTGAGGAGTGCGACAGAACACGAGAAAGAGCTTTGGGAACACAGAAGTGTGACTCAGATGTCATTCTCGTACCTACCAACATGTAAGTTCCTGAGGTGGGAACACCTTTCTCTTGTCTTTGCACATTCTAGTGGACGACTGGTGGGCATGTGATTCCCAAGGTCCCACGCAGCCCTGGGTGCCTCTGCAGGGGTGGCTGACAGGAACAGCACATTCTTCATTTTATCCAAGTTGTCTTTTTATGGTTAAGTCTAGATCCTCTCTACTGCTCCTGATAGACAACACCAGGAGGACCCTGAGCCCTGAGTACTGGCGTTGCAGTCCCCTGTCTCCAGTACCACTGGGTGATGTTACTTTGGAGGGAGAAGGGGAATGGATCTCTCTCTCTCCCCTGTCTCTCTCTTTCTCTCCTGCTTCTTCCTTGTCTCTGCTTCTCCATCTATCTTGCATTTCCCTCTGCACACACACACACACCCGGCAAGCACATTTACATCCTGCCACATCCCACATGCGTGCAATGCCCCCATCCGCAGCAGGGAGAATCTGGCCTAGGGATATCTGCTGTTGAGATGTCTGGCTATAGATATGGCTGCCGGGCTGAAGACAGAGTGTCTCGTCATAGAAACAGCATCTGTTTTGCCTCATGGGGAAGAGGAGAACGACAGTTACTCTTTTCGTTATTAGAAGATGATGTTATGCCAAATAAGTTACTCCAATGCAGGGGAGTGTTAAGGGCTGTGTTTCCTCCCTTCCTCACCTCTCCTCTGTCCTCGTGCGGGACTCCTTCCCTCTACCCCACCCCATCCTGTGTCACTTCTCACAAGAGATGGCCAGTGTCATTTCCTGGTACAGTAGATGTGGTAGCGACCGACCAGACTCTTTCTGTTTTACTAATTATGTGTTGGGATGTTTTAAAACAAATCCATCTGAATTCTAAGAGATTATGGCATTAAAGCCATCACATGAGACTCCTACTGTTACCAGGTCAGCTCCTTAGTCAATCAGTAATGGATCTGTTACCCTTTTCCACTTTAGCCATGAAAATCCAAGTGCAAATATTACTGAGTGTCTGTACGCCCAAAATAGAAGATGAAATGCATAAGAGACACCTCTTTCTCTTATTTTTTGTGTGACTCTAACAGAAAACATCTTCTGCAGACAAGAGGCCTTAAGCAGACCTGTGACAGGTCCACAATATTTTTGCTGGAGTCTTCAAGCCCCACCCCTCAACCCTTTTGCTCATGATTAACCCCAAGGACCATGGTCATTCTCTGCCCTCAGACCATGACGGGGTTCTAGCTACCTGCCAGAGAGATGTTGCAGGGAGAGGCGGCAGGCAGGCATACCCACTGGGTGGGAAATGTGAGGGCAGGCCAAATTCCTCTTAATACCCTTCTGTGGCCAGATTGAAATTGGACTCAACTTCCACCGAGGTGAGCAAAGAACATCTGTCTTGTTCATTTTCCACTCTGGATCCTTCTTTCCTTAGTCTCCCATCCCATCAACCCTGCTGGATAGTGGGGAGGGGAAAGACCTTTTCAATCTGCCAGTTGCTGCCATCGTGCGGTCTCAAGCCTCCCAGCCATCCCCTGTGCTGTTACAGCTGTCTTTTCAGGAACATGCTCCTTTCCCATGGTGCTGCCACAAGAGCACCTGGTTGGTGGTGGCTTGATGACCTTACTGAGTCCATGGATAGGAACAGGGTAGGTAGCCAGATGTCTGGGGCCAGCAGGTACTGAAACTGCTGTCTGGGCCTTTTCTGGCCTCCATAAGAGTGGAGAGGAAACACAGTGCTCCGGTTCCTGCTCAAGCTGCTTATGTCTGCTCCTGATCCCCATGCCTGGGCTTGTCTCTGTCAGGCCTGACATCCTTCTCAGCTCCTCACATAGCCCGGTGTTGGCCTTCACAGGCACTGAGTGTCTCATTTTGTCTGCCCTGCAGCCCTCGATGATGGGCTCACAATGTCCCCTATATGCTCACCTAGTGGTTCTCACATCAGCCACTCTGTCTCTTCTCTGAACATATGAAAACTCTGAGACCCTGCCAGGCTGCTCTGCTCAAAACCAACCTGTGGCCACTAAAAGCAGGCCCTCTTCTGCCTAAATACCCCTAATTTATACTTCATTTACTCTGATGTAGCTGCTGGGTGCTTCTGGTCAGAATTCCCAGATCCCAGTGGCTAAATGGGGCAAAGACCTACTTGCTTTCAGCTTTAATCTCATCTATCCAACACCCCCCTGGTATCTACAGTGTGGGCCTAGGATCAGTGCAGCACACTGGATTTGGTGGCTGCCTTCTTTCCCCTTCCCAAAGTCTGTCTGCAGGCCAGAATGAGACTTTTAAGAAGACAGCTACCTGGGTCATAATGTTCTCCAGGCCAAAGGGTCATCTCTCCTGAAATCATCATGGCTAATGACGAAGAGTGAGAAAACCAGTTCACAGATAGAGAAAAGCCCAAATATTATCCCCATGATATTTCTGCCAAGCTTTCTACCCACCCCTCCCAAAAAATCAATAAAAAATAAATAAAAATTTAAAAGCTGTAAAGTCATTAGTCATCATAAAGCAAAAGGAAACTTGGCCATTCATGTCAATGCCATTGAACTAAAGAAATCAAATCTATCGTGGAACAGGAATATTTAGGGAAAATTCTTCCCAGTGAGAGAGTGAGGGCCAGAAATCACAGGTGCTTCACTGCCTCTGAAAGTAGACATAATCAGCCCCATTATTTCCAGGCACAAGCTGTAAATAAAAGGAAAACAAAACAAACAAACAAAAAGAGCATCAGGCCAAGATAAGGTATGGTCCACTGGACAAGAGTAGATGCATACTAGGGAATCTGGGGGAGCCTGGGGTCTCCAGACAATTAAGCACATCAAAGAAAACATCAATGCCATTTCGTCCAGGAGTTCAGCAAAGCCTTCATGAATTGTCATTGTGGACCGGGAACGATAGTAAGTCAGGCCAGAGAAGTAGGGAAGAGTAAAAATAGCAATTTGGAACTAGAAAGCACAAATTCCAAGAACAAACAGAAGGATGAGGTCACAAAATGAGCAAGAAGTTGGATGGAAGAAAGGCAGAAATAGATGGGAGAGTCTGGATGGCACAAGATGTCTGGGCAAACCCTGTCCCATTTAGAAAGCTGCATACTGCATCAACCATCTGCCCCAGGCAAGAAGCCACTGATGTGTTTCATGGGAAGAGAGGAATCTCTCCCAGGAAAGCACCAGCAAGAGGGTGCAGCACGCACCAGCTGGAACGGCCAGGGCCCTTCTTGCACTCTACCTCCCAGACTGTTACAACACCCATTTTCAGCTTTGCTGCTTTTTCTCTTAAAGATGATCATGAGCACTTAATAAAACAAAGGCATGCGGTTTGTTGAATGTTCACTTTTTCATTATCATTATTTAGACAAAATTCTCCTGTTTCCTTTCTCTACTTTTTCTGCTCCCTACACTCCTTACCCAAGCAAAGGAAAGTAGGAAAATAGAACAGTAAGGACTGTTTTTCAGCTAGAATGATTCCAGCAAAAATGGCTTTCTAATTATAAGAAAACCTCCAAATGATGATAGAAAATTCTCCACTAAACCAGATTTTGCTCTACAGAATGGAGCAGAGAAATGCACCCTGTAAACCATCTGTGAATAGTATCTCTGTTGGTAAAGAGTATAGGGTACCTGTTATACAGTATTTTATAACAATGCATGGCATTATAAATGCTACACCTAGAGGATTTTTTAAGCTGTGCATTTTTTAAGTTTAAATCTGCCTTGTTCTAAGAAGGATTTAAGATGGGAAAAAATGTCAATACCACTTGTATGTGGCTTATTTACTTTGATCTCTTGTCTTCCAAGTGGTCCTCAAGAACTTAGCATAGTGCTAGTGGTCCATTTCTTTGCATTTCTTTGCTGTCCTGTCTTATATTTTATAGTCCTTAAGAAAATAGATACATCTTATCGAATTTATATGTAATAATTAAGCTGTTCTTCCTTTTTGCCTTCATTCATTTGCTAGTGTTTCATTACTTCTATCTCTTATATTGTCCTGTTATATTGCAACATGTACTGAGAACTAACTTGTACATTTTGTCCCACACTTCAAGTGTATTCTGATAGGAAGGTGGAGTGATTGCTACATACCCTGCTCAAAGGCCTTAGCCTAGAATTCAAGCTCTCCCCTTTCTGGTATCAGGCTGCTTTTGTGGCTTCTCTGCCCCACTATACGCTCTGGCTACATTAGGCTAATCTCTGGTGCTTTACTTGCCTATTGCCGTATTTTTACTCTCTACTTTCCTTCCACCTTGGCATGTTCTTCCCCAAATCATGCTTTGAGATCTTCCTTATCTTCTACCCCTCTGTGTAAACACTTCCTGGTGGCCAGTGCTCCAACAGTCCTCTATTGTAGTTATTATGTCTGTGCCTCTTTCACTTATCCGTATGCAAGAATCATATCTGTCACTTTGCTGCCTGTTTCACTACTTCTCACCTTTGTATCCTGGCCAATGCCCCTTATTGTCATGTCTTAGAGACCTCAAGAGGTGACTCTCTCAAGCTTTCCATCTTCACACATCCATCCATCCATCCATCCATCCAACAATGATTTCCTGAGAACCAAATACCTGCAAGGGTTCATTGTGTTGGAGCAGACTCAGGAATGCCTTACCCTTCCCTTTTCATCAACTTTCTGCCTACTCTCCTCCTCTTGATTCCAAATTCATGGCCCTGAACCTCAGGTTCCTGAGGATTCAATGCATCATCTTGACACTGCAGTGTTGTCCTCTTCTGTTTCTCATGAAAACCACCTGCTCCCGGAACTGGCACAACTGAGTCCAGTTCCTGAGCTGATACTTGGATGTTTTCCAAACAAGCTAGCTTCCCACCATCCCTCTAGGGCTACACTCAAACACAAAATGCATTTATTTCTAGATCCGCATTTAGATAACAGAGATTATCAGGCTCCTAATGATGAATAGGTGTTAAATGGTTGATCATTTTATTTGAATCACTATGAAAGTGAAAAATATTATGGGTGACTTTTTTTTTTTAAGATTTTATTTATTTATTTGACAGAGATGACAAGCAGGCAGAGAGGCAGGCGGGGGGTGGGGGGAAGCAGGCTCCCTGCTGAGCAGAGAGCCCAGTGTGGGACTGGATCCCAGGACCCTGGGATCATGACCTGAGCTGAAGGCAGAGGCTTTAACCCACTGAGCCACCCAAGTGCCCCTATTATGGGTGACTTTTACTGACAACTAAAACTTGTAAAAAATAAAAATAAATAAGTCTTGGAGGGAAGAGTCAAGATAGCGGAGAAGTAGCAGGCTGAGATGACATCATGTAACAGGAGATCAGCTAGATAGCTTATCAAACCATTCCGAACACCTACAAATCCAACAGGAGATCAAAAAGAAGAAGAGCAACAATTCTAGAAACAGAAAATCGACCATTTTCTGAAAGGTAAGACCTGCAGAGAAGTGACTCCAAAGCGACAGGAAGATAGACTGCAGTGGGAGGGGCTGGCTCCCAGCAAGCAGCAGAACAACAGAGCACAAAATTAGGACTTTTAAAAGTCTACTCCACTGAGGAACATTGCTTCAGAGGCTAAACAAGGGTGAAGCCCACATGGGGACAGCATGTCCTCAGGTCCCATGGGGTCACAGAAGGATCGGGGGTGTCTGAGTGTCACAGAGCTCACAGGTATTAGAGTGGGGAAGCCAGCTACAGAGACAGAGCTGAGAAGTGAGCTCTCAACTCAGGGTTACCTTGAACCATAATCTATGGCACAGGCCGATGCTTTGTGAGTGGGGTCCCCAAAAGATCCAGGGAGACCCTGATCTGAAAGAGCTCAGGGATCTGTGGGGTTTGGAAACTCCAGGCGGAGCTGTGTGCCAGAGACAGAGATGCTTGGTCACAGGCTGGGTGAGCTTGGAGTGCAGCTGGCGGCCAGGGAGACAGGAGTAATTGGGCTCTTTTCTCTGAAGGCACACTGAAGAGTGGGGCCCCAAGCTATCTGCTCCTCTGCGTTAGAGATTGAGAGGCTGCCACTTTCTTTCTCCTCCTCTGGAACTACAGAAAGCATTCAGGGAACAAAAGCTCCTGAAAACATACCCAAGCGGATTACTTAGCCCGGCCCCTGGTAAGGGAGGTGTAATACCGCCTCGGTATTGCAAAGACACTTGAGAATCACTATAATGGGCCCCTCCCCCAGGAGATCAACAAGAAATCCAGCCAAGCCCAAGTTCACTTACCAAAGAGAACAGCGGAATTCCAGAGGAGGAGAAAGCAAAGCATGGAATTCATGGCTTCTCCCATGAATATTTAGTCTTTCAAAGCTAATTAATTTATTAAATTTTTTTCTTCTGCTAATTTTTTTAACTTTTACCCTTTCCTCTTAACATTTTTAACTAGTTTATCTCAATGCCTTTCATTTTTAAAAAATCTTTTTTGAAACTTCATTATTATAGTCATATTTTATCCTTCATTGTATCTAACTTTATGTTTTGTATGCACACAGGGTTTTTTCTTCTAAAAAATTTGGGGTAAAACTTCTTCTAATGGATCAAAATACACCCTAAATCTAGCACTGGACTTGATCTAGTCTCCAGCCTGAGCAAATTCTCTTCACTTTCTTTTTCTTTATTCTCCCAACCAACTTACCTTATCAACTTCTTTGTTAGAAATTTAAAAAAAAACTTTTTTCATCTTTATAGTCATAGTCCATCACTTCATTGTGTTTACCCTTATATATGTTTTTCATCCTTTAAAATGTTGGGAGTTAGTTTCTTCTAAGAGACCAAAATACTCCCAAAATTAAGTGGGTGACCGTGGTTTTATACATTTTCTTTATTTGTTTTTTTTTTTATATATTTTTTCTGGACTTCTTTTTTTTTTTTAGATTTTATTTATTTATTTGAAAGACAGAGATCACAAGTAGGCAGAGAGGCGGCAGAGAGAGAGAGGAGGAAGCAAGCTCCCCATGGAGGAGAGAGCCCGATGTGGGGCTCGATCCCAGGACCCCAGGATCATGACCTGAGCCAAAGGCAGAGGTTTTAACCCACTGAGACACCCAGGCGCCCCTGGAGTTCTTTTTACCCTCTTTCTCCATCCCCCACCCATGATTTGGGGTCTCTTCTGATTTGGTTAAAGCACATTTTCGTGGGGTCTTTGCTGGGGTATTTCATTTGCTCTTTCATATATTCTTATCTGGACAAAATGACAAAGCGGAAAAACTCACAACAACAACAAACAAAAAAGAACAAGAGGCAGTACCAAAGGCTAGGGACCTAATCAATACAGACATTGGTAATATGTCAGATATAGAGTTCAGAATGATGATTCTCAAGATTCTAATCAGGCTTTAAAAAGGCATGGAAAGGCATGGAAGGCATGGAAAAGGCATAGAGAAACCCTGTGTGGAGAAATAAAAGCCCTATCTGGAGAAATAAAAGAACTAAAATCAAACCAAGTTGAAATTTTTTTAAAAAGCTGTAAATGAGATGTAATAAAAAATGGAGGCTCTTACTGCTAGGATAAATGAGGCAGAAGAAAGAATTAGGGATATAGAAGACTAAATGACAGAGAATAAAGAAGCTGAGCAAAAGAGAGACAAACAACTACTGGATCACGAGGGGATAATTTGAGAGATAAGTGATATCATAAGAGAAACAACAGAATAATTGGGATTTCAGAAGAAGAAAGAGAGAGGGGAGCAGAAGGTATATTGGAGAGAATTATTGTAGAGAATTTCCCTAATATGGCAAAGGAAACAAGCATCAAAATCCAGGAGGTACAAAGAACCCCCCTCAAAATCAATAAGAATAGGTCCAAACCCCTTCTTCACCTATTAGTAAAATTTACAAGCCTTAGCAACAAAGAGAAAATCCTAAAAGAATCCCGGGACAAGAAGTCTGTAACATACAATGGTAAAAATATTAGATTGGCAGCGGGCTTATCCATAGAGACCTAGCAGGCCGGAAAGAACTGGCATGATATATTCAGAGCACTAAATGAGAAAAACATACAGCGAAGAATACTATATCCAGCTAGCTTATCATTGAAAATAGAAGGAGAGATATAAAGCTTCCAAGACAAACAAAAACTGAAAGAATTTGCAAACACCAAACCAGCTCTACAGGAAATATTGAAAGGGGTCCTCTAAGCAAAGAGAGGCCCAAAAAGTAATAGATCAGAAAAAAAAACAGAGACAATATATAGTAACAATCACCTTACAGGCAATACAATGGCACTAAATTTATATCTCTCAATAGTTACCCTGAATGTAAATGGAATAAATACCCCCATCAAAAGACACAGGATATCAGAATGGATAAAAAACAAAACCCATCAATATGCTGCCTACAAGAAACTCATTTTAGACCTGAAGACTCCTCCATATTTAAAGTGAGGGGGTGGAAAACAATTTACCATGCTAATGGACATCAGAAGAAAGCTGGGATAGCAATCCTTATATCGGATCAATTAGATTTTAAGCCAAAGACTATAATAAGAGATGAGGAAGGACACTATATCATACTCAAAGGGTCTGTCCAACAAGAAGATTTAACAATTTTAAATATCTATGCCCCCAACGTGGGAGCAGCCAACTAGATAAACCAATTAATAACAAAATCAAAGAAACACATCAACAATAATACAATAATAGTAGGGGACGTTAATACTCCCCTCACTGAAATGGACAGATCATCTAAGCAAAAGATCAACAAGAAAATAAAGGCTTTAAATTACACACTGGACCAGATGGACATCACAGATACATTCAGAACATTCCATTTCAAAGAAACAGAATACACATTCTTCTCTAGTGCACATGGAACATTCTCCAGAATAGATCACATTCTGGGTCATAAATCAGGTCTCAACCAGTATCAAAATATTGCGATCATGCCCTGTGTATTTTCAGACCACAATGCTCTGAAGCTAGAACTCAATCACAAGAGGATATTTGGAAAGAGCCCAAATACATGAAGACTAAACATCCTTCTAAAGCATCCTTCTAAAGAATGAATGGGTCAACCAGGAAATTAAAGAAGAGTTGAAAAAATTCATGGAAACAAATGATAATGAAATCACACCCATTCAAAATCTGTGGGACACAGCACAGGTGGTCCTGAGAGGAAAATACATAGCAATACAAGCCTTTCTCAAGAAACAAGAAAGGTCTCAAGTACACAACCTAACCCTACACCTAAAGGAGCTGGAGAAAGAACACCAAAGAAAGCCTAAACCCAGCAGGAGAAGAGAAATTATAAAGATCAGAGCAGAAATCTATAAAATAAAAACAAAACAAACAAATAAAAAAAACAATAGAACAAATCAACAAAACTAGGAGCTGATTTTTTGACAGAATTAATAAGATTGATAAAACCCTGGGCAACTTATCAAAAAGAAAAGAGAAAGGACCCAAATAAATAAAATCATGAATGAAAGAGGAGAGATCACAACCAGCACCAAAGAAATACGATTATAAGAACATACTATGAGCCACTCTATGCAAACAAATTTGACAATCTGGAAGAAATGGATGCATTCCTAGAGACATATAAACTACCACAACTGAATCAGGAAGAAATAGAAAACCTGAACAGATCCATAACCAGTAAGGAGATTGAAGAAGTCATCTAAAATCTCCCAACAAACAAAAGCCCAGGGCCAGACGGCTTCCCAGGGGAATTCTACCAAACATTTGAAGCAGAATTAATTCCTATTCCCCTGAAACTGTTCCAAAAAATAGAAATGGAAGGAAAACTTCCAAACACATTTTATGAGGCCTGCATTACCTTGATCCCAAAACCAGACAAGGATCCCATCAAAAAAGAGAATTACAGACCAATATCCTTGATGAACATAGATGTGAAAATTCTCACCAAAATACTAGCCAATAGGATCCAACAGTACATTTAAAGGATTATTCACCACCACCATGTGGGATTTATTCCAGGGCTGCAAGATTGGTTCAACATCCACAAATCAATCAATGTGATACAATACATTAATAAAAGAAAGAACAAGAATCCTATGATACTCTCAATAGATGCTGAAA